>NC_135489.1:88351100-88655983 GCF_052094955.1 Ictidomys tridecemlineatus | reverse complement strand
GAGACAAGACCTGCCAGGATCTGCCCAGTGCTAGGGGAAACAGGGTTGCCCGCGCTGCCAGGGGCTGTGGCTTCTCCACTGCTAAGACCAAGGGTGGCTCTGTGGCAATCTAACAGTTCACTGGGTGCCCCTTGGTGGCAGTGTGACAGTTCACCGGGGCTGTCTCAGCTTGGAGGCCATCACTCTCTTTCTTGCTCCTTCCTCCTGCCTCTGGCTCACAGAACTCACTGACAGTCTGTCTTGGCAAACTGACGTCAGGGAGAGAACAAGCAAAACCAAAGGGAAGCACAGACATTCTTGAACGGTCAGTGGCACAGAAGGACACAGAGCCAGGCGCCCGTCCACCTCTAGCTCCTCTCCTGCCCAGCCCACCCGAGTCCAGACAGAAGGGAGGATGCATGGAAACACAGTAACTACCTCTGGATACTCCATGAAAACACAACAGAGAAGCTACTACTGAGATCCTTGAGTTCGCTTATCATTTTCTGCTTACTGGGAGGGCTGATGGTCCACAAAGAATTTGAGTTTCCTTCCAGTTCTGCTACTGTTATGTCTTCTTTTTCATAATTTTCCAGAAATTGCATAGCACCCTGTACACCACAAAGGCACAAGCACAAAGAGGTCACGTGCACCATGCTGTGTGAGAAACCGGTCGCTCTTCCTTCTAGCTGCCTCGCGGAAGGGACCCTGCCTGGGAAAGGGACATTCACAAAAGCCCAGGCCAGGGAGTCCTGATGCTCTGGGTCTGCTGACCTCAGGGGTGGGTGGCTCTCAGGCACGTGGCCCAGGCCCAGGGTGGTGTCCCGGCCACAACACAGCTCTGGGATCTTCCCAATTAAACAGGAAATGAAAACCAGATAATTCAGCATTTCTCTCCACTAAGAAAGGAATTCCTCAGTGACGGGGGAGTGCTCCTCTCATGAGGGACAAGATCTCCCCAGGACATCCTGGCCTTGACCTGAGAGCTGCTTGTTGCTTAAGATCATCTTTTTTGGTACTGGGAACTGAACCAGTACCAAAGGCTCGGGGCACTTAACCAACACCCCAGCCCTTTATTCCTGTGTTTTATTTAGAGAAAGGATCACGCTGAGTTGCTGAGGCTGGCTTTGAACTTGGGATCCTCCTGCCTCAGCCTCCTGAGTAGTTGGGATCACAGGTGTGTGCCACCACGCCTGGCTCAAGGTCATTTTTGATAGTGTGCTTGACTAGTGACCATTCTGAACAAGAATAAAGCATCTGTTGGCCTAACCACTTTCTTAATTAAACACACGATCTGTAAAACCAAGTGTGTTGATGGGAATCATGTTGTCGGTATTATTAATAGTGAGGAATACAGAGAAAAGAATGACATCAGTCACAGCTCTGTCCTCAGAACGGGGTCATTGTTTTATGTGGTAGGGGATATATTTCTTATCCTTTTTTGGTTTAGAAAGATAAGAGTCTATATCTTGTTTTAATTTTTGTTTAAACTTGAGAAATCATCATGCCTTTTATAGTCTCTGTGATGATTATTATTTTGTGTTTTTTTTTGGGGGGGGGATACTGCAGATTTGACCACTGAGCCACCTCCCCAGTCCTATTTTGTATTTTATTTAGAGACAGGGTCTCACTGAGTTGCTTAGCACCCCGCTGTTGCTGAGGCTGGCTTTGAACTTACAATCCTCCTGCCTCAGCCTCCCAAGCCACTGGGATTACAGAGATTATTGTTTTATTACAAAGGAAATTGGCTGAAAAATCTTAAGACTACGAAACATATGAATAAAGTAAGAGTGGGAGTCCCCTCTTGCAGCATGGCCACTGGAGTGGACCCAGGTTCACTTAGTACATCTGCCGTAACTTCCTCCATGAGCCTCTGCGTACACAGCTCTCAAATTGCTTCCAGTTTCAATTAACGCAGATGATGCATTCTTAAGCAAGCACCTATGTAAACTCCCCGTGCTCTGAATTACTTTCTTAGGAGAGATTCCCAGGGTAGACCTACTGGTCAAAAGATCAATATACAACACAATTTAAAATGTCAATTTTTTTTAAAAAATGAATCAATTTCTGTGGAGCTTGAATTAACATGTTCTGAATTCAACTTGTGTTTAGGACCACTCATGTCCAATAGCCTAGACACAACTCCCTGGATTCTCAAAGTAGCCAGTGGCCAGGAATCAGCTGTTTATGACAGGGAACCCTGGAAAAGCCGTCCTCTCCCCCACTGTGGGCGGTGGCCAGGTGCAGGGCAGCCCAGGACGAGGGCCTTGGCAGAACCCGCACATGCACATTTACTTACGGTGTCCCTAGAGAAAGTTCTCATAAATTTATTAAACTTCGTCTGGTCCATGACCTTCAGCTGGCTCTGTTGGGCGCTCATGGTAAAGATGGGCTGGAAAACAAAGATGAGAGTTTGCAGTCCTGCCCAGCCCCGCCTGCGTCCTGGGCACAGACTCAGCCATGACGGCCCCAGGGACTGGCTGCAGAGAGCACTTCGCCACCTGATTATTCCCCTGCTCACAACCCCAGCAGAGCTATCCTTTCAGACTGCTGCTCCTTATTTTGTATATGTCACAGTGCTGGGGACATTTGGACTGACAAAACGTCACTAGACATCCCCTCTATGTCCTCCTGAAAGATGGCTCCAGTGGTTGGTGAGACCCAGGTTACCTGATACCCGCCCAGGGTAATTGTGACCGACACATCCAGGGGCTGGTTGATGACCCCAGCGACAGACTTGATCAGAGACATGAAGAGCAGAGGGAACCACACAATGCAGATGAGCAGGACGATGATCATGCCGCCCATGCCGTACTTGACCACCTTCTTCTTCTTCTGGCCCCGGGGCTGCGGGTATCTCTGCAACACAAGAGTTCAGAGGTTGGGCAGATGGCCTGGACCAGGGCGGGAGCTGGGGACTGTGGAGTCAGCCCTGGCTCGTCTCTGCTTCCTGGGGTGGGAACCTTGCAGAGATCACGGCGCCTTGATACTCAGGTAGATTGAGATTCCCACTTAGATCAACTAATTCTTTTTTTCTCTTTGGATGTTTTTTTATCTATGGCCTGTGTTGCACACAGTGATGGGATTTGACGTTTCATATTGGTTCAGGCACATGACGTAACAAGATTATTTGGCCAATACGCCTAACTCTTTTGTTGCAAATGTTAAATCAACACGTAGATATGGAGGTAAAAGTAGTGATGGAAAAGAACCTGCCCTGAGCTCTCTACCTGCTCCCACGTTGGGGCCACTCAGGGCCAACCGTGACCCTTCAAAGGCAGCCATATGATGAATCTAGGGACCAGTAGGTCACAATCCAGTCCCCAGTAGGAGCTCCTAAGAGGTGGGACCTTTGGAGTGACCTGGGTGCTGCCTCCCTGTGTGGACTCACCCCCTTGGGAGCGAGGGCTGTCTTAGGGTTAGCTTCCCTAAGAGCCCTTCCGGCTGGGTCTCTGGCGCATTCCCTGACTTGGGCCTCGTGATGCCCTGCTCGCTCTTGGGACTCTGCCAGCAAGGCCATCACCAGATGTAGCCCTCAAACCCGGTCCAGAATCCTGAGCCCCACACCTCTTCCCTTTACAACCACCCAGTCTGTGGTACTGTGTTATTAGCCACAGAAAACAGACCAAGACAGGTGACACACGACATGGGGTCACCTCACCCTTCACCTGGCCAAGTGACTTACCCTGGGCTCACATTCCCTTGGGAGGAATCCACCACTCCCACAGGTCAAGGGAAGAGGATCCCCTCCCATGGGGAGCACTGTGCTCTGGGCTGCAATCCGGAGGGGCTGGGCACCCGCACAGGACCCTGCTGCAGTGCTGGGTGCTCGGTGACCCTGGGGGAAGCAAGCTCCTGGACTCCTGAGAGCAGGAGGGGGTGCAGGACCACCACTCAGCACACGTGAGGGAGCGTCCTAAAGGATCCTGTGCCAGAGCAGCCGTGGGAGCTCAGAGGGTGGCAGTGGGCAGTGATTCTGCCGACCATAGTTTCCTATTCTTTCCTATTTCTAACTTATAATTTTGAAAGCAAAGCTAGAAGTTAATATGTGAAAGTTGAAAGTTGGAAACATAGTACACATATGTGGCACAGGTATGTGCACGTAATAAGCAGATTTCTCAGGGAGGCAAGTTAGGATAAGCAACCACCGGTCCCAGTCCATCAGCTCTGTCTTCCTGTCCTGAAGAGTTTTGTGAGTTAAAGGAGATTTAGCTTTTATTTGCCAGGGACAGTTTAGGTCTCTCCTGCCTGAGTGGGACCATGTCATCTCTGCTGAAGGCCAATGTTCCAAGACCCCGCCCTGCTCCTGCCCCTCCACCTGCTGGCCCCTCCCGCTGTTCCTGCATGGCCAGGGCAGAGACCCTCCGATCTGTGTTGGGTCCTGTGGCTGCTTTCCACAGGGATGGCCCTCCCTGTCCTGCGTGGCTCAGCTCTTGACCGTGTTTCCGCCTTTCCTGTTTCATTACATTTCTGATTGGCCTCCTGCAGAGTCTTGGGAGGTGCCGGGTGGGACTCACTAGGCAAATAGAGCAGGGCATGGCTGCCTTGTGCGTGCTCAGGCCAGCCTTTGGCCTTCAGGAAGCTGCTCTTGCTTCAGGGTGTGTTGTGCTAATCTTATCACAGAGCTCATATAAAACTAAAGAGGCAATCAACTCAGTGTGGTGAGGACTGAGTGGGTCCAGTTGTGGTCCAGACTGGGGGGCAGTTAGGGAAGACCCCTGAGAAAGAGGGGTCTAATCTGGCACCTGCAGCCTGAGAGGGGGGAGGGCTGCTGCAGACAGCCAGGGAGCAGGCCAAGGCCTCATCTGGGAACCCAGAGAGGAGAAGCGCCAACCCCAGGCCCCTGGACCAGCGGAGGACGGGAGACAAGCCCAGGCAAGAGCAGAAAGAAACAGGCGCAGACACTCCCTGGCACCTGGCACCCCAGGCCACTGCAGGAGCTCACACCTGTGGCGATGCCTTCCCTTCCCCAGGTCCCATCATGACGCCCTGGAGGAGCTCCACCTTGGTCACAGAGTGTCATACACCAGTCTGTGGCCTGGGCTGCATGTGCTGCCTCTGTGGACCGTCAAAGCCTGACTGTGGGGCTGGCCTGGCCTGGCCTCCCTGCATCACCATGCCCAGCAGAGGTCCAGGCACACAGCATCTAGCTAGCAATTCACTTTTTGGTTGATTACACCCAAAAGAAAAAAAGATACATTTCAGTCGTCCTGTGTGCAGGCCCTTGGCCTTGGCTGGTCCTGTCAGTTAACCATACCCTGGACCCTAGGTTGCCTTCGAGCCTGTGTGGCAGCAGGATGCCATGGCAGTGAGGGTGGGGACATCCTGAGCCTGGCCCAGCAGGCTCTGCACCTCCCTCACTGCCCTGGACAGGAGCCAGCGTGAGGGCCATGGGCTCCCCCGGGGGTGTAGCCAACCTGGGAAGTTGTGTTTGAGAAACCCGTGCCCGTGCAGGACAGATTCTGTGGTCCTTGTTCCCTGGACAGCACAGCACAGCATAGCTCTGGTGAGCACTGAGGGTGGGCTAGGTGCTGCGTGTGACCTGGAGATGACTTGGGCGCACAGGGAGAGGCCTGTAGGCTACATGCAAATCCTGAGCCACTGCAGATGAAGAGCTGGACACATGGAGCTCGGATCCCAGATCCTGGAACCAGTCCCTGCAGACACCACCCGGGGACCTCCATACCATCAGAGAGAAAGGTCCTGTGTCGAGAGCCAGACCCTGACTCCAAGCACGTGTGTGAGACCACTAAGTGACCTCCAGCCCCCGCTGGGTCACTGGGTGAATGACCCCAGGCAGATGTCCAGTGAGCCCAGCCAAAATGCTGAGCTGCAGAAGGACAATGGTTGCCGTGTCTGAACCACCAAGAGCTGAGGGAGTTGGTTGGCAGTGAGGAACAAGGACCACAGAATCTGTCCTGCACGGGCACGGGTTTCTCAAACACAACTTCACATCCATCTGCTGAATGACCACCCAGAGCTGAAGTCCTACAGCTCAGACGTGAAATGACCCTGAGGGCCTTCGACTCCAGCGTGGTGGTGCTCAGGGAGGGGTTGAAATGGCTGAGAGACAGGACTTGTGGGGAGACGCAGGTCCTAGACTGTGCCTTGAAGGGACCGTGGGGCCCAGGTCTCTTCTCTTTTACTTTCCAGACACCTCCAGGAGCAGGCCTCCTCTGCCACATGCTCCTGCCATGATAAACTGTGCTGCCAAAGGCCCAAAGCAACCGACAGGGCAGTGGTCCTGGACTGACACCTCCCAAACTGTGAGTGGAGACGAACCTTTCCTATGTGTAAGGATTCATCTCAGGCACTGGGTTACAGCCATGGAAACCTGACGGGTACACAAAGATCTGCTTTCCTCTCTTATTTTCCCATTTGGGAACCATGTAATTCTCCTCCTCCCATGTCCTGGTTCCAGACCCCAAGTCACCTGGAATTGACCCTCCACGTCCTTCTGGTATGACTTGGATGTGGTGTGTCCTCACAAAGCCTTGTGGTGAGGCTTGGTCTCCAGCCTAACAGCACTGAGAGCTAGTGGGGCGTTTATGAGGACCTGGGCACACCAGGGGCCTGCCCTCTCCGGGGGTCAATGTTTTTCTTATGGGAATGGGTTAGTTATTATTGGGGTCCAACCCCTCTTTCCTTTCTTCCACACATGCCTGCCTGCCTTTCTGATTTTCTGCCATGAACAGAGCAGTGTGAAGCTCTCACCAAAAGCCAAGCAGATGCCAGCACCCTCCTGTCCTTCAGAACTATGAACCAAAGCCAACCTCTTTGCTTTATAAAATTACCCAGTCTCAGCTGTTGTGTTTCAGCATTAGGAAAAAGACCAAGGCACTTTGTCATCTCAATTCTTATGCTCCTTGAAAATAAGAACAAGCTGATATGATTTTAAGCACAGAGCCATTCCCTTCAATTCCTCCCCCCTGTAAACCCAGGGGCCACACAGCACTGTCAGTGGAGCCGAAGTCCCCAGAGGAAGCTGCAGCCTGCACTGGAAACCTTTACCTTGGAGGAGACCTTTCCTAAGAGGATATTTTTGAGATCAGACAGACCGACGTTTCCTCCCCTGGCTAACATCAGTGGGTGTTTCCATTGCTATCATGCAAGCACTTCTTTTTCATTTCCTGAACTTTTGAAAAATTCAAAAATAATAGTAATTTTATCTATACTTAAAACTTTAATACTCAATTTAGCAGAATAAGCCAATATTTGCACTTCTGATATTCAACCTTTTCCCTTTTCAGAAAGAAGTTAAATTGTCCTTCCTTCCAAAGAGTGGATGGAAGGTGGGCGTGAGCCCCCGACGTGTGCCCCACCCTTCCCTGCCTGTGCTCCCTCTGCTCCATAGGAGCATTCAGGAGTGACTGGTCCTACAGCCGTCCAGCGCCTCTTCTTTTAAAAACAGACCTGCAAAGTCCTGTGGCCATCGAGGACATCTGGGTGCTATCCCTGACAAGTGGCCCACCCGACTGCGGTGGCAGGGACCAGATGAGCAGGCCCACCTCCCTTGGCTCACCACACCCCCCAGGCCCCAGCTGGTCTTGTAGGCCACCCCTCTGAGGGACGAGGACAGCCAGGCCACCTCTCTGAGGGATGAGGACAGCCATGGTGCCCACATGGCCCTCACCTTCTCCGACTCTCGCCAGCACTTGAGGATGAAGATATGGGCGTAGATGTCCTCCACGCAGATCCAGCTGGACAGGCTCAGCGTGGTGTCTGTCCACACCCAGTCCATCACTGCCCTCAGCTCGGTCAGGAAGGGGACGAGGCGGAACCTGCCAGAAGCTCCTGTTAGAGACCACGTGGGGCCCGCATCCCCCAGTCCACGCAGAGGCTCCTGAGCCTACAACTCTCCTGGGACCCTTGGGAGAGACCCGAGGTGGAGTGCAGTCCTCCCCATGCAGCAGGCCGAGGGCCAGTCGGCACTCCACCCCCGTCCCAGCTGGGACGCTCGGGGTCTTGCACTGCAGCCCTGGCCCCCCAACAACCAGACCACGTGGTGCTCTCACCCCTGGAACAGGAACAGGTTGACGTAGTTGTAGCTCTTGGTGAGGAAGTTCCCCAGCACGCGCGTTGGGTAGCCACAGCGGATCTGGTAGGCAGACAGCCCGAAGTAAACGCACTTCACAAAGTACCACAGCTGGGCCACCAGGTTCTGGCTGAACTTCCTGGAAGGTGAACACGGGGAAGGTGAAGGGAGGAAATAATTTTCTGATACAAAAGACACTCGTTCAGAATGAAAACAAATCAAAAACCAAGAACCTAGCTGGGCGCCCTACCTCTTGCCTATAATTCCAACCGCTCAGGAGGCTGAGGCAGGAGGATGGCAAGTTCAAAGTCAACCTCAGCAACCAAGGGAGGTCCTAAGCAACGTAGCGAGACACTGTCTCAAAATAAAACATAAAAAGGGCCGGGGATGTGGCTCAGTGGTTCAGTGAACCCCGGGGTTCAATCCCTGGTAACAAATAAACAAACAAGGACCTGATTTCTCTGTCAGTTAAAGGCAGCTTTAAGCAATTCTTCATACACAGCAGAGCACTTCAAAGGCAAAAGGTAGGGTAAGAAAACCTAATAGCTTACAAGGTTTCCAGGGAAGGACCCTCGCACCCGCATTGCTCAGTTGTTTAGGTCACAATTAAACTAAATCACTACCAAGTGAGTCTACTAAGGACGTTTCCTTACAATGGGAACCACGCAGCTGGCAGGGGCCAAATTGGAGCTCAGGAAAGAAAAAAAATGTATATTTTTAAAGAACTCCAGGTTTTAAGAAGACCTATAATTTGGAAAATGTAGGAGAAGGATTCTGAGAAGTGAGCCTCATTTTTTTATTTTTTAACCCCACCTCCCTGACACGGTCATGGGTGCACGGGCAGGCCTCCTGGACCGTGGTTCTGGCTGGGCAGAGATGGGGGCCTGCACCTGAGCCCTGGCCAGCCGCATCCACAGGACCTCAGGGTGGGGTCTCCAGGACATTTGGTTGGTGGTTGTCCCTGATGGGCCTCGTGGGCCACTTGTTGCAATCAGGACAAGCTGGGGAGAGGCTTTGCTTCCTGTCAAAAGTGGAAGCCAGCTACTGCTCAGCCCTCTTCCTCTGGGTTTCCCCGCAGAGAGCTGAACGCCACGTGTCCCAGAACTCCCTGAATCCCCTCCACAGTCCTGACTTCCCGAGATGCTGTTAGGGGGTGTGAGGGTGATAAACATGGAACCAGCATCCTCCAAGGCACTGAGTGGACACGGAGGGTGTCTCTTCTCCTCGATGACCTCGGGAGGGGCTTGTAGATGGGACGCATCTGTCCTGACGGCCTCCAGCTGGGCCGCGGGGAGCCTATTTCTTAGTTTAATAAACCCCCGTGAGGGTTGGGGATGGAGTTCAGTGGGAGAGCCTGTGTGCAGCATGTGCGCCGACCTGGGTTCAAGCCCCAGCCTCCCAAACAGTAAGCCAATAGGGAGGAGGGTGAGGACGACGGTGATGACAGAAAGGCAAACAGCCAACGCATCTGCACCTGCTGGTGAGGGAGCCCTGACCAGCTGCTGATTCTCTCTGAGTCTAGTTTCTTCATGTTTAACAAGAAAAATATGCCTTCCTTCCTCTTTGGAAGGAAGGTGGTGGTGAGATTCAAAGGGCTCCCGTCGGGTCCCGTCTTGGTTTCCACGCACAAGCGTGATCCTCCCACGCCACACGCCAAAAGAAACTTAGAGTGTAAACTCAGACTTGGAAGAGCTTCTTTCTTCTGACAGCTTTGTTAGGATATAAGTGGCACAGACGGAAGGATGGGGCTCACTGGGTATCCACATCTGTACAATCGCACGAGGCCCCTCGGCAGCCAGCAGAGGGTTTCCGCGGCACCCAGTGCCCTCACCTCTGAAGCCTTCCGGGCCTTCTGTGCGCCTTCTTCTCTCCTTTCTTCACCCACACGCGGCCACCCCTGCTCTGCGCCCTCTCCCTGCTGGTGGGCTGGAATTCTCTGAACGTGGTGTCCAGGCACACATGGCAACGTCCCTTCTGCCCGGCCTCTTCCTTCAGCAGGATCACTCCGAGAGCCCGCCAGGCTGTCAGGCTGTGTCCTCCCACTCTGCACGCCAGGTGGCTTTCCCTCCCACTGCCCACTGGGCCTCTGGCCTCCTCCCTGATGTTGGTGATCTTGGAAGCTGCTGTGGACACTGGCGTGCGAGTCTGTGTGGACCTAGGTCTGCACTCCACATGGGGGACTGCCAGGTCACAGTGTGGGTGGGTAGGGGACCTCAGAGAGCTCCGAGCCATCTGCAGAGTGGCTGGGTACGCCCATCCTCCCCCAGGTATCTGCTCAGTGGCAACGTGTGGAGGAAGAAAAAACGCATTTTGGATGTTGAAACCGAATACTGGTGGAGTGCAAAATGTCCAGAAACGGTATTAGCGACGGGTGGCAGTGAAGACAGAGGCTCACAGGTCCTGGGACACCCTATGTTAAATATCAGAAACTGAAGACAGACGGGCAGTTCTTCCAGGAGTGGCCACAGGGTGAGGCTCCAGGGTAGCATTCCAGCAGGCCTTGCAAGGTGCTTGGGACCCGTGGCGTAGTGTCCCCTGGGATGTGGGCCAGCATCTACCATGGAAGAAGTAGGTGTGTCTTTCTTACACTCCCCGATAGAGGGTCAATTGTTTTATCTTTTTATTAAATTAATTTTTAAAGAGTTTTGAGATAGTCTCACTTAGTTGCTTAGGCTTCATTAAGTTGCTGAGGCCGGCCTTGAACTTGCGATCCTCCTGCCTCAGCCTTCGGAGCCACTGGGATCATAGGCATGTGCCACCACACCCATGCCCATCAGTTGGTTTATTTTATCTTTTTAAATTTCCCAAGTGTAGTGAACCAAGACTTTCAGAAAATGTAACAAGCAAAAACTTGAGCCAGACAGAGAAAATAAGATCTCATTCTTAAATCGGATTCAATAGAGAACAATGTACTCTGTCTAAGGACTTGCCCTCTGAGTTTCTAACTCTTCCTCTCAATGCCTGAATGTATTTCCTCACATGTCACCGCCTGGCTCTTGCACAGATGGTGGTCACCTACAGACACACCAGAGCCGCTGCAGGACCTTTACCAGAGGCTGGGAGCGGAGAGATGGAGGGCGATGCTTGGCCACAAGTTGTCAAGATATAACCAGAAGGGACAGATGACAAAGCCTGCAGGTGCAGAGGGAGGCAGGGAGGGGCCCCGGAGACACAGTGCTGCTGCTCCATCAGTCATAGGGAGGAGAGGAGGGGCCAGCGGCACAGAGCAGGGGCGGGAGGAAGACAGCGCAGGGGCACCCTGCACACAGTTCAGGGGACAGGATTTAGGAGGCCGATAGTCCACTTTTCATGACCAAGTGTGGTTTAACATCTGTTCGACGATGCAGGAGTAACTGTTTTATGGGTCTACATCACCCCTGTATTTTGCGGGTATTCCAGCTGTATCTGGTTGGAAAGGGTGGCTTCTCGTGCTCTCTTCAAAGCCTGGTGGAGCGAGTGGCAGATAGAACCATGGTCCCCAGAGGCCTGTGCATCCTGATGCCTGAGCCTGTGTTATCCTGCCCAGCCAGGAGGACCACGCCGAGGAGATGAAGACACGGTGCTGGAGCAGCCAAGGGGGAAGCCACATTAAGCCGTGTCCCTGGAGGGGAAGTGGCAGGGAGGTGGCAGGAGCCAGTCTCTGGCCATGGTCTGCTTTTAGGGTTGTGGAATAATTGTACCTTTCCAAGATGCAGAATGCAGAGAGGCTGGGTGGCTCCAAACACTCTGGGAAGGGAGGACAGGGCATCCTATGGGGCAGGGGGCCATGGTGGACAATGCACAGCCACAGCCCCAGAGGCTGGGGTGGGGCCTGGGGTCTCCAGGAGCTGAAGGGCACCGGGAGGCACTCCTCCTGTGAGATCTGTAGAGGAGGGAGGCTGAGTGAGCTACTGAGCTTCTTTCTTCTGTAGAACTAAGAGTTCCTGGAGGCTTGGAAGACCCTGCCTGTGTGACGGTTTTAAACACCAGCAGATCGTCCAAGCTCATCATGGGCCACCTTGGGTGTTGGATGTGGCTTACTTCTCTGACCTCAGAGTCAGAGGTGACCATGTGTTTGTAGAGAAAAATCTACTCATTTTAAAGACAAGCAGTTGGAGTCACAGCCTTGTCACAACGGTTCTCCTCGCTGCACAAAGTCGACTGCCAGCTTCAATCTGCATCACCCTCATGACCAAGCTGCGTGGCCCCTGCTCCATGGGGTACACTGGAGATGTCAGGGCTACGAGGTGTCTTCTGGGTAATAATGCTCTGTTTGTGCAGTTCTACCTGAGGCTCAGGAAGAGCTGTCCTCATTCCTTTGAAAACATTTGCCCAGCCACCATTCACTGTTACAAAGCAGCAGATCTCACACGGCACTGAACACCACAGGCCAGAGCCTGTGGTCTTCCACCTTGCAGCCACCAAGTCCCCCTGCTGGAGCAACGTGGGGACCTCAGCAGCAGCTGCACAGGTTAACTGGAAGCCACAGGGGTGAAGCCATTTCCCGTTGCTTCTATTCCCACTTCCAAAAGCATCATTAGCCAGCCTGGGTGACACGCTGAGGACCCTGAGATGCAGTCACAGTGGTACTGTCCCCTGAGGCCTGCTCCACGGTGCCCTGTGGCTGACGCTGCAAGCCTTCTGGGAGAGCATTCCTTAGAGGCTGGCCATGCCCCTGGGGTGGACATGGCTCCTTGGGCCCCAGGCGGGGGGGCGCCTGCTGGCTTTCATCTGTGAGGCCAGGGTGCTCCTGGGGAAGAGCAGCCTGTTACATGGACCCTTCCCGTGGCGCTCTGTGGGCTGAGCCCTCCAGGACCTGGCAGCTGACATTCTGCTTGGAGCACTCTGCGTAGCTCTCCTGGATGGCCTGAGCCCCCCCTTGGCTCGTGCATTAAGTGCCACCTTTGTCACAAGTACTGACCCTGGTGGAAGGTGGCAGGGACACCTAGACGGCAGTCTGAGAGCAGGACAGGGTCGAGGCAGAGGGAAGAAGGGCACAGCAGAACTGAGGTGCGGGGCCCAGCACAATGGGCTGAAGGCCAGTGTAGGGATGGGCAGTGGCTATCTCAGGCGTCTCCGAAGCCCCTTCCCTTTGCACCAGGCTGCTTGGCACCTCCCTCACCCGACCCCCACCTCATTCTCACCCACGGCCATAGCTGGGCTAGGCAGCAGGGTCTTGGGGCAGTGCCCCTCCCACTTCCCACCCAGTGCCAAGACTCTGCCAGGTGTTTTCCATGCCTCAGGCTATTTCACTCTCCACTGTGGGGTGGGCAGGCACCATCGGCCTCCCAGGGCCAGCGTGCTCTTCAACCAGCTCAACAGCCTCCACTCCTTCCCTCACGCCTCTGATGACCACATCTCCTGCCCTCTGACCTCCTGAGGAGTGCTCCGAGACCATGCTCCAGTTCCCCTCGGCTTCAGGGTGCACAGCCAAACCAGCGCAAGGACCCCACCTGCCCGATGGCTGAGGCCGACATTTACTCTGAGCAACCTGCTTCTGTGGATGTGGATAAAGTATAGTCAAAATATTGTGGAGCTTCCCATTCCCACTGGGGGCTTGCACCACAATTAGCAGACTCCAAACTATGACTTTCACACCCCTGGTGCTACCCTGCCCTCCTCTGCCTGTAGCTGGTGGGCCAGCGCATGGGCCGTGGTGACCTTGTCGCGGAGGATGGGCCACCTGGCCAGCTTCCAAATCTCACCTCTCGGTCACGACAGGGAGGATGAAGAACATCCAGAAGTGAATTCCAAACACAAGAATGACCTGGAAAACGACCTTGCCCAGCACCGTCTTCCGGAGGTAGAGGGCTCGGTCCACCACCATCGTTCCAAACTGAATGAGGACCATCACCAAAAATGGCCCGGGGACCTGGTCTTCCGAGAGTGAAGAGGTGATGTCCGCAGCAGCCGAGTGTTTCTGGGGAAAGACAACAGGTGGCATTTCACAGGATGGAAAGTCACAGCTCACAGTTGGTGGCACACAGAATCCTTTGCCCCCAACCTACCCCAAAGGCCCAGAAACCAAAGACGATGATGATGAAGTCCACGGTGTCGGCCAGGAACATGAGCACATACACGTCGGTCACTGCGCTGTAGTCCGGGTGGATGAGGTCGTAGAAGAACTGCCGGATGGGCACATAGATCTGCAGCGTCCTGCACAACAGAGACCCCACCCCACTGTTCCAGGAGGCCCGGAAGGGACAGGGAGCAGAGACCACCATCATCCCACTCCTCTGCGCTCCCTCTTCTAGCTGGTCCCCTCTGCTACCTGGGCTGGCGGCATCCTGCCCACACAGGAGCAGTGAGCTCTCTGCCAGGCGTGGGCAGCTCTCTCTGCGTGGCCCACGACCTTCTCCTGTTTGGAGCATGTGAGAGGCATGAAGCCCAGGAAAGTGGGGATGGGTTTGTGGCTGTCCACTGACTTGGATGTGCTGCGTGATGCTCTGAAAATTGGTGCAACAGTCAGACCTGGCGCCAGGGTGGGGCTTGCTGCCGGAACACAGGGGGCACGCCGACGGTGGTGCCAGGCCTGCCACCTCTGCACGTTAGGAGCCCCTTCAGTGCAGGGCCCTGTGCCTGCCCTGGCTCCCAGGCACTGCCCAGGCCTCTCCACCTGGCTGGTGCCCTTGCTCTGGCTGGTCTCCCGAGTTCTGCCCTGGGTGCACTGTGCCCTGGCTCTGCCTTCAGTGCGAGGTCACACGCAGGTGCAGCTGGCGTCCTGCTCTTGCTCTTGGGGCCTGTGTTCAGCTGGCCCCTTGCTCGCTTCCAGCCATGGCTGCTTGTGAACACCAACCCCTGCACCCACAGTGGGCAGGAGGGACCTGTGCAGTCTAGAGGACCAGCTGTTCGACACCAACGGTGTTGACCAAGCCACCTCCCCGCAGTGTGTCTCTGCTGCCCCTCCAGCCCTAAGATCACACCCCTCTCTGCACGGCTGGGTGGTATGATTGCGGGCTGCGAGTGGGCACCATGAGCCCTTGAAGTCACCCACTTATTCTTTCTAGATAGAAAAAGCGTGGTACCAGTGCCATGCATGGAAAGGAGCCACTCTCACTGAAAAGACTGCTCGAGCGCGGCCACAGTCATCCATCCCGTGGGAGAGGTTCCTCCTCAGCTCCTGGGCTTCCTGAGTTGCAGGAAGAGAGCACACTGCTCCTGCACTCAAGCCAAGCACGTGCACCCCGCTGTTTTTGGGTACTCACTTTTTGATGGTGAACGCTTTGGCTTTGACGAGCTGCTCCTGAAGCTTCTCCATGTAGAGTTCCCTTTTGCTTTTTTGCTTAATACTCAAAACACTGCTGCCCTTTTGGCTGCTGTTCCGGGTGCTGGTGCTGCCTAGAGATAACAAAGAATGAAAGAAACCACCAATGGAGTGTGAAGAACCGGCTTTGTCTACAGGAGTGTCACAGAAGGCCCCGGAGCCCATGTGCAGGAGGGGTGGCTCCAGCTGTCCTGAGGAAGGGATATGCACAGTTGCCTCATGAACACAACTGGGCAGGTAGGAGCCTGCCCTCTTACCCCTGCTTCCATGCTAAAGAAGATCCATGGGCTTTTATACCTAGTGGTGGCTCTTCCTAGGGAGGCTGTTTAATCTCCGTCCCAGGAGGAAACACATTGGACGGACAGTGGTTATTGTGCCAACTAGAGTCCCAGGTTGTGTTTTTTTTCCAGATGGAAACCCTAACTCATACCCTTTTTCAAATCCTAATTTCTCCAAATGTAAAACAAATATGACCCATCTGCCAGGTGGCTCAGGCTCTGCAGATCATCACACCGAGCTGCAGACATGAGCCCCGGGCACAGAGGCCTGGCTCCCCCAGGAGTGTGTTGCTAAAAGTCCCCATTGAGAGAACACAAATACAACTTCACAACAGGCTGTGGTTCCTGGCTCCCTCCTGGCACCTGGACATGCTCAGAGGCATCTGTATGTACGAGGCACAAACGATCGGGTGCCTGACACGTCCTGGGTATCAGGCAGAGTGCTGGCCCCTGGTCAGTGCTATTTGAAGTCCTTGTTCCTGGGAGGAGTCAGATGCTCTGGGCAATGAGGTCACACGGCTGCGGAGGGGGGGACTTGACCTTGGGCCTGTCTGATTTCAGAGTCCTCTTTTCATATGATGAGGTAGATAGCACCTGAAAAACCCCCACCTAGACCAGAGGAGGATGGGGGATCTCTGCAGCCCCGGCCGCCTCGCAACAGATACCTCTTTTGGACCTATCGGAAGAGAAGCTGGACCCCGGGGAGATCTGGGGGCTGCTGCCGCAGCGTTTCCTCCGGATGGTGGTGGGCTGCTCGGGGAAGGTCACGTGCACGGACTCCACAGAGGCGGCCAGGTTGATGGACTTGAGAGAGTCGGAGGAGTCCCTCCTGCCGTGGCTGAAGGAGGGCTCGTCATCCGACTCCTCCTGGTCGCCACCGTCCACGATGTCGTCTTCGTCCCACAGGCCATGGCACTGAGGAAGCAGGAAAGTGACAACTGAGGTCTCAGCTGCAGGAGGGACGCTGGCTCCCTGTCCTGCAGCACCTGTGCCTCGCGACCAGAAAACCAAGGAGGGTCCAAGAAAGCTCACCAGCTGGACCTGCGGGAGTCCCGGGAGCGGGGCGGCTGTGTGTCCACCACAGGTCTGGCTCGGACACTGAGGGTGGCCAGGGAAGCTTGGCAGGTGAGCAGGTCGAAATGGCAGTCACTCGACTTTCCCCGTGAGCAAAAGGCTCCCCAGAACCCGCCTGTGCTCACAGCAGCATCTGAAGCATCACACACACACACACACACACACACACACACACACACCCCGTCACTGTCACCAGCTCAGCCCCACCAGCCTTTGTTCACCAAACGTCTGCACCTGGAGAAGGTCGCCACCCTCTCCATGAATCTGCCTGGTGGGAGGAGATGCCTGGTTCCCAGGGATGAGTGAAAGCAAAGCTGCTAAGATTCTGCTCAAACCACCTGGTTCAGCCTGGGGCTGTGGTGCAGGCCTGTAATTGCAGCAGCTCGGGAGACTGAGGCAGGACGATTACAAGTTCTAAAGCCAGCCTCAGCAACTTAGTGTGGCACTAAGCATCTTATTTTCTAATAAAAAATAAAAAGGGCTGGGGACGTAGCTCCGTGGTCAAGCACCCCTGGGTACAGCCCCTGGTCCTGGGGGTGATCAGCAATGGCGACCTCATGTGCAGTCTGGCTTCTGCTTCCAGGCAGATTCATGGACTGCAGAGCAGGAGCGAGGAGTGCAGCAGGAGCTGGGGAGCCAGGCTGAGCAGGTGCTGCTAGGGCAGGCCCAGCAGGTGTGCACCTGCCTGTGGGGCGTACCAGGAGCCAGAGCTTCCTCAGCACCTGATCACATGGCCAGTGCTGCTCCTGGTCCCTCCTCCCAGGTCAAGTGGCCGCTCACCAAGGGGAACGTTCTATGACAAGAAACCACCCAACAAAAGCAACACTGCTACAAGGTGGTGGCAGGAGGTGGCCAAGACTGCCCCGGACCAGACCCAGGCCTTCCAACGTCCAGCTGGAATGAGGGGTGACATTTACGGTACGGTATGGGCTTTAAGACACAGCACACTACTCAAGCCAGGCCCACGGCGGGACCAGTTGCGACATGTCCCACCCAGGGTAGGCGTGTGGGGAGAACGTCTCCCAGAGTCATTACAACTTCCCTCACCAACGTCACAGGCTTGGGAAGAAACATCCACGGGTGGACACAACTGCAGCTCGTTCTTACAGAGGAGGACACACGGGCACATCCCCCATGACTGGGCTGCCACTGCCCTGATGCCCAGGTCCCCGGGAACACCGAGGGGCCGCTGTGAGCAGGCTGAGCCCAGCCGAGGACCGGACGCCTACCTTCAGAATGGAGCGATGGAAGAAGAGAGCCAGGAGCTGGATGAGGTCGTACAGAACGTAGCCCTCCTTCTTCTCCACGCCGATGATGTTGGGGGGGTGGTAGGGCTTGTCCTTGTACAGCTCCACGTTCTTGTTCCAGGGGAAGAAGCCGAACTGGAAGAAGTACTTGACTACGATGGCCACCTGCAGGGGGGGAGAGGGCTCAGGACGTTGACCCTTTCAGGGACGGGCATACACAGAGGAAGGGCACCCACATGGTTCCAGTGGCAGGGGTGTGCACGGTCACATGGAGTGTGACCAGGTCAGCCTCACGGCCACTGAGGCTCCCCATCCTGGATTCAGCAAGGCCACCTGATGGCCCACACTGCTGCCCAAACCATTCTTCACCTCCTCCGTGTCTGAGGATCTGGCTCTTACACTGAGTTAGATATTTACAGAATTATTCAGATATTAAAATCTGGTACTTAGGAACTAGTTGAATAGAAACATCTATATCTTTGCATGTTATGCATTGCTTTGGTTTCTAATCCACATGACACAGTTTTTTTTATTAATGATTATTTAAAAACTTTCTGAGTCTGGCTTATTTTGCAACTTTGGTGTATGGTTCTCACCCTCCTTGTGTGTCTGTCACTGAAAAGCAGGACACAACGATTGATCTCTACTTGTCTGTGCCTCCATATGCCTAGCACGGGTCTCAGTGCTCGACACTGGTTCAGACAGTGGAGTGAACGGGAGTCGGCTTCATTTCCCATTCATGTCACTCCTCAGCGTGACAGAAAACAGATAATCCCACTCCACAAGTAGCTCCTAGGGTGAGACCGGGGTCTGACAGACACCCTCAGGGTGGAACGGTCAGAGGTGACCCCTCCCTGAGAAGCCTGGTGAGTGTGGAGAATGAAGCAAGGCTGTGGCACACAGTCAAGGAGTTAGGTCAGCATTGTTAAGGAATTAGGACTTGGGTTATCAATGCTCTAAACTGCATACTTGTGAGACGTTGTTAGGGTTAGATAGGAGGTGTCCCCCAAGAGTTCACGGGTGAGACAAGGCAAGTCTGTCAGGAGGTAAAATGATCAGATGACGAGAGCTGTGACCTGCACAGTGGTTTACTGCCCCCATGGATTAACTGGATGGTGACCGCAGGCAGGTGCAGTGTGGCTAGAGGAGGTGGGTCTCTGGGGACGTGCCTTTGGGGCTCATGTTTTGCATCCCTGGGGAGCAGAGCTCTCTCTTCCTCCTCTCTCCTGTCCTGAGTTGCTCTTCCCACCACTCCCTCCTCCATGAAGCTCTGTGTCACCTCAGGCCCAGAGCCATGCAGCCGGCCAGCCAGGACCTGAACCTCTGAAACCTTGAACCCAAAGGTACTTTTCCTCCTCTACATTGTTCTTGCCAGTTTTTTTTTTTTTTTTTTGGTCACAGCAAGGAAAAGCTGACTAAAATAGATGTCTTACCATATGACCTTGTTTTAATTTGATGGCTGATTACTTGTTAACCTACAAGGTGTCCAAGCTCTGCCCACACTTGAAGAAGCAGTTCTGGGGCTACTGGAAGTGAGAGTCAGGGAGGAAAACCCACCTTCTTCACAAACCCAAGAACACGAGGACGTGGGGCGCGAGGCGGTCTGACATCTTCCTTGTGGCCTCTGTATTTATAGGATGGGGCAGGACGGGAATTGGACAACTGATGGGGCAGACGGCCTCTTGTCCCTCACGCAGAAGGCGAGCATGCTGGCAGCTCACCCTCTCGGCCCCCCGACTGCCGTGTGTTCAGAGGTTTCTGAGGGGTGTGTGGGGATTGGCTTTGGGTATGAAAATGGCAGCGGCACATGCTGCATCCAGCCAGAGCCACTCTGCCTCGCTGCTCAGCGGTGGTCAGTGTCCCTGGGCAGGAGCCGGCAGCAGGCCCTCAGCTTGGTTCTGCTGTGTGTGTGGTTAATGCCACAGGTCTGGAGCCAGCTCCAAGAGCCTCCCTGGCTCTCTCCAGCGGGTACGGTAGCCCCACTGCCCAGTCTTGCCCTCCCTGTTTCCTCGTCTGCTAAGGGGAGGGACACCAGCACCTTCCTTGTGTGAGGAGTGGAAAGACACGCAGCCCTGCCAGTGCTAGGTAACTGTCAGACCATCGTTGTGACCAGTCTACACTGACCTACCTCGGTGTAGACAATGGCCATCATCCAGAACCGTCGGCTGGGCCTGGGCACCGACAGCATGGCCCAGAGGAAGATCAGAATGGGCAGCAAGAGGGTGATCATGGAGGCAGAGACCATGTGGTTGAGGATGATCACGAAGTAGCACACCATTTCTGAGCGGGCCACCAGAGTGTTGTACATGGCGTAGAAGAGCAGCAGGAACCGGGGCTGGCCCACGTAGAACCTCTCGGACTCTTCCAGCTCATCGTCATGGAACATCCTGTTAAAACAAACCACGTGCTCACATCTGTCTCCAGTTTCTCCAAAACACTTAAGTTCATTGAACAGGATCCTTCCTGCAGCGCCCCCCACCCAGCTTCCTGGGGCCTATAGTTTGTTTGGAGAAAACCTAACATAGGTTGAGTAGCCTGTATTTAAAAAGCTCAGGATTGGAAATGTTTGGATTTTGAGGGTTTTTTTTGTCAAATTTTTGGAATATCTACATACAAAATGAGATATTATAAAGTTGGAACCCAATTCTAAATATGAAATTTACTTCTGTGTCATATAATGTCTTATCCATATAGCCTGCAGGTAATTTTGTACAATATTTTAAATAATTTCTGTGCATGAAACAAAGTTTCATGGCATGAAATCAAGCACTTCCCACGTCATGTCAGTGCTCAGAAGTTCTAGATTTCAGAGCATGCTGGATTGATGAGGGATGCTCAGCCTGTAGTAGGCTTTCCACAGCGGGGAACGTCTCTGGGAGGTGTTTGTGGAGGACAAGGTGCAGGGGTCCTGGCATGTGCACTGGCTCTCGGGGTCTAGGAGAGCTTTCCTCCGCACCCAGCCAAGCAGGTGTGGAGCTGGCCTGGGCCTGGGCTGCCCTTACTTGTTCAGCAGCAGCTCGCTGGCCGTCAGCTCATGGGTCAGGGGCGGCAGGATGCTGGACTCCAGCTTGTCGGTGCGGCTGTCATCAGGGCTGACCATCATGTGGTTCTTGCCCCCAGAGTCATCCTGTGAGCCGAAAGACAGGTGCTCGAAGCTCACAGCTTTGCTGTAGGAGGGCGGGGCCTCCACGTCACCCTCATCAGTGGAGAACTGTGGACATTCCTCCTCCTCGGGAGTGAGGCTGGCCTCCTCGGGGCCCAGATCATACTCAGCTTCCTCCTCCTCTTCTTCTTCCTCCTCCTGGGTGTCCCCAGGCTGGAGCTCGAGCTCGGGCTCGGGCACAGGGCCTACCACCTCCTCCTCTGCCTCGGCCTCCACTTCCTCTATGGTTTCCGTGGTCCCCTGGCGTGAGTATAGCATGGTGCACTGCGTGGGCTCACTGTCAGGAGACAGGGGATGGGCGCAGAACCCTGCCTGAGCACCCCACCCCCCCCAGGATCTCTCCACGTGCTCAAGACACCTCAGAACGCCCAAGCAAAAGCATCAAGGCATGTGAGCAGCTCAGACCCCGCCTCCCTGATTCCCCCTGCTCACTTCCCCAGGACCCTGGCACCTGATCCGCTGCACAGGGGTCTCTGGATGCCAAGGAGGATGTGGGCACACATGTCGTTCAGAAGCAGAAGCACGTCATACGGCCCTCGAGGAGCAAAACCCACCTACGCACAGGTTCAGAAACAGCATGGAGACTCAGAGGCACAAGCTCTGGTGCAGACTTCCAAATCAAGACGGCTCGGCACACCTACCGTCAGCGTCTTTGAAGACGAGCAGAAGAGTGTGTGGGGAGGAGAAGCCATGCCGGTTTTGTTGGGGGGGTTTGGACCAAGATGTGTTCTACTCAGTCCTACGAAAGGGACCCACCCAGATCCAAGGGCGATGACTTGATAAATATTGGCTCAACTAAAAAAAGTCACCCTTCTCTGATATTGGCTTTTCCTCCTCGTTTCCCGCTCCTGGGCCTTTCCCTTATCAGTGCGTAGCTCATTCGACTACACTTCCACCAGCCTGCAGCCCACAGCCCTTTCTCACTGAGCTTCTGTTCTGACGTCTGCCATTTTCTCTTGCCACAGTGAGCTCTCTCCCAGCCGTCTGCTGTGCCCAGGGCGTGCTCCTGCTCTCCCTCCAGCACCCCAGCTTCCTTCTCCTACCAGCTCCTCCTCTCCTCTCCTTTTCAGAAGCTGCTCTAGTCATAGAGTCAGTCCCTCCTTTTGCTGCCCTGCACTTTCCTCTCAGATCCTTCTCCCCTAACTCCCCGTAGGGGTGTGCAGGGAGGTTAGAAATGGAAGGAGAGCAGCCACACGTACCATGTGAGTGGCACGCCTTCCATGACTGCCTTCCCCAACAAGGGCAGCTGCCAGAGGGGCCACACTTGTCTGGATATTTGGATGTGCTCCTTGCTGCTCTAGAGACGTACCCTAACTGACCGCCATGCGAGGGCAGGCTGCTTCCTCCAACGCTGAGGAGCTCAAATGCAAAGACTATCTGTTTAGACGTGTCCACGAGTGACGAATGGTCCTGGCACAGCCCTTCCTGGCATCCTGTGACCCAAGAACCCCAAAGTCTGCTCAGGTGCTCAGGCCCCCAGGGCTCTGGCCCTAAAGGACCGCATCAGGTAGAAGGTTCCTGGACTGTCAGGCCCACCAGGATTTTTGCTAAGACTTACCTCAGTTAGATACAGCCTCCTAGGAAGGCCATGACATTGACCCCTCACCCAGGTCTCACTTGCAGTGTGACTGTAAGCCAGTGGAAGCACAGTGGTCTGGGGTCATGTCTGGGCCCGAGGGACTGAGGGCACTCCAGGACTCAAGGGACCAGAAGGCCTGCAGAACTTGCATCTGCAGAGACGTCCCAAGCAGGAAGGCATTGCTGTCAACGCCAGGCCCTGTTCCCTGCTGCACCGTGTCAAGATACAGGGCTGCAGCAAAAGGTGGTGCCTCTCTGATTTGCCCCGCAAGCTGCCAGGGTGAAGTTCATTTTGAACTGGGTTATGTTCATCTCAGGATAAACAAACAGTGGCTGATCTCCCTGCCGACCATTTAAGGCATTTCAAAGAAGGAGTTCTGGGTGCATGCAGATAATTTCATTCCTCAGTGATTATTGTTTTAAGGGCAGGACTTAGTGATGAAACAAGCCAGGAGTAATTTTTTCCAAATAAAACAAATTATAATCTACAAAGGTGATATATTTTACAGCATAATCACATTCTTTCCCAAAGCCAATGGTAAGATGTATTCTGACTTTTATGATAATTATGCAAATAAAACAGATTTATTCTGTATCAACTTAAAATGACCATAGATCCCAGAGTTTTCATATTTTTTCCTGCTGTATGCATTTTTTTTAATCATGAGAAAAATGTTTTCTTCCTACTCCATGAGGATCATATATAAAAGCTCTAAATAGAATGTAGGGAATATGATTATGTCTTTGGAAATGGAAAGTGTGAAATGCTTAAAAAATGCAAGATAATGTGGGCAATCAGGAACGTTAAGAAATTCCTAACAGACAAAAATTAGGGAGCAGTGAGCATCATGGAAAGCTGTCCTGGGACCAGGCTGCCCCTGAGGGCTGGGGCCATGCTCTGTCAGACATGCAAGTTCTTAAAAGAAAGACAAGGTGCATCCGAGGACTCGGGGCCACGCACGGGGGAGGTGACAGACCGGGAGGAAGCATGCACGAGGTGAGCACCTGGATGCTAAACTGCCACTGTCAGCTGACGAGGAGGACATGTCCAAGCTGAGCATTTTACGGAGCCTAGGCCGAGCGCGCTCGCTCGTTTTAGGAACAGCGTCTGGTCCGTCTAAATCATCAAGGGTGGACTGCCTTGAGAACAGCATGGTGGCTTCAGTGTAGCAGCTAGCAGCGCAAACAGTCACAGAAACACAGAGTTAACACGCCAGTGTGCTCCAGGTCCACCCGGCTCACTGGCCCACACACGGCCATGCAGTGACCACACGGACACCAGCACCAACCACCCAGGCAGGGAGGACCTGTCTGGCAGACACGAAACACAGGAGACCCCAGTTAAAAACACATTGGTGGCGAGGAAGTCCCAGGAGCACTCTCTGGAGGGACAGGGAAACGGAACAAAGACAAGTCCCAACAGTTCTTTCAAAGAGCATAATTTACATAATGAAAACTTGGCAATGGAGTTGTTCTTAAAATCAAAGAAAATATATTTTATTTGGAATCGTTATCCTGAGTTCTTTGAGAGGATTGATTAATCTAATTGCATGAGTAGAAATAACTGCTCATACAATTTGCATAGAAGATTTTAATTTTTTTTAAAAAATACAGTCTCCAAAATCAGAGAGAGAAGCTCAGGAACGACATAACCAACTGAATTTTCCACCCTGTTTTCTGAGTGACATTCAGTTCAGCCAAACTAAACGCCTTGGGTGTAAGAGATGTTGGCTTTATATCCACCTGGACACCAACCAACATCAAAATAAAATCAAACGCTACAAAGAAACCAACAAAGGAGTTCCAGCAACACCAGGTCCATTTTGTCTGTTAATGATTCGTTTTGCCTAGTTTTTATTCTGGATCATGCCTGGGCCTGGGTGGAGGCCACTGCTACACTCATCCCTGGTGCCCAATGGGACAGCACTGGGCAGGGCAAAGCAGGGCCTCCACCTGCAGGCACACAGCAAGCTCCTGGGGGGTTTCAGATGATGCTTCCCCCTGCATAGTGGGGGACGCTTGTCAGAATGTTATTAACGTGACTTGCAGGGGTTTAAGGTAATGCTTTAGCTCTGGGAAGGTGGGCGGTACCCCATCTGACAAGTCAGCTGTTCAGAGTCGAGCTTGTGGTTTTACATGTGGATTGGAAGAAAACCATGAGGTTCCAGCCAAGGAAATGTGAACTCCTCAGTGAGGCTTCACGCTGGCCACCTACTGTGTGCTCACATTGAAAACAGGACATCAGAGCAGGAGCCTTGGAGGTGGAAAGGCCACATTGACAGGGCGAGGCCAGGGCCTGAGCACCAGTCTCCACAGGAGGACCCCTCCTGGGGGGGTCACCGGCTGCCCAGCAGAGCCTCCTGGGGATTTGGAGTGGAGTGGACCAGTTACTGTTTGCAAGTTTCAAGGCTGCTGAGGTAGAGACTGGGAGTGTGGCTCAGACAGTGCGACAGGGCAAGTCTGCTGATGCCGGAAAATGGCCTTTCTCTCCTTCCCTTTCTTTAGGCTGAAAATCAAAGTCAAAGTACATTAAAAACTAATGGGGACGGTTGTGGTTTTCTAGCAGATTCTGTATCAATCAACCATTTCAGAACCTGGGAAATATTCTGATACCGTTTGTTAAACAGCAATCAATGAATTTAAATATCTCCTGACTCACTGTATCTGATCATCTGTATAGTTTTATATTTGTGATCTTGGGTGTACTTGATTTAATTATAATCAGACTTTCTTTTTCTTATTTTTTTTCCTCCCATGTTTTTTGATTTGTGATATTTAATGACTTAATTGGGCATATTGCATATTGTTATGCATAGGAATGACGGATGATTATTTTATGGAAGATTTATTTTCAATTTGCTTTCTAGTATTCTTTTTGGTTTCTTTGATTCAGAATTTGGTTGTGAAGCAGTAATTCTCCAGCTAGGCCCATGTATGAGATTTAGGAAGCCTATGAAGCCCTTAAATATCTTATGGAAAAAAAATCTGTATTTGTGGGAATTCTCCCCTTCTGAAGATCATGTGGCTCACGAAGTCCCCAAAACAGTTCATGCTGCTAGTCATGGTAATGATGTGATGATGGGCACAGAGAGCTACTCCATGCATCTCCCCCTCATGGCTGAACTTAGAGGTGGGGGTGAATAGTCTTACGGAACAAGGCAAGAGGGGAGGCCAAGGAATAAAAAGGCAGATGAGTCCACACTGTAAGTCACACCAGAGGAAAGCATGTTTTCTTGAAGAAATGATGCAAGGTGTAATACTCAGATCACAGAACTGCATGCATACAGTTACCTTCTTCACTAAGTGGGAAGAAGTAATTCCAGGTGGGCATGAACATGACTTTCAGTTAAGTTAATCACAGCTTTCTGTGACTTTTTTTTGTTTTGAAATTCCAAAAATGAAAATAAAGTTTTCAATGTTTCAAATACAATACCAAACCCAATCCACATTTCCCACGTGCAGAGGGGCACTGTACAAAGCGGAGGGTGGTAGCATTTATAAGTGCTGAGAAATAATGAATGAAAAAATGAATGAATGAAAGTAATATCATTT
This sequence comes from Ictidomys tridecemlineatus, assembly GCF_052094955.1. Lineage (NCBI taxonomy): Eukaryota > Metazoa > Chordata > Mammalia > Rodentia > Sciuridae > Ictidomys > Ictidomys tridecemlineatus. The sequence goes on along the minus strand of NC_135489.1, from coordinate 88,629,834 downwards.
GGAAAATGCACATCTAGAGAATCTCAGTATTTCCTTCATAATTATCCTAACTATTTGAGATGTCATTGGTTATGAGTAGGTTTTCTAAAATGTGTGGGCTTGGGGACTTGGGGATCCTGGTTTACCTTCTTTGGGTGCTGTCACCAGGAAGGGAGCATGAGCCAGTGGCCAGCTTGCCAGGCACAGACCTCACCTCCCCACCCCCCTGACACCTGCACCTGTGGCCTATTCTTACTACTGTTCCAGAGCTGGGATCAAACCCGGGGCCTTCAGCATGCTTAGCACACACTCTTCCCTGGTGGCACCCCGGCCAATCTTCTTGTTCATAGAAGAGCTACCATGAGATAAACTGGAACCCATGAGTGCCCAGGAAAATGGGGTAAAGACAGGTTTTACATTTTGGCTTAAAATGAATGAAAGAGAGAACAATCCATTTAATGACATCCATCTAAAGACATAAAGAGACTTCTTGCTATAAGAACAAATTAAGGTTGGCAGCTTCCAAATAGAACAGTTATTTTGGTCTGCAAAAAAATAACAATAAACTACAAAATAATGACTTTGGTCTTAGCAAAGCCCATCTTCCGATGTCTTTTCTAAGACTAAATCCCCCCTTTAGTCTTAGCTCCAGAAGGCACAGGCCCTGCTTGTCCCTCCTCGCCAATGGCAGCGCTGAACAATGTTCTCCCCAGGTGACTCTGGCATTACTAATGGGTCCAGAAACGAGTGGTGGGAAATGTGCATGTGCTCGGGAAGGAAGAGCACCAAGACAGTCTGGATCCTGGGACACATTTCTCTTAACTATTTTTTTTTCCTAGGAATTAAAAAATTCCTAGACAGGATCTCAATTAGGAAACAGTTTGACCTTGAAACCTTGAGAGGTTTCTGTCCTTAACGTTGCTTCTTCTCACAAGAACACTTAATAGCTGAAATATCTGTGACTTTGCAACATATAAAGAATCAAAGATTATTCCCAAATTAAAGGAGAAATACAATCTCATTTGTTTATCCCTGGAAGGACTTCAAAAGAAACAGTATCTATTTTGAGAGGACAGGAAGGGATTATATGTATGCAGTTTTATCAGTAAAATATTATATTTAAATCAATATATGCATGAATATATAGTTTTAACATTAAAATGAGATCTCAGCATAATACTATTCTACACTTGAGTTTTTAACACACACACACATACACACACACACACACACACACACACACACACACACATATATATCTTTCCATTCCAATACATATATCTGGATCAATAGATAATTATTCTGTAGCAGACTAGGCTGGTGTAGAGGCTCAAAAACAGTAAATTAGCCAAAGTTCAAAACAGCACATCAAGTTAAAAAAACAACAAAAATAGTTTAGCCACTTCTGCCCACTTAGGTGGCAATTTTAATTTCCGGATCCCATTTGAGTTTGGTATTGATCAACCATCTCACTCCCTGCACCTACTTATCTGGAAACCCAGTCAGTGTTTGCAAAGGACCAGGGCTTCTCCCTGCCTCAAGCCTCACCATGGTGCAGTGTGGCCAGCCCAGTCCAGAACTGGATGCCAAAGGCAGAGGGCAGGCTTCCTGCTGTTCCACATCAGCAGAGCAGGAAGCTGTGGCCTTGCCTTAGGCTTGGTTGATCCACTTAGGAGATGACCCTTTCTTTATGGTTGTGTCCCAGAACTGAGCCCAGCCTAGAAGAGGTGCTATGGCATGTGTAAGGAGAATAATTAATCCACACATGTCCTCAGTGGTTCTGTTCCTGACCTAGGAAATGACCACAAGATGGACTCGCTGGGCTAGTGAATCACCTAGGTGATGCTGTTTTTCCTCCTAGGACAGAGACTCCTGCTGGGACTCAGGGGCCAGTGTGGCACACTCCTCAGCAGCAACCCAACACTGGGTGCAGAGTCCCCAGGCTCCTAGAGGAGTCACACACTGGCCTGGGATGCAGGGAGAAGCAAGCAGACAGCACAGCGCTGCAGCTCAGAGCTGGGCTCGGGGCTGAACCACACGGCTTGGATCCTGGGACTGCTTTATCATTAAGTTTCCAGCTACATGGCTGAGTGAGTCTCTCAGCCTGCCCTTAACTGAACCTTGTAAAATAGAGATGACATCAGCACGCATCTTGCAGGATCTGAAAAGATAACATGAGGCCACCCAGGAGCAGTGTCCAGTGCTGGCCCGTGGCGGACATGTACTGCACAGCCACTGTTGGACCTGGATCACCTGCCAATCCTGCTGTGGAACAATGCAAGCACTCCTAGCACTCAGGGATGGTGGAAGCTACCAGGATCATTTCTGGAATTTTTATTCTAAGCCCTAAAGTAACAACTGTGAAAGGAAATATCCAGGATAGCAACAGAAGGTAGAAAACCCCAGTATAGAAGACACTCTTGTGGAATGGTCATTCTGAGAGGCAGCAGAGATGCAGTCCCTGGCATAAACCATAATTTGGGGACTGGGAAGGACCAATCTTGCTCACCTCTGGCTTGGAAATACCATTCCTATAAAACACACGAGTGTTTCTTATCCTTTGTGATTGATATCTGTTTTTATCTGGTGTGGTCAGATGAGGACAGTTCTTCTGACATAGCTCTGTGGATGGAGATCACCAGCAGGGATTGGGATACCATGTGAATTTTTTTATTAACTTCCACCTCATTCATTCATTCATTTCTCATATTTGATGACATCTACCTCATCACATTGGCCAAAAGTGAATGCATTGTTCAGAAAGTGAAATACCTGGAGATACTGTCATGGGAATCTAAGCTATCCATCCTGTGGGCTGTCTGGGCTCCCGGGGCTGCTCCAGGCCGCTCATCCAGTGTGTCCAGTCCCGACTCCCTGGACAGGTTCATGATGTGGTTCTGATAGTACATGTGGATGCTCTCCCGCGTCGGGACGTTGCCCTGCAGACAGGGGACAGGCCTCAGTTCTTACGGAAGCACCTGCCCATGAGCCACCTGCCATTTCTCAGCACAGACGACTCTCAGAACACAGGTCAACCTGGAATATGGACTAACGTGATGTAGGCAGGTTGGGATTGATGTCACCTCATGTAGGGTCACTCATGCCACTCAGTAGTACTAGGAATTCTAAACAAGAAATCCCTATAATATATACATAGCTTTGCTAAATCTTATTAACTCTTCCAGAAATGGACATACCTACATGACTACTGTATATTTTATTTCTCTGTACAATATGATAGTTTTTCTAGAAGAAGTTTTGGATCAAACTTTCCATACTAAAACTATAATTCTTTATAGGACACTGCAAAGTCTATAGGCATGTCTATAGGTGAGGGAATCCAGCCCAGTCCAGAGCTGGATGCCAGAGGCAGAGGGCAGGCTCCCTGCTGTTCCACACCAGCAGAGCAGGAAGCTGTGGCCGTGCCTTAGGCTGGATCCACTTAGGATCCATTTTTGAAGGTGCATGTGGTGTTTGACTATTTTAATCCTGAGCAGGGAATAGATTTAAATACAGAAAAGCAAGAATTTATGTAATGACTACCTGGAAAGAAAGGATTTTGTCTTACCTTATTTAGAGTTTTAGATACAGATTGAGAATCACTAGTCTGAAATCTGAAATGCTCAAAAATTAGAAGCTCTGAGTGCAGACATGTTGCCACAGGAGGCAAACTCTATACCTGACCTCAGGTGTTCTGCAATTAAAATGTGTGTGCACTCACAAAGATATGGCACGGAATGAGCTTCAGGTGTGTATGGAATATAAACGCCTTTCATGAGTAGACTTGGGTCCCCGTGCACACGGCATGTCATTGTGTATACACCAACGTTCCCAAATCCAGAAAAACTGGGCATCTGAAACATTCCTGGTTCCCAGCACTTAGAATCGGGCGACATAACCTGTGTGTTGAATTTGAAAGCCCTTTCAGTGTGGAAGAAGCAGAGGGATTACCTTCTTGATCTCCCTGGTCAGCATGCACCTCTCGATCCTCAGGACGGTGGATATGTCAATGTGCTCCCTAGAGATGGAGTTGAGCCAGGTGGTGAAGCTGTCCACCGTTGCCAGGAACAGCACCCAGGTGAACTTCAAGATGTTGAATATCCTTTTGATGATATTATCTGGAGGAAGAAACACAAGATTGCAAGGGAACAGAACCCCATGGCTACCATGCTGTCCTGTGGCACAGTGGGGTTTAACTGGAGCCAGGCCTGGTGTCTGCCCTGCACCCTGGGAAGCAGTGGGACCCCTGATCTTCAATGTGACATGGAGGAGGCCCACAGCCAGGAGGCCACGTGGGGCCTTACACACGTAGGGGCCAAAACAAGGCCAAAGGAGGGTGGAATTTGTAATGTTTGACCAAATATCAGTCAAAATGGGTTCAACTGCAGTTTTCCCTCAAAAAACAAGGAGATTGTTCTAGGATCCTGTGGACAACAGATTGTACAGTGTTCAAGTCAAAAGGGTGCAGCGTTTGCAAAGGGCCTGCACACATCCTCCTGTATGCTCTCAGTCATCTGTAGATGACATGATATCTGATGCAATGCAATTGCCAGGTAAGCAGTTGTCATACTGGGTTTTTTAGGAATAAGGACAAGGAAAAATGTCTGTACATGTTCAGTGTGGATGCAGTTGTTTCCTGAATCTTTCTGATCTGCAGTTGTTCGTGAGAAAAGGAACCCTCATTTATGGAGGGCCCACCCTAACAGGTTTACTAAGGTAGAGACTGCATTCAAAGATGACTCTGTCATTGGCACAGGACTGATAGTCTGTCCAGCTGACCAGGGCTTTGGAGGGCCTTCTGGTTTTCTCCTGTTCTTCACCATTGATTCTTCTCACTGCACGTGCCTTGCAGTTAGACCACAGCAGAACTGTCACTAGACAGCTCAGTGCACAGAGTGAGTCTGTGCCATACCTGGGTCTCCATCATGCTCACACTGCATTGTGCTAACTATGGCTTCTGCAAAGGTGTCACTCATCCCCTGTCAGCAGAAGCCCTGAGGTTCCCCATGTCCTTGTGTCTTTGTCCTTGTCCAGGAACGGGGAGCTGGAGAGCTGCAATGTGGGAGCTGAGCTGACTCCCCTGAGCTCAGGTCGTGGACAGCTGCCCAGGTCCACAGAGGGTTAAGCCTGAGCTCCCTGACATCATGGAAGGCGGAGGAGGTAGCACAGTGGCGACCTCGCCTTTTGGAATATTCATCAGCCTCAGAGAAGAAGGAAATCCTGTCACTGAGACAACATGAGTGAACACTGAGGACGTTATGTCAAACAAAATAAGACAGATGCAGAAAAGCATATGCTGCAGGACCCACACGTGGAACCCACCGAAGCAGAGAGCAACCGGGTGGGCAGGTGCAGGGAAGGAGTGTGTGCAGCTGCAGGTGGAAGCAACGTGGAAGGTCACTGGCTCAGAGGGACCAGGGACTGTACAGCCCTGAGGTGCACCACGAGGATCAGCTAAGGGTGCCGTATTGTATGCTGGGAATCTGCTATGCAGCCCTCTTGAGGTGCCCTTTCCACACACACAGGGTCACTACGGGAGGTGTGGCAGGCTGATTTGCTGGAACATTCACTACCTCACCATGTACATGGAAACTGCATGTTGTGCACCATGAACATACATTCTGACAAGAGAAGAAGAGTGAGCGCGGCCTGCTACCATGTGACCTGCCTGCCCTGCTCACTCAGGTAGACCAGGTCTCCTCAGCCGGTGGCTGCAGGGTTGCTGAGCCCGACCTACTGCGGGCAGGTCTGACATCCATGACCCATTCTTGCTCTCCACTAACCCCTCTCTGCTCCGAAGGCCACAATGTGAGTCAGAGTTGGATTTGTAAAGAAAAAGTACAGCCACTTCTAAAGCAGGTGGCCTAGGAGGAAAGCAGAACTTCTCTCAAAGATTTGCTCTTTTCAAAAGGAGAAGCATCACAGGCAACTTAGCTGTGAACTTCCTGGCTTCTGGACAAAGTCCAGATGGGCCAGCTGGAGACAAAGAAGAGCTCAATAGTTTTATCCAGCAAAAGATGGGGTTTTGGAGGTGCCGGCTGGACCCCAGGAGGGTAGTTGGTGGTCTGGGAAAGAAGTTGGGAGAAAGATCTGGAGAGAAGGTCCTGGGCTGCCCATGTCAGCCAAGCCCCGGAGCAACAGCAGGGCAGAATTGTGATGTCTCACGGTCCCTGTGAAGGTGTTTCCTGCCACCTCTGCCTCCCCTGAACCTCTGCAACCATGTCCCACATCACAATCTGACACAGATAGCGAGGGCCTGCTTGGCTGAGCCAAGATGCACAGGTGGAGAACAGTGGCCACAGAGGCTGAAGGCAGCGACTGCACCACAGAAGGCGTTGCAGCCGAGGGACATCAACCCCTGGGCTATTCTCTCCACTTCCTGTCCTCCCAGGGACTGTCTCCAGCCAGCATGTCACCCACACCAGTGTGGACAGAGCCTCGGGCTGCTCAGTGTAGATTTGAGAGGGAAGGGCCCCTGGAGGTTGAAGGACCCACAAGTGAGCAGCTCCTTATGTTTCTGATGACTTATTTTTTGTCCTAACCACAATTATTTCCTTAGAAGTGGTGAAGAGGAACTGTACTGCTTCACTCTTCTCCCAGTGTGGACCTGATGTTAGAAGTAAGATGGCAGCACTTCAGAGGTGAACAATGCACGCTGGGACGCCCCGTCACTGACGCAGAGTTAGGGTTTAAATTTTACCTGAATTTAACCACCGAGGTGGTAGGGCAGAGGCATTCAGAGCGCAGACTCCGGACCCAGACTCCTTGCTATTGAGCCCTAGCCCTTTGTGGTCGTATAGGCCTGGAGAAGTTAGTGCATCTCACTCTACCTCAGTTTCCTTATCTGTTAAGTGGCAACGAGAGTTTTTGAGGGGGTTGAACCAGTTGATATGGCTACAGGTCTTGGGAAAGGGCCTGGAAAACAAGATAGGTATCTAATGGGTCAGTTACTATTAGCAAACAAAGCTTTCAGGAAAACAGAATATCCGGTTTCATGGATCCAGTTATCTGGAAAAGGAGGGTGTCGGGGGAGGACCATGAAGGTGTGAGGGTGCTGCCTACAAGTCTCACTTAGTGCCAACTGGAGTCTCAGATGGAGTCTGGGAAGCTCAGGGTGGGGCTGTGTGCAAACCTGGAGAAGCTGTTGGGGAACTGTTTTGGTTCTCCTGTTTGCTTCTCACCCTTCCTGGAGAAAACGTCTCCAAATCACGTGCTTGGTAAAACCCAAGCAGATGAGGGTCCTGTCCCTTGGTGCTGTGGCATCTCTAGCAAGTGGCTCCATGGGACCTGGTTTCCCCTTTTACTGTAGGGCCACAGGACCCCAGCTTCTAGAGCACTTTCCACTCCCACATCTGCTCACCTGTCGCTTAATTCCTTCCTTCAGTGCTTCTACAAACAATAAAGAACTGTATATTTCAAAATAGCTAAAAGAATTTTGAATGTTCCCAACACAAAGAAAAGACAAATGTTTGCAGCGATGGATGTGTTACCACCCAAATTCCATCAGCACACAAGGTAGACATGTAGCTAGCTATCACCCTGCACCCATGAAAATGCACAGTTATTATATATCAACTAAAAAGTAAATGTAAAAGATTATGCAAGACAATAAAGACTGATTGCCAGTTCTATTCCTGCCATTAATCTGATGGCTTCCAGGGGACACTGGGATGTGTTCACTAAAACCCTCTCCTGGGCACTTGCACAGAGGACTTTTCAAACAGACACTAACCCAGCATTCCACCCGGCAGCACAAAGGCCAGGGGTGCTTCTGGAGCCGCTGCAGTGGAGATGAGATAAGAGGGACGCTGGTTATTTAGCCGCGGTCCCGAGACAGAGCTGGTGCATTACTTTTCAGGAGCCTTCCATATGTGACTCCTGGGCAGCTCTCATTTCCACACTCCCCAGGGCGCACGCCTGTCTTTAGCCTGTTACCTGGTCCATCAGACTTCTTTTTGACCGGTTCGTCCTCTCGGTCTTCCCATTCCACCGCACCTGTCGAGGTGTGCCACAAAGATGAGTTAGGTGCCTTCGGTAACAAAATGCCAACGCTACTTTTCTAGATTAACAGGAAATGTATAATTCAAGGTAGGGCATTCTGACTATTTTAAGAGTTCCTGGGGAAACATAAGAATTCAATGTTCAAGTTTTTTTAAAAAATCATTTTCTTATTGGTGCAGTAGAGTTACGCATGGCAGTGGGTCTTGGTGTGGCACGTCCCAGCATGGACAACCTGATGGACCTCACCCAGCCCCCTTCGTTCTCCCTCGCTCCCGGCTGCCCTTCCTCTGCTCTGTTCATGGTCTCCCCTCTATTTTCAGGATTCCTTCCCGCCCCCTTTTCCCTCCTTTCTCTCTGGCTTCCACAGAGAGAAACTGCATAGCTCTTGACTTTCTGAGTCTGGTTTACTTCACTCACCCTGATGCTCCAGGGTTCAGATGTTCTTCACTGCGGAGTTAGAATTACATGTACTGGTCAACTCTGGCTGGCTGATATTATTAGAAGACAGCTTATGAGTTGTGCCTGGTCTTTGTATCTTTAATAGTTTGAAAGGTCTGCATAGAGTAATATTTTGTGCATGTAACAATTATGTTAAATTCAAATGTTAATGGGACAGAGCTCAGCCCCTTGGTGTACTTCCTACGGCCACTTTCACTCCACCTGGTAGAGTTGAGCAGCAGCTGAAACCACAGACTGCAAAACCTAAAACATGTACTATCTGCTCCTTCACAGAAAAAGTTTGCCAACTCCAGATGTACACTATGAAATCTTAATTTTTGATTCTTTGGAATGATGTGAACACATTTTGGTTTGCAGTATCTGAATAAGACACCACAAGGTTTCAGTTTGTTTCTTATCCTATAATTTAAGGTTAAAATTGTCAGATCTAACAAGTAAAAATACAGGACACTCAGTTAACTTGAACGTTTGACTTTCAGATGAACAAGAAAAGCTTTTAATATAGGCATATTTCATAAAAATTTGTGCAAATTATACTTAAACTAAACATCATTTATTCCTTAATTAGAAAATTCAAATTTAACTGGGTTTCTTGTGCCTTATCTGGAAGCCCTAAGAGAGCAAATTTGAAAAGATGATATGACTTCTGTTAACCTTTTCAAACTTGCTGTCTGGTCAATCTTATGATCCCACCTCATTTTCTACAGCTGCTTATTTCCTGCTTGGCCAGCAAAGCCAACCTGCTCTTTAGTCTTCAGACAGGACCTTGGGCCTTTGGCCAGGGTGCCACTCTGTGCATGCTGCATCTCTGACTCGCTGGTGCACAAGCGATCCTGTCTCCTCCTGCTCCCCACTGTTTTGTCTGTGCTTATGGTTTCAGTGGGGTTTGCAGTTCCTGGGCCATCAGGATTCCTTTTCCTGCATTTGTCTTTGGGCTGGTTAAGACAGAGGGCGCTAGAGCCCAGGGCCTGGGATGGCCTCTAGACTCACTACTTCCTGAATGGCTGTGTGACCTCAGGCACATTACTTCCCTCTCTGGGACCGTCCCTGCCCATGTGCAAGACAGGCTAACTAAAAGGCCCCTGGGCTGTGGCAAGGAGTCCACAGCCACTGTGAGGAAGCACTGAATAGCACCTGCCCCTCAGGACACACTGTGCTTCCCATGTCCAGAGGGATGTGGAGGGAATGTCACCTTGATCTAGAAAGTGCCCAGTAGAACTTCCTTTGGGGTGTGCGTGTCTTTAGGTCATTGCTGTCTTTGGTTTGCAGGTAAGCAGCACAGCGCCTGCACTTGAAATCATCTTTATGATATGCAGTGCTGAGCCAACGGCAAGATGACCAGGGACACATTCTTGGAACTGGCCAAAAAGTGTCGGAAGAACAAGTGCTTGGGAATAAGAAGGGTAGTGAGGGCAGTTTGCCTCGTTAAATAGTGAAGCTAACTGCATAGCTGCTAGACTCAGAAGCACGTGGCTCAGTGCTTCAGCAGGAGAGTGCAGCAGAACACGGAGCCCCAGTCACACCCGAGGACAAGCAGAGCTCAGTACCCACCCGAGTGGAACTTAACTCCAATAACGAGAAGAGCCACTTCATAAGTAGGGGCAACATAATTATGCATCCATGTGAGAGCTTAAAAATAATTTCTATCTCCTGGAATAACTAAAAATTTAAGATATAAATAAACTGAGTAGGAAATACAGAAAAACATGTGCTTAATTTTGAGGTGAATAGTAGGCACATCAATGTCCTTAAAATTACAATGAGAAATTGAGACACATGACATCAAAAGTTAAAACTGGTTCAGCTACAGCATACTATCACCAAGTCAGACTGTGAGTAATGAGCAAGAAGAACACGTGTGACACACGAGAGAGGACAGTGTGCCTAGCAGTGACACCAGCTGAGAGGAAGGATCCAGCCTCCCAGCAGAGCTATGGGGAATAGCACCGTGTTCACAGCTCAGATCACCTAGAAGACAGGAGACAAGAATGCCCAGGCCCGGCAGCCAGGAAGTTCACTAAACTCAGATGAAAACGAAAGCCATTTCCATTTCTCAGAAAGATGAAGCTGTGGCAAGAGGAAGCCCTTGTACCAGACTTGTAGGAATCCCGGTGCTGAGCCCTCCTGGAAGATGTCTGTTACAATGAAGAGCCACGTCCCTCAGCCCGGTGTCCCCGCTTCTGAGAACTGACTCCTATTGTGTGGGAAACGCACATTCTATCTTTGCTAAATATTTAAAGACACTCACATGTGACTATAGGTCATTTTTTTTGCAAGGACACCTATTACAGCATTGAGCATTATGGCAAAAATCTGGATGCAACCCTACGTCCATTAAGAATGATGCAATTGAATAAATGATGCATATCTGTACTATAGAATCTCTGACAGCCATTAAGAAAAGATGATACAGGTTCATAAATACCTAATTGGAGAAAAGTTCTGGGGATGCTATTAACAACAGTACAGGAGAGACTGGTGGAGCATCAGCTCAGTTTTGAAAAGCCCATAAAGGAGACTTTTGCATGTAACAAAGGGGTAGAAGCAAAGCCAGGGGGTAAGGAGTTGCCCCTTCAGTGCTAGATCCCAAGGGTGGGGCCTGGGCCAATTGTGGCCTGCCTCCCCGCCACTGATTGCTTGGAGTGTATATTGCTTTTGTCTTTTGAAACTAAGTAAAATAACATTAAAGTTGCCAGGACATATCAGGGGGAAGAAAGGTCAAAAAGTAGAGAGGTTTTGCAACTAAAGTTACATTAGAAAATTATACCCCATTTGATTCAAATGTATGATATGTCAAGATCATTGTATTGTCATGAGCAACTAATAAAAAAAAGCAAATATGTTTCTTCTTATTTTTGACTACCTTTTTAATTTTACAAGAAATTTGTAGATACATTTTCTTTGTAAATAATCAAAACAAAACACTTAATCTTGACCATACACTGAGTCTCCACTCTCCCAGAAGTGACCACTGCCACTAGGTACTGAGTGTCCTTCCCAATCTCCCTCTTGCTTGCAGACACCGGCACATTACATGTATCCATTAAAATACCAGGGCGTTGTTTCCTTTGTTTGGTGAATGGTTTCATTACGTGCATGTAGTTTTGCAAAGAGTCTTTTTTCACTTAATAATATGCTGGGGACTGTTCTCCATGCTGATTCAAAGCCATTTGTGTCATTTTAAAATCACTGAACAGTATGATATCGTCTATTGATAACACAAATTCATTCAATTCTTTTTTTAGTTATACATGGACACAGTATATTTATTTTGTTTATTTATTTTTATGTGGTGCTGAGGATGGAACCCAGGGTCTCATACATGCGAGGTGAGCGCTCTAAGGCTGAGCCACAACCCCAGCCCTCAATGTTTCTTTGTATGAACATTTAGAATGTTTCTAAGTTTTTGTTATTAACCCATAGGTTGGATGGATATTCTCAGACGTGAATTTGTGCACATGTACAGACATTCCTTCATCTAAGCCACACACCCACTGGTGCGACTGAGCTGTAGTACAACGTGGACCTTTGAAAATAATAGATTCTGATGTGTGGCCCTTCCAGCACCACTCCAAGCTGGTGCGAGTACATCCCTTCCCACCAACCCCAGAGCTGTGACATGTTTTGTCTCTTGCTGATCAAACAGGTAAAAATAATTTATAAAGCCAGTATGTCTACATATTTAGTTTGTGTTTCTCATATTACTAGTGAGACTTGGCACCTGGGGGGCATTTTTGTTTTCTGGTCTATGAATTATTTTTCATAGCATTTTGTTTATTGGGTTGAACTTTTCTTTTATGCTTTTTAGGCATTCTTAACACATCCCAAACACTAGTCTTCCGTGTGATACGTGTGTGTGTGTGTGTGTGTGTGTGTGTGAGATGAAACTATGATCCTGAGCATGCAGCTTGCACTTCAACTTGGCTTTGGTGTTTCATGATGCTTTTTCTCCTTAGAAATGTGTTTAGGTCCTATGTCTTGGCATAATGTTGAACTGAATGTTGGCAATAAGTTATCTTTCTCTTTTTCCTTACTAACTATTTTTTTCCATATTGTTATTTGTGTATTAGATAATGTTGTCTATTTTTTTTATTCCTGAGTATTATTTAAATATATACCCCACACCTTTATTTTCTGAATCAAATTGCTGAAGGTTCAGTCTTTCTTATTGACTTTTTCCAAGAGCGGCTTTAACTTAACTCTCAGGCCTCCTCTTTTGTTTCTTTTTTGGTTACTTAGTATCACCTAAAATTAGTTTCTTGCCTTCTGTTTTCTTAGGATTGACCTTGCTCTGTCTCCCCTCCCATCTTATGGTATTTGTCTTAACCTGTCACTGTACCCAGCCGTGAGTGCTAAGGGACAAATGAGAGCCTCCTGGAGCTCAGGGGTGTCCTCCCTGCCATCTGCCCCTGCAGGGCCATCTGTTTCAGGGCCCAGGGCCAGGGCGCTGGCCCCAGCTGCTGCCCCTTCCACACTCACCCTCCCCAGAGCCTTTCCGTCTTCGCTTCTGCTCTTCTCTTGCAGACTTTTTCTTCTCTTTCCGCCTCTGGCGAAGGGCTGTTTTAGGGTCAGTAATCCAGGCTTGATAGACAAACTGAAGGGAGAAAGTTCAATTATTTCCTGCCCTTTTAATAATTCGAAATGGGAAGACCAAGGACCTACATAAAGCTTCCTAACTCGGGGAGATCAGCACTATGTTCTAATAGACCTTCACCTCCTTCTAAGTTGCTTAGGGAACTTGCGATAAGTTGATTGGGGCCTTGATAAATTGCTCAGGCTGGCTTGGAACTTGCAATCCTCTTGCCTCAGCTCCCCGAGGGTCTGGGATGACAGGTGTGTGAGATCCGCATGACCTCATCCCTCAGCAGATGACTTTTTAAAAGTAAGACCACCAGACAACCAGACTCCTCTGCCTATGCTGAGCTGGTGGGGGCTGTTCCCATCATCTTGAGATGTAACAGGAAAGCAGATGTTATGGGCACATATTTCATTTGGTGTCACAGAGAATCATGAGATAGACTTTGGGTATGTACAAACAATCATTTCTCCAAGTCCCAATTACCACAGCCATTTGTGACCCTAAATTTCTGAGTCTTCACTACACATAGTAGGAGCATCTGGAAGCCTCACTAAGTGATTCTCCCATCACTTGGAAACTTCTGAGTCGAAAACCAGTGCTTCTCTGTGATCTTACATTGGAGAAATGGTCTTGCCCATTCCAGGCTCCCCCTGGGCATGACAGCTCTTTCCAGCAACTTGAGAAAGGGCCTTGCAAATGGATTAGTATTTTTAGAGGAAAATAAATGATAGCAAGGTCAAACAGTTATTTCAGAATAGCATGGAAGAAAACCTGTGGGACTTTTGGTTGTCTTTTGTCATTTGCATTCAAGAGCTGAAAAAAGTGACATTAACATATTATCCGAGAATCAGGAAAGAGCAATTTTGAACAGCCTCCCACTAAGTCCCCAGAGTCATGCAGAAGAAATGAAAAGAACAACCTGACACACCAAGTCAGCCATCTAGAAACCAGGAAGCCAGGCAGGCATGCTTGACATGCAGCACAAACACGGGTCTCAGGGAAGCTGGGTTTTCCATGGTGATGATTAAGTCAAACAGTTTTGTGGGAGCTCTTATAAACCCAGATAGTTTCATTTTATTCTAGATTATTTTCAGGTTTCTGGAGTCTTTGAAAAACACAGCATAAATAAATCACTGGTATTGTGTTGTCAGGAGAAAATAAAGAGGGACTCAACTTTTCCATATGAGCAGGAAAGGGCCACAGGCTGAGAAAGAACACTTCCTGTTTTCTCAGAGATAGAAATCTAAGTTGGGCAATTAACACAGATGCAAAATATGTATCATTTCTGGGTGACAAAACCCAGGAGGTAGAAAATATTTCCTATTTTTTGGTCAAAAACATATTTAATAAGATGAGAAGATGAAATGGAATTTGAAGGAGGTCAAGGTAAAGGGATTTGCAGTCGGAGGTTCACTGGGTGTGTTGAGTGAGAATTCTGTCAAGGCTGGCTTTCAGGTTTAGTACCAAAAGAAGCAAACTTGCCTCAGCACAACACAGGATGTTTTTAAAAGAATCTGACCTACTAAACATTAAGAAATTTTCAGGTATAAGAGCAATATATAGTGACATTTCCTTTAAAGAAAAAAGTGTTATGACAATATTGTTTTAGATAATGAAAGAATCCCCCAAAGAGAAAATAAATAGGTAACTAGGATTTGTGAGTGTGGCAGGGCCACCAGTTGGAGGAACTCTTTACTCTGTAGAAAAATAAAGAGTTGGGAGGGGAAGATAGGATGAGGGAGGCCAAGGGCAGCGCTGGGCCTCACCCTGTCCCTGCAGCAGGGGCTCTGGCGGAGCTCCGCTGGGGTCCTGCAGTCATGCAAGACATGCCCAGGGTGAGAAGTCAGATTTTGCCAACCGTGTGTGTGTGTGTGTGTGTGTGTGTGTGTGTGTGTGTGTGTGTGTGTGTATTTATTTATTTATTTATTTTGTACTGGGGATTGAGCCCAGGGGCACTCTACCACTGAGCTACACACCTGTATCCCTAGCCCTTTTTTCTTTTTTCTTTTGAGAGAAGGTCTTGCTAAGTTGCTGAACTTGCAATCCTCTTGCCTCAGCCTCCTGAGACGCTGGGACCACAGGCCTGCACCACAATGCCTGGCTCAGGTAAGTCATCTTAATGTGGATGTTGTGACAGTTCCAGAAAGGTCTTGTCAGTTTTGCCTTGGTCTGACTAGTTCAGACAAATGTTGCCAAGAGAGGAAACATTCCAACCCCTCTGGGTGAAGAGATGGAAGGTTCTTCTTGGACTTCCTGATTGTTACTTTGTAGCTGTAAGTGTTTGTCATCAACTGGGCTGGTCTGTCTGGGACTCAGGCACTAACCACACCAACCATCTCTAGAAAACTCCATGGAAACACGCATAAAAGACCTTCAGGCTCAGTGAAAGGCCACCACTGCTGTATGTCCCTGACATTGGCATAAATTTTATCTCATATGACTTTATCTTAAATTCATCATCTATATTGGGGGTAATGGGATTCTTACTACTGAACATTTATTATGCAAAAATGTCTGTGTTCTTTAAAACAGGGAGAGCCTGGTTGCAGTGGATTCCCTTCCCCATGTCTGTGCTTTAATTCAGGTTTATCCAGTACCTTTTTCATTCTGTCTGTAAGAGGATGATTATTTATTTCTGATACCAGATTGAATTCAGGAGTGCTCTACCACTGAGGCACATCCCCAACCCTTTTTATTTTTTACTTTGATACAGGGCCTCACTAAGTTGCTTAGGGCCTTGGTAAGTTGCTGAGACTGGCTTGGAACTTGCAATCCTCTTGCCTCAGCCTCCCGAGCCTCTGGGATGACAGGTGTGCATGACCTCACCCCTCAGAAGATGACTCTTTAAAAATAAGACAGGGGATGTCACATTATAATCTTTCATCTAAATAAATTTTAAATGTGAATCGTGAGACTCAGGATTGCCCTACCTCGGGGAAGCCCTAGGGAAGCAGAGCAGGGGCTGCTGGTGGCCAACTCTGCCTGCTGCACATGCAGAGTGGGAGGGGCTTGCAGGGCTGGACTCCGCAGCTTAGGGGCAGCTGAGTGAATGTGGGCTTCAGGTCCCACAGGACCTGTTGAGCCAGGAGATGCATGTAAGCAAGATCCCAGGTAAAATGCAAGATGCACGGTCATGGTCACTATCCTAACCATGTGCTTCACACCCGAGGAGTATTTAGACCTAAAAGGTTTAGGTCCTGTCCTTGATTGAGTTTGAGAGGAAGAATGTTCTAGAAAATACCTGCATTGTCATTTGCTAGTTGTGGTTTCCAATAGTGCAGGGACTTCAGCACATGCAGCTGAGTCACTCTGTGGTGTGTTAGAACTTTAAACAGTGTACCTAAACCACAGATCCCACAAGGGCGAGAAACTACGGGACCATGTGGGACTGAGCAGCTGGGACAGGTGCACCAAGAGTAGAAACCAGACCACAGACTCCGTCTAAGAAGACGGAGACGAAAAGGAGGCAGAAAAGGCGATGGAGGCGAGTGAGTCTTTTATCAGCTTGTGCAGAATTTTACCAGCTTTCTGAGAAACATCATCACAGGTTTGACTCATTGTAACAGATGCATGCAACCAGATGTGACCCTTATAAAAACCAGATGTGACTTACGCAGAACCATGAGGAGGGCAGAACGTACATGTGTCTGCATTTTCCCTTTCTATTTTTCAATAGTCTCAGCTTAAAAATAAGAAATCAAACAACAAGAAATCTGGCTTCTAAGCACTCTTTTTGGAAAAGTTGTCCGAGTGTTTTACATCTGTACAATTCCTTCCTTGTACGATCTATAGAACAGAGAGAATGCAGACAGGGGGTGTGTTTGACTAAAGTTCTACTGAGCAGAGAGTCACACACTACATGTCAGTAAAACATGAAATACCTTTGCAGCTCTGATTAAATACTGAAGAATAGTTTTGGGAAGTTTAATGACAGACTTGGGCAAGGCTAAAATGGCTGACGCAAACTTCCCAATAGCTCTCTACAAAGAAGGACAAAGTAAGAGTCGTTAGTAGGGAAAACAAAACTAGTGGTTAATATTATGAAGGCGAGAAGAACTAGTAGTTAAAATACGAAGGTGAAAAAAAACTGGTAGTTAATATATGAAGGCGAACAAGTTTGTCTCTACCATTAAGATCAACGAGGTTACAATGTGCCAACCGTGGAAACTAGAATAAAATGTGCTCTGCTGGTAAGTGAGGAATAAAGAAAGCCATCCATCACTGCACATAATTCATCAGACAAGGTGAAGATGTCTCATGTCCCCTCCTGCACTGCTTGATGGGTGACAGCTAGAATGCAAGTCATTAGAAGGAAATAAGCAGTCAAGTCGTTAGTACTTGGTGAGCCAGCTGCACACACACACACACACACACACACACACACACACACACAAACTCAGTCACCAAAAAGCCCACACAGGGCAACAGAGCCAGAGAGACAGCATCCAACCAGGGTGTCTCCATGAATAACTTAGTTCCGCAGTGTCATCGGGAAGACAGGGTGGATTGTGCCTGTCAGCTTGAGGAGGCCTGGCCAGCCAGCTGACAATGACCTCATCGTAGGGCCCTCATGCATGCAGCATGGAGACGGATCTGGGTGCCTTGCACTGTCAGAAACGGGAAATGATGGTGTCATTGAGTGGTTCACTGGTACATGCGATGCACACGGGATTTCATCCTGAGTCGACTGCAGGGACACAGCCTCATCTTTAACAAGACTTGATGACACATTCACCCCTAGCTTTCGGGCTGCTGAGTGCCTGCTGGGAACCAGGGAGTGGGTCTGAACCAGAGATGGTTAAGCTGAAGACAGGACTGTGCCAGAGGTTGTGGCTGTCCTTACAGGGCACCCCCCAATCTTGAGCAGTACAGACAAAACAGATCTGAAATCTGAAGCAGCATTTACATGATCCTTTGATTCAAAACAGAGCCAGCACTCTACTTTCATAATCAACTATTTCATACTTTGAAGTATAACTCCATTCAAGCAATCCAAAGCAAAGCCAAAGAAATCTTCATCTCTTGCAACAACCACAAAAATAAAGTTCACCCAGTGAAGCTTTATTTTTGTGTAAAGCATGAGGGGATGCATTGACGGAGGGGATGACGGCCTGACAGAACCTGCTCTCCTCGGGCAGCCACTGTGGCTTTGCCCAGAAGCATGAAGAGGAGATGCTCAGAGCTCCGGCAGGAGCTCAGCAGAAGTTCAGGCCTGCGATGGAGCCTGTTAATCGGAAAAACTCTCCAAATGGCAGGGGACACGACCCCTCCCAGCCCCAGACTTACCTGGAATGCTGATTTGCGAGGTGGCCCCTCATCTTCCTTCTTCAACTCCTCCTCTTCCTCTTCTTCACTATCCGTTTCAAACAAGTAATAATCTCCACTCCTGACCACTAAGCAAAATAAAATAGTCACTTATTTCCTGAATGAAACACGAGACTGCTGGGGGCTTACTAATAAAATGCCCCTAAAAATATACAGATGGCCCATAGAAGGACCGCAGCAAGAGACGTTGGCAGAGGAGAAACTGAGATGAAGAGAACCAACTTCAGGCTAACGCTGCTACGTGATGTTGGCAGGGTGGGGTCCACGGAGCCTGAGGCCTTGTCTACACCACCCAGAGACCCGGCCTCTACAGGGCTGATCCGGTGTTTTCTCCCCTCTTGATTGTAAAATTTATACCGTTAACTCAGATCAACTCTGCAGCAACCGATTCTGTTACTGAAATAACTGAGAATACTGTTTTGCAATTCAGCAATATCGGTGGTTCAGACAAGGCCGGAGGGAAGTGGAGGGTCTGGCCCGGGCTGTTCCAGGGAGGCCAGAGGGGACGGCTCAGCACCCAGACCAGCGCAGCCAGCCTTCCGCTTCACTTCACACCGTGCAGACCTGGCTTCTCCACATGGACACACGAGACACAACATACATGACGAGACATTTCAAACAGTTAAACAACATACATGGCCGTGGGGGTGATGGGGGGGCAACACCGAGAACAGAAGGAAACACGAGGACAATGACAGTGATAGCAGTGACACTGCTTGGGCTGCTTCTAACATAGCAGCCCAGTCCACACGGGTCATGCCGCCAGCCTCTGGTCCACAGGCAGCTCCCGGGACGTAATGAGGCTCAGGAGAGTGCTAGGGACCAGAAGGCACAGGCACAGATAGTAACGGAGCGCCCCTGCCTTGTCTTTTACTTTCCCTGCAAAATCACAACACCTGGGTTAAGAGTTGGGAGCAGAGAAAATGTCCAGAGATTTTAAGAAATTCAATTCTTCTATCATTTTGATAAGTTTTGAGTTTATCAGAGAAAAGAGACCCAGCATATACATTTTGGATGCTACACGAACTGTACCATCATTGCAGGGAAACATATCTGCTGGGGTTTGCAGATGCAGGGTCTCTTTTCCGTAACATCTTGATGTCTGAGTTGACTTTTGGACTTAGGCATTGTAGTAATGGAAAACCTTGGCTTGTTTTCAAATCAGTTGCTTGGATATCACTCAACATGGTCAAAACTCAAGTAATTTTGCCCATGATTTCAGACGAATCTGAAGCCTCCATTCATGAAGACGTAGAATGAACAAATTGGGCCTTATATCCTTGAACAGAAGCACTGATTTGTTGATTTTATTTTGAAGAAAAAAACCAGGCCCAGAGTACTGGGTCCAGGCCTGAGGGAATAAATGCAATACAACATAAGGTAAGAAAAAGCAAGAACAAACCAAAGTTACAGCATTACGTTGGACAGTGAGGAGGACCGTGAAGAAATGCATCTACAGAAGCCCAGAGTCACAGGGACTCTGCATCGCACGGTCATGTGGGAAAACACAGTCTCACAAGAAGGAGCATTTCACCCTCATTACAAGTTCCGAAATCAACAGTGTTCAATCATACCTCCTGCAACTGTCATGCACACTGGTGAGCCCAACGGTTATTATCTCAAGCACTATATTTTAATTTTATAATTAGAAAATAATTTGTTATGTGAGTGAGTAGAATTAGCACATTAAAAACAAAGAAATGCTTTTGAGGACTTTTAAAACTGTAATTAAATGGAAGTTAGGAAAATAACAAGAGGAGTCTTTCTCCAGTGGTGCCTCCTAGTAATGGAAGGAAAGCTCTCAGGTGGACCAGAGTTCAGATGAAGATCCAGCTCCACACTGTCCCCGCAGGCTCTGTGGATGTTGAATATATTGCTGAGCTAGTGTGAAACCAGCTTTTTAAATCCTGCCATTGTATCCTCAGACACTTGGCCCTCATGGTGAGGTATTCATCGATGAAGCGAGGCTCAGTATTCACTCAGGCAGTGCTGAGACGGGCTGCACACGCAGCACCCACGGGAAGGTATCATTGAACAGCAATAATGCAGCCCATGTGTGCACATGGTATGGACATGGGAGAAGTGGCACCTTCGACCACACCAAGGCCTGCTGCCAATGTCACACAAACAGCAAGGCCATATTACATGTCACGGATTCACATGTGGCATTCTACTGCACACATTCTTATCCTTGACATTGCTAAGACAGCTCTCTTAGAAAGCCCAATCACTTGACAGATCAAAATAAGGCCTTTAATAAAATTCTTCCAGATTTAACAATAAGTTCTGAAACGTATCCAAGACTACAAAATAAACTACCCATGCTCTTCCTTGCATGCCTCTCAGGCTTGGAAAGAAAAACAGATCTCATAGAAAAAACTTAACACTGCTGTCGGAATGTGATTCCAAACCAAGAGCGACTCACGGTCCTGCGTTATTGCACCATCAGGTAGTGTAACCAGGCACACTTAGTGAATACCAGTGTTCAGGAATGTTGCATAATGAGGGTGAAATGGGTCAGAAAAGCCTAACTTCAGTAACCTTCACAGGAAGCTCTTCATATCATTCACAACTGGTAAGATGATCATCAAAGACCACATCCAGTTCCTCTGGAAGGGCGACACTGAGGTGGGAAAAGGAAAGACACCCACAGTGACTGCAGTGGGAACTGGTCCCAGTGGGGTCTGACATTCACGTGACACAATATGACATGGACAGGTCTCTGCACTGGCAAAGGCCCTTTGAGGACAGAGAGGTCGCACGGTTGACTTGTGACTTGACAGGAGTAGGCAACTGCACATAGCATCGCTTGGTCCTCGGCAGGGCTCACGTGCCAAAGGACAATCCACCGAGAGTCACACTGGACTTTTGCTTGAACATTTCTCTTTGGATTTGAGCAGACAAATTGAATAAAACTCTTTATAAATCAATTTTTTTTTGGTCCAAAATGCTAAATTCAATATTGGGGATAAAATTCAATTGCATCCAGAAATACTGAGCCAATTTCATGAAACTAGTTTTCCGAGTTTTGGAGAATTTCCTCTGGAGTGAGAGAGGCCAACATCAGATCATCATGATGCTAAGCAATAGGTCGGGGAAGGTTCTGGTTTAGTTAGTTTTGTAATGATTCTGAAGATGCCCCTCCTGGGTCCCGCCCTGCTCTGTGAGGCATTTTGAGCTTGGGGATATTCCTTGTCTGACAGTTTTGGAGATGTGTCTCCATAAGCTATAACCAGGAAAGGCATCCCGACTCATTTTCAGAATACTAATCATTCCATATTCTAACATACCAAAGGAGGGCCAGATGCATGACAATGACATTGGCCAATGGTGACAGTTTCCTTGATAAGCAGAACAAAGACAACCCATAGGTCTCATGGCTGCTTCTTCACTGTCATGGTCAACAGGGAGGTGCGGAATGCTCTGCCTGGCCACCAAGCTCTGATTTTCTGATGTCTGCTGTCAGCTGGTCACTGGGGCCAGCTGGCTGTCCACTGGGCTACACTTTGGGCATGGGAGACCACAGAGCAGTTTCAGAGCCATTTTGAGATGGGGAAGGAGGCAGAGTGAGAAAGTCCTGCCTCAGCTTCGTGTTTAACGTGTTGCCACAGCCTTACTGCAGAGGAAATCAAAGCTTGGGAGAGGGGAGGGGAGGGCCCTGGCATCCATGCTGAGCACCTTACAAAGAGGGTCCCAGAGCCTTGGGGCCCAAGTCAGGATCCAAGGAGGAGCCTAAACTCACTTTAACCAGGGGTTTTAGCCAGAAAGCAAATATTGGCAGAGCTGCAGCCCCAGAGCTGGCCTGTTGGCCACCCGCTCAGCTTTCTGCAGAGACGCGGACACTGAGCTGGCTCCAGAGGAGCTCTCGCAGGGCCCCAGGCCCATGGACACGGCAGCTTTCCTGCCTGACCCCCTATGAAGTCACAAGGGCAAACCGTGCAAGGGACACACAGGTCATGGGGAGCCTGAATTCTGGTCAAGGATATAAGGGTGAGACTTGGTGAGACTGAAAGAGGATCGAGAAACCTACTGGAAGCATGATCGACCCAAGGCCGCCACCACTGCTTTTTTTTGCCCTTGGCTTTCTGTTTGTCTGCTTCTCCTAAAATGAAATATGTCCAGATATTAATTCTTAGAAAGTGAGCAAGCACATTTGAAAACCACGCTTTAACAATGCAATGTCAAACCTAGACAGACTGCCCAAGCCCATCAGAGTCAGGAAAAGGAACCACACTGAACCCGACAAGGAAACGTGCTAACAGGCCCCTCTGCACTGGCTTCTTCTAACCCGGTGCCACGTTTCCACATCTCCCTAGTAACTGAGTGCCTAGCAAGGAATTTTAAAAGGAGAAGGGATTATCTGTTAAAATGCACTGAGTTTTTCATTAAATCAACAGAAAAGAAGCCTCGCTGAACTTTTACAGAAACATTTAGAGGCAAATAGTTTCTAAAAACAGATAAATTACAATAAACAAACACTTTTCTTGTGATTAATTTAATGTGTTGATCAGAAAATATAAATTTACTGGTGATGAATAGACACTAGGTACTGGAAAGATTTCAATATGTGTTATTTCTCTATTCCTTTCAAATAGCAAAGCATGCAAGCCCCTCTAAACAGACCTTTAAAACTTTAACTGGCTACAATAATTCTATGATTAGATATAACAAATATATATTTCACACTGTTTTACTGAAATACATAATAACTGATATTTTAACTATCAATATTCAGATGCCAAATAAAATCATAGGCAGGCATGTTTAATACTCATATAAAACTTATAGAAATGAAAGGTAGCATATTTAACTATCTTCCCTACAGGCACAAATTAAGCAAAATCACACCAATTTCCTTCACGGGCAGATGTCTGTGAGACAGCGTTAGGCTTAGTGTTTATTTGAGACATCTTGCCCAAGAATGAAGTCATTCATTCATTAAATGAGTGTTTTAGGAAATAAATAAATGTACCCACTCACAAAGGGAGGGTAAGACTTGCTGACGCAGGTAGAGCAGCAGCAGAGCCAGCGTACAGCCCCACCCGAACCAAGCTACTGCCCAGCACCTCAGAAGGGAGTGGGAGGACCCCGTGAACGTACTTTCATCGTCCTCTTCCGGGGGGTTCTGGACGTCCTGGCCTTCCCCAGCCTCCTGCGTCAAGCTCAGCATCCTCTCCTTACCCTTTTTGTACTTCTGCTGTCTGGCCTTGATGCGGTCCATCCTAGGAAATAAACCAGAGTTGGCGATGCCAGGGCCACCTTTGGGGACTGTGGACTCCACTGCCAGGCGTACTTCTAAAATCATGGATGGCAGGGCCAATTCACTTTGAAATCCTCAATGGTGAAACAATTGCTTCTCAGATGAAGCATCTCCCTGCTCTTTATATAATCTCCACGCTACTCTGCCCTCCACAGTGGCTCGACTTGAGAACCGGATCAGTGATTGCTGTGCTGGGTTTGGCCTGCAGGCCACAGTATGCGTTCACACCTGGTGTCACAGCCAGTCTGAACAAAATGCACTCTAAGGTGTAAGTCCTTTATACCCCTAAATTTGGCATTCTTCTTCTTCTTCTACATTTTTTTTTTTTGTACCAGGGATTGAACCCAGGGGTGCTTAACCAGTGAGCCACATCCCTGTCCCCCCTTTTTATTTTATGTTCTATTTAGAGACAGGGTTTTGCTGAGTTGCTTAGGGCCTTGTTGAGGCTGGCCTTGGATTTGTGATCCTCGTGTCATAGACTCCTGAGTCACTGGGATGACAGGTACGCACCACTGCGCCTGGCCAACTTTTGCATTCTTAAACAGAAAAATTCAGCAGTAATCACAACTCAGGCCTCCTGGGACATGAGAAGCACATCCTAATGTGGGTCCAAATTGTCATTCCTCTGGATCCGTGTTGGTGGGCCAGAAACAATGCTAACACAGTTGTGACACGGTGCACTGGTATTAGGTGTTTACGTATAACTTACATCTTTGTGCAAATGTCCAGGACATGGACCCATCTAGTTAATACCAGGAAGCACTTCTGCTGAGGGTGGAGAAAGCTTGGAAATGAAGTCAGAAGGGAATGAAGCTGCTCCTGAAAACTCGGGAAACTTTACTGGGGACTGAGAGAGATCTCCATTTTCTTGGCAAAGTGTCAGCCCTTGGGGACCTCAGGCTCTTGAAAAGTCTACTCATGCCATCTTTAACTCCACTGCCATCAGCTTTCACACCTTACCCCTGACGCTATAAGGTCCATTCCCTGCTAAGAATTACGCTCAGCAAATTCTTTTCAATAATTCCCAAATCTCCCGAGAGGAGCCAGTCTATGCCATGACCCAGCCACAATGGCACAGTGGGAAGGCTCTGGACTGGACATGGGCCGAGATGAACTGCACTCCTCAGGCTGCCTGTGCCCCGTGGGGCTCTCAGTCTTTCAGAACCAGAGCTTCTTTCTGGATTACATGATTTCAAGATGCTTCCAGAGCTGACCCCACGTTTATCCCCTTGACCTGAGATGCAAGGAGCCTTTTCTGTCTCATTCATGAACTACTTTAGTCTCTACAAAAATCCAGGAAGGTGGGCCTGTGAGATGTAGCTTAGGGGCAGGAACCTGAGGCTCAGAGACCTGCAGAGCTTCTCCAGGTCCTCCGGGAAGCACCTGAGCTAGGAACTGCTCGTGTCTTTCTCAGGATGGCCCCTGCCACCATTCTGGAACTCTCTTCTTTAGGCTAGGAGGCTCTCGCGACTGCTCTGACTCAGTAAACACACGGGAAGTTGCGAACTGTCACACACACAGACTTTCCAAGGCTCTGAGGCCTCCAAGGGCTGAGAGCTAAATATGGTCCCACAGATCAGAAGAAGGAAGAGAAGGAGAGTGAAAGCCTCTTACTGTCTCTTCAGCTGGTCCATGGACCTCTTCTCCTCCTCGATCCTTGCCTTTACAGCCTTGACAATCGTGGCCTGGAAAAGTTCGGCTCCCCTAAGGGAAAATTGGAAACACGGAGCCGCTTAGTAGCTGGCCTTCCCTTGAGAACCATCATGGATGGGCAGGAAACGTGGCTTCCCTGTGCTGGTGACACTGAAGCTTCCTGGTGGCAGTGGGAGTCACCAACCCCTCTGGAGCAGCCTCCCAGGGGAGGAAGTGGGCTGCATGCCCTCACAAGGTGCCACTCTCCCGTGTTTCCTACTGGGCCTTGGCAGAGTTGGCCACGAGGAAAGGGTTTGCAAAGATGGCGGGGTTTCCACTCAGCCAGCAGGAAAGCCCAGGGGTGCAAGTGGAGCAGAGGTCCTCTCCACCATGGGGCCTCCAGCCTCTGGCTGCTCATCCTCTTCCTCCTCTCCTCTGCCCCCCTTCTTCCTCCCTTCTCCAGCCAGCTGAAGTGTCCCTATAAATCTCGGCCTCTCAACATCCTCAACTCTGACTGCTGTCACCTGCTTGGGAAACCCAAGTCCAGGGACTGTGTTGGGCGGGGGGCAGCCCTCAGCTGCTGAACACAGCCCACCCGAGGGCACACTTCTCTGGGCCCCTGCTCCCTGGAAATCCCTCCTCTTCTCTACAGCACTGTTTTTCAGCTCAATTCCGAATTCTGCCAAGTGGTCTTCACTGCTAGTGATGACATCGCTTCCTAGAGAGACCATCCTCAGGTGGCATTATGTAGCTCAGCGCCCGGCCACCCCTCCTTTCCCATGTGCCGCCTTCCTGCCTGTGGCCCGCCCTGTGCTCTGGCTCTTCCTGCCTCTGCCTCAGTTCCCACTCCTCCCCCTGCACTCTGGCCTTCCCCACCACTGCTGGTCACCAGCAGGCAAGTGACATCGAGGCTCGCTAGTCCTGAAAAATGAAAAAGAATCCTAGTCACCCCACGCCTCGCTGTGCACACTCAGGCCGTCCCTCCCCGTGGCTGAACTTCCCTCTGGAGCCTCCTGGGGCTGCCACCTGCACTGTCCCCTCCAGCTCCTGCTCTCTCCAGGCTGCAGCACGGGGTGGGAGCTGTCATAGCAGGCCCTGCATGCCACCACCCTGCCGAAGGGCTCTCCTGCTCCCCCAGCTGCCTGCCACCACGTGGCTGTTGGTTCAGGGTCTGTGTCCTTCCCCATCCACACTGAAGCCCCGCGTGCTAGAGGCCTTGGTGTTGGGAGTGGGGCCTTTGGGAGGGGACAGGTCGTGATCAGCATGAAAGCTCCGGTGAAGAGGCCCAGGTGGCCTCCAGCTCTTCCCTCCCCCATGGAGGACACAGTGAGGAGGGGCTGTCCACGCAGAACAGGCCTTCCCCGGCTTCGAATCTGCTGGCACCTCCGTCCTGGACATCCCAGCCTCTGGAACTATGAGAAACAGGCTCCTGTTGTTTGTGAGCCACCTTGGATTGGAACTTGTGTCATGGTGGCCTGGGCTGCGACAAAGCCAGGCACATGTGGGCAGCGGCTGGGTCACCTGTCTTTGTCCTTTCTAGCCTGTAAGCTCTGTGAGAGTTGGGGCCCACCTCCTGTCCTCATAACAGGGCAGGCAGTGAACCAAAGAAGGCTTGTGGGAGTGAATGAACATGCGTGTGTTCTCTGGAAACTGCCTTGGGAGTTCAACGTCCATCAATCAGAGCAGGACTTCCTGTGTGAGCACAGGTATGCTCTGAACAAAGCCATCACTCCTACTGCACCCAGGGGACATGCTGTCCAAATAATTGTGACAACAATTGGAAAAAGACATTGGCTTTCTATAATGTCTGGGACTTCTAAGGACCATATATTTTGGGGAGGGTGATAAAGAAAAAAAGTATTTGCCTGCAAAATTACCAGCTGCTCTGTACAAATGAGGTCACCTCTGACTGAGACACTGTCCTCTGCTACAGAAATGATGTCCAGCATATTAGAAAACAATTGTGCTGGTCAACTGCAGGACTTGTACTGTTCCCCTAGGTGGTGCGGGACACAGGCTACTGGGAGAAAGTGCGGCTTCCTAGATTTCTTTTCCTACAAGGAAGACAGTCAGGTGGCAAAGGCCAGGGTTGCTGCATGTGTATGGACTTTTGAAATCAATGTTTTATTTCTCCTGGAAGGGAAAGGAAACAAGGCTCCAGGGAAATGGGTAGCATAGACACAGACGCACGAGCTTAAGCCATATGCGAATGGTAAATGAGGGTGATGTCACATTCCACAGCCTGATGTCTGCTGGATGGTGAGCACCAAGGATCCCGTGGGATCTGGGGAGGGTCAGCACCTGTGAGATGAGCCCAGCATTGGGGTCACACAGGAGCACTGACCCTCCTGCCAGGATGGCTTGCAGGCCCTTCCTAGTGCTCCGCCCAGTCTGCTTCCCGAGCCTGTAGATCAGGGGCAACACTTGCAAGAGAAGAAATGGTGGCATGCAAATCCTGCCAGCAGCCCAGAGAAGAAAATCAGTGGGCAGGAAGAGACCAGAGGGAAGGAGGGGGCCGGAAGGACACCTCAGAGGACTCAGAACAAGCGAGGCTACTGGCTACACTATTCCCTTGCAGTTGTGGAGGGAATCCACTCTTCTCTACGATGGCTGTTAATTTCCCTTCCCACCAACAGGGCACTGGGTCCCTTCTCGCCCACCCTCCCTGGCATTTACGTTTTGAGGAGAGCTATTCTGAGTGGCTGGGGTGACCCACACTGGGGTTCTGATCGACATTTCCCTGATGACACTCTTGCTGAGAGGCGCCTCATGCACTCCCTGGCCACTTGTATCTTCTTTCTTTCTCTGTTTTAAGGTGCTGGGACCCCCCCCATCCCCACCCAGGGCCCGTGCACAACAGGCACATGCTCACCACTGAGATGTACTCTCAGCCCCCATTTGCATATTTTCTTTTAAAAAAATGCCTATTTAGATCAGTTGTCTATTTTGTGAGTTTTTTTGTTGTTGTTAAGCTTGTTGACTTCCTTCTCCACTAACGATCTGCTACATCATAGATGATAGTCATGGTTTTCTCTGTTTTCGAGAGTTTCTTCTTAAAGAAGAGGTAGGGAGGGGAAAGACAGAGGCTCAGAACCAGCACTGGCCCTGCCCCAGGGAGGGTGTGTGGCAGGCTTCAGTCAGCCCAGGCCCCTCTGAGCTTCTGCAGGGCCCAACTCCTGGGAAGTGTCACTCTCATCAGACTCCGAGTTTCTACACCATGTGGGTCTTAACAGCCTGGGCTAGATTTTCCTTGCTTTCCTGGAGAGGATGTCTCAGTTTCTGTGGTTTCTCCGAGCAGGCTCAGACAGAAAGCAGGTGGGTGCTACTCAGCACACTTTCTAGGAGAGCAGCCACGTGCTTCCGTGGCCGGACCCACCTGGAAGCCAGGATCTGGGAAGCTTTGATGTCGGCCACGACGTGCAGGAAGTAGTAGCTCATGAACACGCGTCTCTGCAGCAGGAGGAAGGCAAAGCAGATGCTGTCCCAGATGATCCCGGCCTCCCCGCTGGGCAGTCTGCAGGAGGCGTCATCCTCGGCTGTGTGACAAGAGGAAAACCCGCTGGAGCCGACTTCCCTCCCACAGTCACCCTGTGGCCTGCCTGAGTGCAGGGATCACAGAGGCCCAAGAGCAGGGTTCTCATGTGCTACTTACAGATGACCCATTACAAATGACGCGCACACTTCAAATCTAGCATCAGCGTGAAATCATTGGGCTATGACACAGGGTCTCTTGACCTTCGGCAGAGAGGCCTCTGTGCCTGTCTCTCCCTTAGGGACCCCCAACGAGGGCCATGGGGTACTCCCCGTGTGCAGTGACAGATGAAACGCTCTGTTCAACAAAACACAGCTGTCCTACCGCAGGCTCTGTGGGGTGACACCATGCCAAGGGACACGGATGGTCTTTAGAGGAGGTGGAGTGAGCAGCCCCCTGGATCCTCAGTCAAAGGCCATCCCTCGTGGTACTCAACTGCAAAGTGCAGCCTGAGCCACCAGCCACGGTGCGGGAGGCTTGGATACAAGCGGCCCCCATCCTGGCCCACAGAAGACCCCCATGTTGTCATGGTCTGAGCTTGATCAATATAGATTATAAATTATAGAGTATAGGTTATGGAATATTAATAAGTAGGATAATAGGAATATGTGATAAGTATTATAGAATAAATAATGTTAAGCTGTTTCTAAGATGCTACAGATTGTTTTTCTGTACTTCATATGCCCACAAATGTGCTTGAATCCAGGATGCTGTCTGTTTTGCTCTGCTGACTGCTTTCTTAGCCCTGGCATCCTGTTGCTTGCCTGCACCTATGTTTTTGAGGATGTGGTTTTTCCCCTTATAAACCCCACAGAACTCGGATACTGGTCCTAGCAAAGACAATTCGGGTCCTGCAGGGAGCAGTCCCAGCTGACTAAATAGAAGACCTTCTAATTTGGACAAAATTCAGACGGAGAGTGTTTCCTGAGTGATTAGCCCACAACCATGTGACACAGCCCTGCCTGGGCTCTGTTGCAAGGGGCAGGGTGGTGGGGACAGCATGTCCCTTAGTCCGTGTGCAGGTCTAGTTCCAGAAATCCCAGGGACCTCCCAATGGTTTGCATTTACAGATCCCTGAACTTCTTGAGGAGAGAAAGTTCTGGAAGTCTCATCACCTTGAGACCCCTGAGTCTAACCAGAGCAACTCCAGTTTTGGGTGGGCCCTAGAGTCCTTCCCTATCATAGGTAGCTCAGAGGAGTCCAGGGAGTCACAATAGCACTGCACCCAATCTCCAGACCTGCTGGGTGGGCAGTGTCTAGGAAGTGACCCAAGGTGCCTGGAGCGAAGGCACCTCATGCCATGGCCCTCAGGTCCACAGCGCGCTCCCTTTCCATTGCTTCCACCCGAGGCACCATCGACCTCCACCTTGGACTCTTCTCTTTGTGTGCTTGGGCCCAGTTTCTAAGTCAGAGCAGTCCTGCTCCACGTCCCTCCTTTCTGACGTCCACTACACATGGGCCTCTTGTACTTACGCATGGTGTAGCCCTTGACGGTGCAGGCCAGGCTGAAGGCCTGGATCAACCAGCAACTCTTCTTCACCAACGTTCCAATGTATCCACACGCGCCTATCTGAAAAACAGACAGAGGCAGGGTCTGAAACTGCACCCTGAAAACAAGCTGGGGTCTCGTGACCCCAACAGGTGCAAGAACTCACAAGGGCCTGGTGCCAGAGATCAAGATGGCGCACGTGGGACCCAGTCTCAGACACCACGGGACCCTGCACTGGCAGCTCCTGGAGCCCTGGAAGTCCCCGGGCAAATCAGACCCACGCACACAGCCAGGGTCTTCGGAGCAGCGCTGCTGCATGTGGAAGCACCTCTTGTTGAGAGGAGACCTGGGCTATGGGGGGAATAAGCCAAGCCCTATTATTGTGAATGGGTGCACTCTGGGCCCCTGTTTTGATTCTGTGTTCCCAGGAGCCATCCCAGACACAGCTGCAGGAACAGGCCATCCACCCTCACCCACAGGAGCTGCAGCCAAGGACCCCACCAGGTGGACAGGAGAGCGAGCCGGTGCTGTTCCTCGGTCCGTCCACATGGTTTAGCCAGGCCCTAATCAGAGGCTGCCCTAGGCTGCACTCTCTCCCAGGTCTCTCCATTTCTGGCACGCGGGATTTCTTGCATCCTGCCTCCATTCCACCTTATTCCCCACGCCACACAGAGAATTATGCTCATTTCATTTCACTTTACACCTCTACAGTTCTTTGCGAGTAAGAGAGTTGTATTTTTGTGAATATGATATGACTGAAAAACTTCAACAAACTGGGCATGGTGGTGCACTCCTGTAATTGCAGGGACTCAGGAGGCTGAGGCAGGAGGATTGCAAGTTTGAGGTCAGCCTCTGCAACTTAGTGGGACCCTAACTTAGTGAGAACCTGCCTCAAAATAAAAGAAAAGGAGAAGAGAAAGAGCAGGGAATGGAACTCAGAGGTAGAGCCAACCCTGGGTTTAATCCCTAGTACCGCAAACACCAAAACCAATTCACAGCTTCCCGTGGAGCCACCAAAGGCCCCTTCAAGCACATACTGTGAGTGATAAGATGGTTCCTCAGAAGGGATGGCACTTAAGTTAATAAAACACATTCTAGAATTTTTCCAGTGAATACAACCCTTTCATCATATGACCTTGAAACCGTGGAAAAGAGCAAAATGTGTTCTGCTGAATTTGGCAACGCACAGTCATAATGGTCCTGGGGATCCTGAATTGGCAGCATCTTGTTTGGGGCTTTTGAGAGCTGTAGGAGAGGCTCGGGGCTCCTGATAACCACCGAGTGCTGATCCACTCTCACGTGGAAGCCGCATCTGTGCTGTGTTGGGAGGCACTTACCGACAGTATATTCTTCATGGTGATCACAAAAACGTTGTAGGCTATCAGCCAGTCCCAGTAGCGCAGGATGCTCTTGATGGGTTTCAGTAGCAAATCGCCCCCGAAGAGCAGGAAGTAGAAACAGGCCACCAGGTAACCCATACAAAATATGCTGATCCTGGTTGTCCCAGTAATGAAGATGATTGTCAGCACGAACCAGAAGAGGTAGCTGAAGATGATGACCTTGGACATGTCCAAGTAGGATCTGGAAAGAACCAAAGGACACGGGGCAACAGGAGAGCAGACGGGCACAGAGCGGGGAGTTTCTGTTTGAAGAAGGGAAAGAACTCAGCCCCATGGGTTGCCCACGAGAGCCGTTTCAGAGCCCGCCAGCGGCTCTGGCTCCACCTTTCCTTCTCGTGGGGGCACTCTCCCGCAATCAGCGCCACCATAACTGCACCTGCTACCACCATCATCGTGTGGATCACGTTTCTCACACACAGCCATGTTCTCGGCCTACCACTTGGTGTTCAAAATGCCACTGTTTTTCCATGGAAGGGATGGATCATGGTATGGCAACAGAAATTGTAACGCAGATACCAAATCAATTCTAAAACTTAGCGTTTCTTGCTAGAATATCTTGGCTGGCAAGAAACAAATGAACATGCATTCCTTTTCCTGAGCTAGAAATTAGCAGAAGAAACAAACCCATAAACATACGAAGATTTTACTAGAAATGAAAAGGTCTCCATAGAGATGGGGACTAGTTCTGATACAGACACTGCCAGATGGGACCCTGGGCTTTTTAGCACTCTGCCTTTGGACGTCCCGGGCTGAGTCAGGGTTCCTTTTGGGGGGCCTATCCCTCCACAATGGCCTTCTTGATGGAAGGGGAGAATAGCCTCTGCCAGAGTCATAGCTGACAGGAACACTCCCTGCAGGCCGAGGCCACCCATGATTGTTTGGTCACAGCTTTTGGTCTTGGGTGGTTTTGCTGTGGATGCGTCTCTACCCAGATTTGGGGAGAAGCAAAGCAAAACGAGTTCTGGATTAGTTCTTTGATTAACGGGTTGTTATTTTGCAGGGTGTCAATAAACCATCTCTTAATAAAACATGAACTGTACTTGACCTGTCCAGTGTTATTAGGGAAGGAGCATTTTTTTCAGATGTGTGAACTTTTAGCCTTTATGTTTTGCAGAGTAAAACACTTAAAATGTTTTTGTGAATTTTTTTTTAATCTAAAATATATTTCACCCCCCTTGACTTTCTAAGCAAAGGAGAGCAGATAATAAGCCAGTGTTTCTCAGTGAGCCAGGACCTCTGGGGTGGAGTCAGTGACACACAGAGCTCCCAGTCCCTACTGAAGCCCATATGGGGGACTTCCCTGGACCTGGGATGGAGCACCCTGAGTGCACGTGGGGGCTGTGCGGGGCCTTCACAGGTGCATCCCTGGCCAGGAGCCTCCCAGTGTCACAGTGCGGAGCTGGTGGAGAAAATGTGGGAAACACCAGCAGATGAGGATCCTCCAGGTCCTAGAGAGAACTGATTTGAGTCCTGGTGACAGGTGGCAGGGTCCAGAGGGCGTTCCCTGTCAGAGCACAGAGAGAGGAAGTGTGGAGCCACTCAAACCTGAGGGCGGGCTGGAGGAGGGCTGCACCCCTTACATCCGCACCTGCTCAGGGCTTCCCACAAGGCCACCTGCTATGGGGCCCCTTATGTCACTACCACGGGACGTGACTGTTCACTTCCCACCATAGGGGTGTGTGCCTGTCACTTTCTGCTATTCCTAACTGATAAACAGATCTAAAAACTTGAAACAATCTAATTTTCAAAATAAGATTCAGCCTTAAAAACCAGTGATGGGTAGAGGCTTCTGCCTGGGTTGGTCTTTAGGGGAGCTCTGCTGCTGCGCTGAAGAACTTACTCCCTTTGCGCTGGGGGGGAGGGTGTGTGCTGGGGCCACCTTTCTCTCACATCAAGAGAAGAGGCGAGACTGGGAACCCTGCCTGAGACCAGTGTTCATACGGCACGTCACTCAGAAAGGCCATCTTCAAGCCAATTTGCTTGTTGGGTATTTACTCAGTGCGCACTGAGCTTCTGACAGAGCCAGAGCACACTTGGTGCAGGGCTGGGCTGATGGGCCAGATCCTTGTGCTCTGGTCCCTGGGCCTCAGCTCTACCTGGCGGTCTTCTCATCTGCAAATGGGGTGATATCACCTGCACACAGGTGGCCTTTGGGTGGCAATGGCTCCACACACAGAAAGCACCTGGAACAGAGCCTGGCTCTTTGAAAGCACAGGATAACTCTTAAAGTGACCCTATCCCTCGTAGTGCCAAAGCCATAGGGCGGGATGGGCACACGAGTGAACAGGTGAGAAGGGGACTCACCCCTCAGAAGGGGGCAGAGTGGGTGGGGTAACAGCACCAGGTTAGAGGGCGGTCGCGCTGTTTAAACAGGACTCTCCTGGCTGTGACTGCAGGAGCCCCTCCCGGTCCCCTCACCACGGAAGGAGCCAGCTGCCACCCTGTGAGACTCCAAGGCCAGGCAGTTGGTCCACAGCCTCTCACCAGCTGTGCTGGCTCCTGGGTGGCTCTGAGCCCTCAAGGGTGGAAAGAGCTGCGTGTGGAGGCTGAGCCGGCGTGCCTCCAAGAAGGGGAGGCCAGGCAGGGCCAAAGGGACCAGGGAGAAGCAAAGCCAGCAACACAGCCTGGGAGACAACCAGCTCTCAACACCAGG
This sequence comes from Ictidomys tridecemlineatus, assembly GCF_052094955.1. Taxonomy (NCBI): domain Eukaryota; kingdom Metazoa; phylum Chordata; class Mammalia; order Rodentia; family Sciuridae; genus Ictidomys; species Ictidomys tridecemlineatus. The sequence continues at coordinate 88,595,525 of NC_135489.1, read as the reverse complement.
CCCAGGTGTCCCTGATGGGGAAGATGGTGGAGGTCAGCAAAGGTGCTGTGGAGCAGAGGACGGGGATGGGAGGGAGGAGGGCACAGTGGGGGGCACTGGACGGAGGACTTTGTGCATCCATGAGCATGTGTAAGTGGGCCCTACCATCACGGTGGCCAAGGCGGGCCCCACTGTCACATGTGACTAAAATGCACTAGTTAAATAAGTCACACCCACCTTACAAGAGGCTCTAACGGGAGCCCAGGCCGAGACACAGGAGAGCGAGAGGAGAGCAGCAGCACAGGCGGCTCCAGACCCTCACTCCTCAGGGCCCAGAACACACAGGAGGTGAGGGACCCGAGGGACAGGGGCGGGGGAGGGCGGAGGGTGAGGAGGGGTGTGGACAGGGAGGAGGGATAGAGGATGAGCAGACAGAACAGGGACGAGGAGGAGGGACAGGGATGAGGAAGGGGGCAAGATGATGGCAATGAGGAAGGGGAGCGAAGACGAGGAGGAGGGACGAAGGATACAGGAGGTACGAAAATGGAGAGGAGGGAGGGACAGGTGAGGATGAGTGATGGGCCACAGGGAGGAGGGAGGGAGATGAAGGGGGACCAGGGATGAGAGGGGACCGGGGATGGGAGGGGATGGGGGATGAGGGGGGATTGGGAGGGGATGGAGGATGAGGGGGGATGGAGGATGAGGAGGGGATAAAGGTGAGGGGGGATGGAGAGAGGAGATGAGGAGGATGGAGGATGAGGAAAATGTGGGATGAGGGGGGATGGGGAATGAGGAGGGATGGAGGATGAGGAGGAGGGATGAGAAATGAGGGGACATGGAGGAGGAGATGGGGAAGGAGGAGGAGATGGGGAATGAGGAAGGGATGGAAGATGAGGAGGGGGATGGGAGATGAGGAGGGGATGGGGGATGGAGGGGGATGGGGATGAGGAGGAGGGGTGGGGATGAGGGGGCATGGAGAGCGGGAGGTGATGGGGATGAGGAGAGGGATGAGGAGGAGGGGTGGGGATGAGGAAGAGGGATGGGATGAGAAGGGGTGGCAGAGGATGCTGGGGAGTTGGGGTGAAGGTCTGAAGGTGAGGAGGTTTTTCTGGAGAGCTGCTACAGGGTATGATTGACATGAGTCGGCTTCGTATGATGAGGAGGAAAGCGGAGGCCACAGAAGGAGGCCAACACTGATGGTAGCCTCAGTATGGAGGCTCCCATTCATAGCTTTGGGGTCTGTAGTTCAGCAGATCTCCTCCCCAGCCCAGCAGAGGGAGGAGGGGAGAGTGGGCCACGCGAGGTGCCCAGGACGGAGCTGCTGGGTGGCACTCAGCCTCACCTGCAGTGGATGAAGTCTGGCACGGGGTTGTGCTGGCTGAAGGAGGCCGCATCCAGGTTCATGCAGATCTCCACGTTGTCCCCGGCCATGATCCGCACGGCAGCTTTATTCTCATCCTCAAAGATCTGCCGCTGCAGGGAGGCGCACAGGAGCAGCATGAAGTCGTCTGCAGGACAAGGGCGACACTGGCACCTGCTCTCTTCTGGGCTCCCTCGGGCAGCACAGTCACCCCCGAGTGAGCCGGGCCCCAAAGCGTTCCGTAAAAGCCATCCTGGACCCCAAGGCCAGGCCAAGGGCATCTGCAGCATGGGGAGCTGTGAGAGGGCGGTCTGGGTTTCGCCTGCACGGCGGGCAGTGAGGGTGCTGGGCTAGGGAGCGTCCTTCCTGGCCTGGGTCTCCACCTGTGTCCAGGAAGCTGGAGCTGTTGCCCTGCTGACCTCCTCACCTGTTGTGGGTGCAGACATCCTGTTCTATTTGACCTTGTCCTCTCTCTGCATTTGTAACCCAAGGCCATTCCCAGCCAGGCACCAGAGAGAGGGGGAGGGCAGAGAGCGTGTGGGCAGAGGGGATGTGAGCCTGGCAGGCTGCAGCCCTGCTGAGCCCCTCATTTTAAACCTGAGTATGTGGGGGCAGCTGCCACTCCAGAGCCACTCCCTGCCATCCCGGGTGGCGCAGCGTCTCTAGCCCTGGGCTCACCAGCCCATGAGATGGCCCTGACAAGGTACCCAGTGACCCCAAGTCTGGGAGGTAGGTATCCTCCTCACTGTCACAGCCCTGCTCTATTTGGGTCTGTCTGTAGTGGCAGCTGGGAACCCTTCCCGGCCCCAGGCTCCCTCCCTGAACTGTCTTGTGAAAGGCGGGCGTGCAGGTGTGTGAGGGTGTCTCGGGGTGAGAGGACTCCAGTGAACACAGAATCTCCAATGTTGACTTGTTAATTCTGCAAATGCAACAGAGCGAGGAAGAGCCATTCCTGACTGGTGATAGGGTTATAAGGTCCAGCGGAAGACCAGCGGTCCTGGGCACCCTGTGAGGACTGAGGAGCCCATGTAAACCCAGCTGCTGATGTCTCAGGGCCCTGAGACACTCACAGACGAGAAACACTGGGTTCGGCCGCACGATGAAATCCGGGAAGTACAGCCACTTGATGATGTTGTCGTTGAAGTCGGCGCCCTTGAACCTCCATGGGTAATCTGCAGGGAGGGCCACAGGCAGAATCAGTCTCTTGCACTGGTCTACCAAGTGCCCTTGGGCGAAGCCGCCTGGGGAGTGCCCTCACCTCGGCAGGGGGCAGGCGGGATGCCAATGCAGATGAAGTACTGGAAGGTGATGATGCAGGCCAGGAAGCAGCAGTACTTGGGCCAGACCTCCGCGATGGCCTTTCTTCTGCGTCGGTACAGGACAGCAATGAGCCAGCAGGCGTGAATCATGGCATAGAAATCCATTCGCTGGCCGATCACGTTCACTGACATTAGGAAACAGGTCTGCGTAAGGGTGACAAGAGGTGAAAACACATGGGGTTTGCAGGGAAGGGGAGCACATCAGGAACCACACCTGCGTGGGTCCCCGCATCTTGCTCTTTTGAAAGCCTTTTAGCCTGAAGGCAGATCCACAGGTTACCTCCAAAGGAGCACCTGACTGAGTCACTGTCATGAGACCCACTTCAAACTGGAGAGGACGCAGGCAGACAGTGGTAATGACTTCATGATACAGCACCCCTGCAAATTCACCCTATTAAATAAAGGGCAGGAACTACCAGCACAACTTCAGGTTAAAACAGCTCCCTGGAGCTGCAGGTTATACTCTGAATGCTCGAAAGCAAAGATGGTTGAGAATATTTTACTCTTTACAAGTAACTAATGTGAGGACTAGACTGTGACTTAATGATGAGGCCCTTGCCCAGAACATACAGGTCCTGGGTTCCAACCCCAGCACAAAGCTGGCGGGAGAACTAATAAGACAACGGATGTTCATGCACCCAGATGGCTCTTGAGATCCCAAGAGGCCAAGTGCCTGGCTGCAGAGTAAGGGGCATTGGTCCCCAGACTTGGGAAATGCCACTGCATCAATAGAGCACTCTCTGTGGACCTGAGGAGTCAGTCTGCATGGGCCGGAGTGTGGAATAGCTCCAGTGGCCAACGGGCCTGAGATGGCTATTTATATGTTTGTGTAAAGAGAAATAAAACACATTGGCAAGAAAACTCACCTCCAGGCCAAACTTGTAGAAGAAGTAGTTTATGAAATATTTGGCACAGTTAATAAGTCCATCATCCAGATGCATTCTTGTGATGTCATGAAAGATAGTTTTGGACACAGGGGCAGTAAGGTTGTTTCGACCCCGATAGTACTCCTGATGGCGGTAAATGGTAACTTCGAAGGCCAGAATGGCCAACATCAGGAGGTTATTCTACAAAGAATAAGCAAGAACGTACAGCTGTTTGCCAAGGGCTTTATGAGTTTCAGCTTGAGCCATTCCTATAATGTCACTGCTCTTGATTCGTAATGTCTAAAGCACAGTGTTTTACAAAACCCCACCTTTATGACTCCTACTGCACTCAAGGCTCATTCTGTCGTCTTATTTACTATGGTGTTGTCTCCACTGTGGAAATGGGGCTAATCTCCATGGCAACAGGACTCAGAATCTCTGGACACGAGGCAGTGGCTGTGCTCCTAATCCTGGAGAAGTGCTCCACACCGGGGGTACCTGGCCCCGGGGGGTTGCTGGCAACCAGAGGGGCCAACAGTGCAGACACATCCTGGGAAACACATTGCGCCAGCCACAGGGGACACCTTTACCACCTCTGACGTCTGACTGGAGTGGGCAGTGAATTGAGAAGCATGCTCACAACGGAGCAGTAGTGTGAAAACAGCAGGAGTGGTGAGAAGAGCCCACGTGGGTCCCCACACTGCTCTAACCACCCTTTTCAAGTATCGATTTGTCTTATCCTTTTCACAGCCACTGGGGGCTGAGACCATTCCCAAAGGTATCTACTGTATTAGGAAAACTAGCAGCTACTCACAGAAGACAAAGGTCTAGGGCCTTTGAGGTCCAGACATGGAGCAGAAAGGTCTTACTTCTAAGGGCTCTGTCCACGCAGTACAGACAGGGCTGCTTAGATTATCCACCAAGGTCAAATGTGAAGCATGGAAGGTATAATGTTTTCATCTCTTTGCAACTAAAGTTCTTTTTTTGCAAAGGTAATGCTTTATTCTTTCTAAATGTAGTAAATGGTCTTTATTAAAAATCACAGGGAAACACCTGGGAATGGTGGCACATGCCTATAATCCCAGTGGCTTGGGAGACTGAAGCAGGAGGATCAAAAGTTCAAAGTCAGCCTCAGCAACTGAGTGAGACCCAGTCTCAAAATAAAAAGGTCTAGGGATATGGCACAGAGGTTAAGCACCCTAGGTTCAATTCCTGGTAAATAATAATAATTATAAGGAGAAACATAATTTAGACAGCAAAAGTTTCTTGTAAAATAACATCTCCTTCTCAGAAATTATCACTATTGACAATTTGATATATTGTATCCCATATTTTTCTTTGCACAGTGTTTTAAGACTTGCTTTTTTAAAATTGGACAACGTATTTTGGACGTTTCAGTTCTGAGAACCCAGTGACCTTGCTCTTGGAATGTGACAAGGCACTTGGTGAATGTATGCGGCACACTGTATTCAGTCAAGCTCAGACTGCTGGCCAGCTTCTCTTTGGTGCAATAATGATCTGTCACAGGAATTTGTTGCAAGCATGATTCCAAATGCCACATGAGAAGAGGAGGTTCTATCTAATGGAATACTAACGGTCTCGAGGGGAAGGATTCCAAACTGTGCTGAGCTCTAAGTAGGAACAAAAGTGCCCTTACCCTCAGGTAGACAAGCAAGGGAGAAGACTTCCTCAGGCCAACCCACTCAGTGGGGTCAATAGGCGCACTGTAGAGGAGGGACTTGTTCAGGTCCTGCAGGGGTATGTTGGTTTGGTTTTCATTGGGCTGAAAAAAATGAAAATGGAGTGAAAAATGGCTCTCCAGATTGGGTGAGTTCAGGTGTCCTCCTTCAGCTTGGACCAAAGGGACAGGGGTGGGATAGGGAGGGAAAGGCCCAGTGTGAGGGGGAGGTCCCCGCTGGAGGGAGGCAGAGGTCCAGCACAGAGGGCAGGACAGACAGGGCCTGGATGGGGTGACTCACAGGCTGGACAGAATGAGCGTGTGGCAGCTGGCCCTCCAACTGCCTTGCTTCCCTGAAGGGCAGTGGGACCCCTCCCCCTGGCTCACCAAGGAGCAGTTAACAGAGAAGCTCTCGGGCTTGATGGTTTGCAGCTGGTACAGCATCTTGCAGACGATGATCACACAGGTCCAGACGGTGCAGATGCTGGAAGCCACACGGCGGAGCTTGGCATAAGGCAGAGCGAAAGCCCAAGAAATCAAAAACACATAGTTGAACAGAGACACCTGCAGACATGGAATCAGAAATGGAGACAGGAACACACAACATGACGTGACATCCACAAGCACAATGACCCGACCTCTGACCTGCAAGGGGGGTTGAGGTCTGAGCACGTGCAAGGCATTGCCTCTGTGCTGGGCACTAGGGGAGTGAGCCCAGGGCCCAAGGACACTGTGTCTTCTGTGGAAGACAGACGAGGAACAAGGTGATGCCAGTGTAGGGCAATGATGGCTGAGCTGAAGATGTGAACAGGCTCTTGCCTGAGGCCCAGGAGGCATCCTGGCTCCAGAGTAGAGATGTGGGAATGGCTGAGCCAGGCTGGAAAGCTGAGGAGGAGTGGAGGAGCATGGTGGGGCAGGTAGCCACAGACAACCGGGAGCTGGGAGTCAGCAGTGTGAGAGGCAGGGAGTGTGGGGAGGATGAGGGGCCGCCATGAGCCAAGGGTTGGGGATCCTTTCAGAACTGTGTAATGGCACGTGGCCCATCCTGCAGGAAACAGCCACACCACTCCCTGGAGGGCATCACTCTGGGGAATCTGAAGCTCATCCGGCATCTTACTTAGAGAAATGTAAGTGAGGGATGGAGGGCACATGATGGGCATTAGACAAGAGGCCAGAGACCAGCTCTCCTGCTGCTGCGGTCACCCAGGAGGAAAAGGGCCATGGATTCATGATGGAAATAGAGTTAACTGGGTTTGATGGTTGGTGGCATGGTGGTGGTGGGCTGGGGGGCTTCAGAGAAGGGAGTGTGAAAGAAGACTCCTGGGTTCTTCACGGGAGCCCACATGATGACAGGAAGTGCTAAAAGGGGGTCAGTGTTGGGGAGGACATGAGTTCCACGTGAACACGCGGACCTTGGGACGCCAGCGAGTTTACCCCTCAGAGCATCGTCCCCACTTTTAGCAACTCTCCGTGAACAGAACAGGAGCATCACCATCTTATTCAGCCACGGGCCACACGCATCTATGCTGGACGTCATTCAAATAACGTGTGGGATGTTTCATGTCATTAGGTGAAAACGGCAGCATGCATACTGCTGGTAAAGTGAATGTGCACAAAGTGCTGAGCTCTATGAGCTGGGGAGGGCAGTCTACCTAGTTGGCTGACAAAACCATAAAGTGACACGTGAAGACTACATCACGGTGTTGACGATTCTGCATGTTGTCCCCAGCTATTCTTGCACTTAACTATTTCCACTGTCTAAGGCCAGGGGCCTCTCTGTGTACTCAGAGCAAAAATACTGGACTAGGAAGGGCTGCCTTTCAGAATTCATTGAGGAGGAAAGAAATTGTCCTGTGGAAGTGCTCTGTAAACCATGAAGTGCTCATAACATACTAAATACGACATCTTATCAAAGTATTTTGATTAGCTAACTGACCGCCCCTCCCTTAGTGGTCAGCAAGGGCCCTGTCAATTTGGATGTTAAAAAGCAAATCCTATTAGAGATATCTACTGAAGATAGACACAGGGCCCCCCAGGCACAGGAGAGTGTGGCTCACACAACACTGGGAAATGAAGTCTCTTTGCTATTTCTTTGAATATGCACTGAAGGCATTGAGGATAAAACAGGACAAATGATTTACACAGAACTTTTGATATTCTGATGATGGGTAAAGGGAAGAAGGGATCTTAACAAATCCTACCCAGGTTCAAGGTTATGCTTCCCATGGAGCTTCCTGCCCTGGAGAAGCACAGGAAGCAGTGGGAAGTCCATATGGAGCTGGGGCAGTGCAGCTTGCTGAGGCCGCGCCAGGCTGGCTGGGCGATACAGGAGCACAGGCAGAGGCAGCTAACCCAGGTGGGGAGACGGCCCCGGAGGAGTCGGGCCCCCACTGGGAAGCGTAAGCAGGTGTGGGCAGAGGGGTCCCAGGTACAGGGCCCCCCAGGTGCAGGAGAGTGTGGCTGGCACAATCCAGAAGAACCAAGTGGCTCTCTGCCAGGGAAGTGAGACCCGAAGCCTTCCAGCAGGTGCCCTGGGGTACCCGGAAGGACAATGTTGAAGTCACCTGGTCATGTCCCCCCGAGGGCAGGGGACATGACCAGGTGACTGCAAGGATGGGAGTGAGCCGTGCCAAGGTCTGGCACAGAGCACTGCCAGGGTGCTAGTCACACTCTGGGAAGACCAGCTGGCTGCAGGATGGGAGGCCCACGGGATGCAGAAGAGGGAGGGGCAAGCAGAAATCGGCTGGAGTTCCTGAAGGAGGAATGAGGTTCAGGGTGAACTCGGTTTCAGGGACATTCACAGAAGAGGCTTTGGGGGCACAAAAAGCAAGCCGCATCCAACTGCCCTGTGGGCCTGAGAGTCTGGAGTCCAGGGAGAGTGCTGAGCTGAGACAGGGACTGGAGGGGCATGGTCCGCAGCTGGCAGCTGGCCCAGGAGCACACAGGAAGTTGTGGGTCAGACCCCGCAGCTCAGATCAAGTGTCACCCTTAGTGACCTGCACATGACCACCGGTGTTGTGGTCATCCTCTTTCCCTGCGGTTTAGCTTTTCAAGGATTATAGGTGGAGGTCCCTGACTTAATTTTTAGAGGACAAATTGAATTCTAACCAACTCAAAAATACTCCAGGGAAATTAGAAGTATGCAAAAAGTATTTGTTAAATAAATGCAAGGAGAGCCAGTTTGTCCACCGTCAATAGGAAATGACTGTCGGTGGAACAGTGACTCTTTTTTATGGACACCAAACGGAGGGCAGGAGAAGTGTGCAGTTGGAAAGTGCAACTCGTCTCCAAAAATGCAACAACCAACAAGGTGCGCTCTATGAAGGATTTTACTTCAGAACCAATAACATGAGCCAAAATGTTATCGTTTTCCTCAGAGAGAACTGAGGGAAGCAGAGTCCCACATGCAGAAGAGCAGCCCACTCTCACACTTGGCAACAAAAAAACAGGCGAAAACAAGCAGCCCTGGGACTATGACCAGTCAACTGGAAACTAAGCCCTGGCCCTTCTCTCTGTGGCTTCCCCCTCCTCATGGCCACTGAGTGGATTGCTCTGCATGTCAAAGGCATCCTTTCAGAGCCAGATCCCTAATGTAGTGGACACCAGTTAAAAACATGGCAGACAGCTGGACAAGGAGTGACCCCTGTGACTGTTTGATGTGACGCCCCAGCAACGTTCACTTACCTCTTTCACAGAAACCCAGATGATGTAGGAGGACACGATCTTGATGATGTGCAGCTCCAGGATCCACCACGTGAACACCTGCAGCTTGTGAAAGTGCTCCAGGGACTTCAGGAAGAGCACCGTGAGGCGGTCGATCACCAGGTGCCACTTGTTCCGCAGGTCTGCAGGACAGAGCAAGGCGGCCTTTGTCATTAATCAAGGGTATCTGTGACCTCCAGATGAGGACAAGGAGCTGTGAAGTCACCACAGGGGATGAGTTCTAAGAACAGCCAAGTGTGGAGCAAGGGTGGTCCACGAGCCCCCAGGCATGTTGACCACACAGATATCCTAACCTAGGATTCTAGGGACGATGCTGCCTTATCCACCTTCTAACTAAGTGGGTGTAGAGAAGAATTTTGACCTTATTTACTCTCTCTGTGTGTCTCTCTTGGGTACTGGGGATTGAACCCAGCCTCAACCACAGAGCCACATCCCCAGCCCTTTTTATATTTCCTTTAGACACAGGGTCTCGATTAGTTGCACAGGGCCTCACTAAGTTGCTGAGGCTGTCCTTGAACTCATGACCCTCCTGCCTTAGCCTCCGGAGTCGCTGAGACTGCAATCATTCACCACCGTGCCTGGCAGCCTTATTTACTCTTAAGGTTAAGATGTAAGCTGAGGATTTGAGGTGACCTGAGCTACCTGTAAGTTACGATTTTGTTTTGTCAAAATGGTGCTCCCATAAGCAACTTATAAATGAGCGGATAAAACTGTCCATTCTCCCTGGAAGAACAGGTCAGAGGTCTGCCTCAGCAGGACCAGCCGCTCCTCACCAGAAGGAACAGCAAACCCAGGATCAGGACCAGCCACTCCACAGTTTGGCGGTAATCCTGTGCTGTGATCAGCCAGATCAGTCATTGCGTTCTTGCCAGCTGTGCACAACCCAGGGGTCCCGCTGCTGTCTAGAGGACTGTACTGAAAGCCACCACAGGACTATCTTGTACTGTCACATTTATGTCACACATTACATTGTCATGTTTGTACCAAGGCCACTGTCTAGGCAGAGGATGGGCCCTCACCTGGCACAGGGAGTTGGGACGGTGTCTGTCCTGGGACAGTTAAGTGAGGTTTCATCCCTGTGGAACATGCTTAACGTACAGGGTAACTCAGATGGTGGTCAGTAGGAAGGACTGAGTAGTGAGTGGACATGATCTGGAGGAGTGGACAGCATGAGGGCATGGAGGCACAAAGCAAGTTCGACTTTTGGTGAGATCCATCAGTAAAGCTCAATCCCAGCTTGGAGCTTGGGTCCTCAGGCCTGCTCTGGAGGAGCTGGGATTTCCCTCTGCACTAAGGCTGTGTGTGGCTCAGGACATGGCTCAAGAAAGGACTGAGCTTCTCTGGTCCTCACTGTGGGTCTCCTGTGCTGAGTGGGGAAGGGGACCAGCTTTGGGGGGGCACTTACTTTTGAGAGGGATCTTCTTTCTCATGCTGCTTATTTATTTATGATGATACCAGGGATTGAGCCCAGGGGTGCTGCACTTCTGGGCTACATTCCCAGCTCTTCGTATTTTTTATTTAGAGCTAGTCTTGCCAGGTTGCTGAGGCTGGCCTTGAACTTGCAACCTCCTGCCTCAGTCTCCTGACTTGCTGATATTACAGGTGTGCGCCACAATGCCTGTTCCTTGTTCTAGTTTTAAATTTTCTACTTTTGTAAAGCAGAGTTGACCAGCAAAGACAAAAGCAATATTCTACTGTCCTGTCCCAGCACAGCATACCACCCCCAGAACTCAGTGCTCTGGGGTCCCCCGCGCTCTCTGGGCACTGCTGCACAGGCCGAACTCTCAACCTTGGATGTTTCTGTGGGAAAACATTTTCTGAGCCCATGGCCATTCGCTTCTCACCATCCCCTGTTAAAACAGCGTTTCAAGTCTAGGACAAAAAGCGGGGAAAGAGGGAGGACTCCAGAGTAATGAAGGTGGCGGACACACCTCTGGGGGTGGGCTTGTGAGTGGGTGTTTCTCACCTTCTCTGTTCCTCATGTCTTGAGCATGTCAGCAGAACTAGAAACACATTCTTAATGGGAATCCTCGGAATGATTCCCCTGGGGACGCGTCTGCAATGGCGATGTCCAGGACTCCAGAGGCCCTGAACAGGGAGCTGTTCTGTCTGAGGCTTTCTGCCTGAGCCGTAGCAGACACCCCGCTCCTGCCCTCAACAGAAGCTCTGCTTGTGGCTCAGGCGACCACAGCTGGCCCTTAGCATTCTTCAATTCAGAGAGATTCAAAAGAAATGACTGGAGCAGGATATTACCATGATAGCATACCCCCCAAAATGAAATCTTCAACTTTCAATCCCCAGAGCAGGTCACACTGAGCTGTGGGGTCAGTGCTCGTCCCCTGGTCCGAGCAGCTGCTGGTAGTGGTTACCTGACATCTCTTCCTCCTCCTCCGACTCCTCCTCTTCGTCTTCTCCCTCCTCGGGCTCCTCGCTGCCCTCCCCAAGCTCGCCCTTCTCAGCCTTTCCAGGGCTGCCCTCTGTCTTCTCATCTACGAGTTCGGCCAGTTTCTTCCCCTCGGGCCTCTCCAGGCTGGCGGTCAGGTGCATCATGGCAAGGTCTGGGAGGCTTCCCTCGGGGTGGGCCAACCTGTGGGCAGAGAGCAGCTGCGTCAGGAGAGGAAGGCGTGCAGGGCCGGTGTGAGTGAGGGGCAAGTCAAAGAGAGGCCCACGGGAGAGTCGGTGCATGAGCAGAGGCCTGGCAATGTGGTGCCTGTATCTTGCCACTGGTTGGCCTAGGTTAGCCTTTCTTATTCAGTTCTGGTGGTTGGTCAGGAATGAGAGCTATCGACACCTAAACTTGACATTGTTCCCAGAGGAGCAAATGGTCAGAGTTTAGGACGGAGAGGCATGAAATGTGTCGTGGGAGCAAGCATTTCATGGCCTCACAGGGGGACTTACTCATTTTGGTGGATTGGTAATTTTTTCTTGATGCTGCTCAAAGTAATTGAAATAGAAAGGAAAAAAAGGAGATGAGAACAGAGGAGTTATAAGGAAGTCAGAGATCACACGTCATGCCACATTTCACCCGCATTGCATTCCTGAGCGCTGGGCAGCTGCGGCCTGAGGCCAGGTGCATTCAGGCTGTGTGGGCAGCGAGCTCTCGCTAGGGACCTGGGCTTGCCAACTGACCCGAGAGTGGTCAGCTCTGTAAAGGAGGGTCCGTGTAGACCACTAAGGCAGAGTGTACCCTGCTCTCTGAGCAACTCAACCGACCATCTTGCAGGAACCACATCAGTGACAGGTTAGGTTAGTTTTCTCCACCTCTTACAGGACGTGTGCTCAGTGCACCTTGGCAGGGATGAGCCCACTCCACCAGCGTCTGAAGCCACGTGCTTCAGATGCTTTCAGGAGTTCTGGGGTCTGCATTGCTCAGGCTGAAGGTTGCAGACATAAGCTGTGCATGGGCAGCTGGCAGGGAGGAAGGCAGGGAGCTTCCAGCCACCTGGGCACTGTGGCTGATTCCACAGTGGACACACCTGCCTTGTGTTCTGTGTTCTCAACACAGAGTCTCTCTGTTGCCCAGGATGTCCCTGAACTCCTGGATTCCAGTGTGCCTCCTACCTCAGCTTCCTGAGTAGCTGGACTACAGGTCTGTGCCATGGTGCCTGACCTCCTGCTCTTTTTTAAAAAGCATAATGTGTATTAATATTCAAATGGATGCCTTAAAGAGCCCACTCCCTTGTGGACAATACAGTCCATCCTAGGGAAAAGCCTAGTGGAAATCATAGTGATCTTCATTTGCAATAATTAATGCATGAATTTCAGCCTGATCATAAGAGAACAGACAATTTAAAAAGCTTTACCCACATAATTGTACACTCTGAAAAAAAATTATTTAGCCTTTCTGAAATTCAGTAAATTTTCTATAAAAATGAGTCGATTCAGCTGGGTAAAGTCTTAAGCTGTTTCAAGCCACAGTTTCATATTTGAAAGCATGCCTGTCATTTAGGGGAGCCACTTGTAACGAGTTGGCATTGTTCTTAGTCTTTCAAGACAGTCATCACTCAAAAGCATCCCTTTCCCAGTGGGGTCAAGTGGTTCATGACAATATGCCGGAAGCAAGTGGATCACCAATGCCCAAGGAGCCTGGCACAGGGCTCCACTCTGGGAGCAGGAACTCTGCCCACATGTCGCTCCCGAATCTTCTTAAGCCACTAACTGATCCCTTCATCTTCTTGAAAGTCCACTACTCTTGGAATTGCAACTCCATTTCTTTGACACTAGGGTAGCACTTGGAACCTCTGGGTGCACACTGCTGCCCCAGCTTGACAGTTCTGTGTTTTGAACGTGCTTGGGTGTGGAAGCAGTAGCCCCAAGGAGAGTGCCCATGTCCCTATGTACAGCTCTCTTCTGCATTGGGAAGACACCTCTTACTATAACAAGGAACTTGATGTTGGTTAGTGGGGACATGTGCCCCCATTGAGTGTGTCAGATGCCTGCCACCATTGCAAGCTGATGAGCAGATGCCTTTCTAACCCTGGAGTGAGTCCCCAGCCACCAGGCCATCCTACAGCTGCTTCTATGGCTCTTTAAATCAAATGCTTTGTATTTCCTCCACACAAAGAGTTCATTCTATCTCAATTAGCAACGTGCCCAGACTGCCACATCACAGGCAGTCAACACTGAGTACGGACGGCTGAGCGACGGAGTCGAGGGAGACACTGGGCTGAGCCTATAGGGAGCAGCCCTTGGAGACACCATCATCTACGAGACTTGCTTCTGGAAACTGGTGGTAATTTGCATAAGGTCTGGGACTGGACAGAACTGGGGACAGAGGAGACCTGGGGCCAACCTGACACCGAGCCCCACTCCCCAGGCAGCCTAGCCTCTGGATTTACAATGGCTGGCAGAACAAAGCAGAGGGGACCCATGTGCCAGCTACCATTTGGAGCCATCTGAGCAATCAGATGACTTATGAGTCAGATGACACTGCAAAACTACTTAGCCTGTTTCTCCAGTCTCAGTCTTCAGGTCCGTAAAGTGGAAATGACTGTGTCTGCTTCATAGAACTTTTGGAAAATTAAAGCAGTTTCCATAAGTGCTGAACACACTGCTTACATATACAGGAAGGATTTTAAAGCAAGGAACCATCTTCTACAGGCAGATTTCATACATTAGGTTTCACAACCATGTCATAAGTCTGTCCTGATGAAAAGGCAGAATTCAAAGTGCACCTGGCTGAGCCTCATCAACCAGGACAGGGAAGATGCACCCGTGGACGGCAGTTCTGTCGTCGGCACGTTCCGTCACAGAACTCGGGTATGCCAAAAAGGCCATTCAGAAGAAAACCAGCTAGGATTTCTTCCTGGGAACCTGTCTCCAAGCATTCCCTGGCCTTGTGCACTCTGCTCTGTGTACAACTTCGCTGTGCGTGCAGTGAGGGCTTCGGAGCCAAGGGCTGGGCTGCAGACACCCACCTCAGAGGCTCAGTCAGCTGCAGTTTGCTGGAGCCAAAAGTCATCCTCATGCTTCTGAAAAGACTGGGTGCCACAAATCAGTCGTTTTGTTCCTCTAGCAAATAAAAAAAAAAAGATCTCGACTTTTTCAAAAACTATAGTAAAAGGCACACTCTCACGAAGACACATTCGCTGGAACTTCATGCCACAGAACTTACAACACTTGCGATTTTTTTTACTGATCATCTTGTGCAAATTATTTGATGATCAGATGAAGGATTTTTCCTTTGGGACTCCAAAGAGACACAGTGAAAGCTCATGGGATTCTGAAGAAGCTCTGTTCTCTACCTCCTTAAATCAAATGCTTTGTGTTTCTTCCACACAAAGAGTTCATTCTATCTCCTTAGAGTTTCTTTATTTTTACAGATATTTTATTTCCTTGCTTTATTATGATTCAGGTTGAGCTCTCAATACTTGTGGTTCTCTATTTTTGTGTCAGGAAAGCCAAGGGACCTGTCAGTCTGTCCATGCACGCGTTCCTGTCCATCCTCAGGGCATGCTTCCTTATCTGCGCCTACATCGTTTCATCCTAAGTGTGTGCTGGGAACTCTCTCTGGGAAGCTAGAGATGCAGTCCTGCACCCTGAGCTCCCCTGCAAAGCAGACTCCTTGTGCTTGGTGCACAGTGGGACTCTTTCAATGCTGGGCAAGACATTTATACCCTGGAGACATGCTCTCTTTGAAACAGAAGAAACAAATTATGTAACACAGAGTGATGAAGACATTTAATTATTGACTTGACTTGGAAACAACTACATATTAAGCCAGTCTCCACTAAGAAAAATGGAAATTCTGCCATCATAAAATCTCCATATTTAAACTCTCATTCATTTTTTCAATAGTTCTACTTTGGAACATGTGAAGTGCAAATTGTAATTACCCATTCCATTAGATGATTAGAGAAAAGGAGATATCTTGTGTTAGGTGCAGGACAGGCTGAATAAGCTGTCTGCAGGGCATGCCAAACAAAGTTAGCTGCAGGATGACCTGGCCACTCAAACCCTCTGTCTGGTTCTTTATCACCTGTTTGCTTCAAGCCCAAACGCCCAAGCCCCCCCGCTCAAGGCTGAACACTCAAACTCCTCCCCCCACCCCGCTCAAGGCTGAACTCTTAACCCCCCTTGTGCCAACAAAGCAGCTTGCAGACCCAGAGACCCCATTAAAATTTGGCTATAAAAACTCCCTCTTGTGGGGCCCCTCTCTCTTGCACTCTCTCTCTCTCTCTCTCTCTCTCTCTCTCTCTCTCTCTCTCTCTTGCTCTTGTTCTTGTTCTCTCCCTCTCCATCTCTCCTCTCCTCTTTTCATTCCTCTTTCTCCTGTCTCTCTCTTTCTTCTCTTTTGCATTGCTGCAATAAAGCTCTCTTGGTTGCTCCGAGTGTTGTGGTCACTTTCCTTTCATCTTGCAAATTCATTATGTTTATAATGCCTGTAACATTTAAAATAGAATATATTGTTTGGCATAAAGTATTTTCTAGAACTCACAATCACTTTTAGAAGATTGTATTCACATAAAAGCAATTGATTTATGAATTTAATACCACATATCAAACATATATGGTAGTGTTTCCTCCAAAAAAAATATCAACTAAGCAAGACTGGATATGATAGTCTCAACCTCTGTAAACATCAGTGCAATGGACCTTAATCCTGTTAAAATATTCTATTTCACACTGTTTACTAAATCAATTGGAATTTCCCTACAATTAAAAAAAAAAGCTGCTTTATTATAACCTCATCACTATGAACTGCTGTTCTCAACACCCTCTCCTACCTCACATCTTGTAAGGTGACCTGTAGATTTTAATCAACCTATGGAGAATTGTAGGTAAACCTCCTCTTTAAATTCAGAATTAACATTAATAAGCAAACTTTTCTCTATGTAAAACAAACAATCTTGAGCATAAAGAAATCAATTTTGAGGGAAAGACAGCTCATTCACGATCCTCTCCTGGGGAGGAGCTGTGGAAGGTGAGCACCCTGGGCACACACCACAGAAGCACCTGGTGCCCCATGGGAACAGGCTTCTCAGATCCTGTTCCTCTGGGGTCTGGCACTACCTGCCTGGGTGGCTCTGAACCTTCACACCTCTGAGGGCCATAGTAAGCGCCCTGGCCTTGGGATGTGGACTGCAGGCCGGAGTGACTAGTGTGGTCAAAGCCACACCAGCTGCTGCCCAGGGAGACCTCAGAGCAGTTCCGGGTCTTCCCTCACGCAGCCAACGCCCATTGCCCAAGGCAAACACCAAGTGCTTTATGAGAACCAGGGAGAGGCAGGGAGGTGGCCCTTTGTGTGGAAGGGCGGGCTGGGCAAGTTGCTGGAGAGGTCTAACTGGAGCCTGCGCCTCCTCCTGCAGTCAGCTAAACCCCTCGGTTGACTCAGAGGCTTCTGGCATCCACCAGCTCCCTTCCCTCCTCGCTCTGCAGGGACCTCTCCTTTTACACTGCCTTCTGGACGTGTCACCTCCGATACCTTGTTCTTTGGTTGTCTGCCCAGGAGAAAAGTGAATGGAAAATGAACAAGTGTTTGGAGAGTTGTCGTGTGTTAACTGGGCTTCTTTTAAAATGCATGTTTCCATCAAGGACACAACTGGTATTATGAGAGGGAACAATTCAAGTCACCTATTAACAATGGCAGAATGGTTGGAGTCAGCCAGACCCACAGGCCTTCCCTGTGCTGGGTGGCACTGTGAGGACAGAGCACTCTTTGGCTTGTGTGCACTGCCTGCTTGACCTCCCCAGGGATGGGGCATCTCAAATGGGGCTGAGTCCCAGGGCCATCTCTGCACTGCTGCCGGATGTGGACACACTGTGAAATCCTCGTCAAGACTGATCTTGATCTTTTAAAGTAGAGGTTTGTTTTAAAAATTGATATTTTAAAAATCATGTGTTGTTTCTGAATATTTGCATTTCTTTCAGGAAACATCTAGGGAGCATCAGCTGATGGGTAAGGGCCTAGAGTCCAGGGCACGGGGTATTGTTGCTGAGTGGTCAGGGCGCCGTGCAGGGGCAGGGGAGCTCGTGCCTTTAGCCAGGGAGGTAGGGCAAGCAGGCGGTGGAGGACTGGAGCCAGTCAGGAGAGCAGCAGTGACCTCACAGGAAGGGCATGGGTCTGGCAGCAGGTTTGGCATCGACAGGAGGGTGTGTGGAGGAGCCGTTCTTCAGCTGCGCTCTCGACCGTGTGGCCAGGAGAGAGAAAAACTCAGCCTTGAACGCGGTCTACCAAGAGCAAACCTGGGTTGAGCCAGGATGAGACACTGAGCGCCAGCTGAAGACCCCGAGGACCCCCACGTGCTGGGAGTCACCCTTGGGGAGGAGCGCCACACGCTGGCGCGAGCGTACCTGGCAGCCCCTCCACCACCTGACCACAGCACTTCTCATTTACAAAGCGGTGAAGAGTTCAACACAGCAAGAAAGTCTGAAAGACAGAAAACACAGGAGTACCCACCTATTGATGATGAGATACACGCGCCCATTGACTTTGGCGTGACTGTGGCGAGAGGCAGAAGCACAGGATGCAGAAGGAGAGAGAGAGAAAGAGAGAGAGAGACATTAGGCAGAGCAGCATGAGGGCTCTCCTGGCCTCCTGGCCACAGTGCCATCGCCTGCAAGGGTTGGCGTCAGGAAGGACAGTATGAGCAGCAAGAGTGGCAGCAGCACTGCCAGACACACAGGAGTAGTGCTGAGGACACAGTGGCCCTGGCCACTCCACCGCCCGCCTCATACACCCGGGAGGACCATCCCTCAGACTTCTCAAGACAGCTGGTCAAAGGAAAGATGAAAGATGAAAATTTGCTCCTTTCCCAGAGTTAAAAGAGTCCTATTAGGTAACCACAGTCAACGTATTTTCTCTAAGATCTTCTAAAATTTAGGTTCAAAAAAGACATTGCTTTGTTTCTATGTGCAAGACAATATTTTCCAACATGAATCATGGATATGTTGCAGTGACACAAGAGTAATGGGTCTCTAAGGAACTTTACTAAACTGTTACCGGTTACACATTATGTAATCAGCATATCATGGCTTCGATATAACATCATATTATTGTCGATAGACAAGTGAAAAGACATTCCAGAGGTTCCTCAGTTAGAGTTGATAATAGTTTCTTCTTGTGTACATCATAAAACCGTTTTCAGAAAGCTAACTTTGTAAAGTCTGTGAGGCTAAAGAAAACAAATTCAGCTTTGTACACACACACACACACACACACACACAGGTGGAGATGGTTAGTTGGATTTTTGATAGAAACAACACTGTTGTGATCAATTTCATGACTGCCAGGGGTTGGTTATTCACAACTTGTGGGCCATGTTTTTTTTTTTTTTTTTGGTAAAGCATCCAGAGAGGTGAGAGTATAGAACAAGGCTTGAATCCTGACTCTACAAACAATTCTGTTTCTCTACCACTTTAATTTTAATTAAAATTGTTCAGGATTTGGGGACAGAAATACTTTAAGGTAAAAATTATTAGTGAGAAAAATACTGCAATATAAAAGAGTTGCTAAAATATTATATATATATAATATTCAAAATTAACTTTTGGGGGCTTTTCTATTGAACTCTGCATGAAACCCCCAAACACCACCTGGAGTGAGTTCCTTAATTTCCCTAAGGCCCTTTTCCCACAGCCCTGAGAGTGAAATCCCATGAGCTGCAGTTTCAGGGCTGTGTTTATACACCCTCTTCTCGTTCGCCCAGTTTTCTTGTACAATTCACTGGTGAGGGGACACTCAGGGTGAGGCCAAGCCATGAGGATGGGAAGTAGGATGGGGTGATGGTCCTTGAGGTCTGCTGTCCCTCTTGTCCTGTGAGAAGGGCAGGAGCTGGGAGGCTGAGGCCAAGGACACAAGGGGCAGTGGCCCCCAAAGCTGCGTAGTGGAGCCCAGTGCACACAGGGACAGGAAGCTCAGTGCAGCACTCAGTTCTCACTTGCGACCTGAATGAGCAAGAACACGGAGGAGCCACGTTGTCCTCTGCAAAGCCATGCTCCTGAAATCTTGCTGAAAATCTGGAAGAAGGTGGCCCATGTCTCCATGTGACCAGGCAACAGAAGACCAAGGCACATGGCAATGGTAAGGCAAGAAGAGCCCTGCAGTCTGGGGGGCTTTGATGAGAAGCAAGCGCTCATGAGAGGGATGTAAAGCATTTAGAGGAAAAAAAATCTAAGCAGGTGACCAGCAAAGACCGACGATGACATCTCTTCCACAATCATGCAAATCTGCCAAAAAGGTTTTCTTAATTATTGGAAGTGATTTTTGAAAACAAGTGGCCTTACAATTACATAAAGCCAGTACATAGCTGGAGTTGAATATCTAATGCTGGTTTCACCCATAGTTATCACATCTATGTCAAAAAATTGTCCCGCTATCATTTCTCTAATTATTGACAGCTGTTAGTCTTTTACACGAGTACTCTTTACAAATTTTAAAACTTAGTGTGATTTTTTCCTGTCAGCAAGACTACCTATGGGGTCCCCAAACTTCTAATAACACTTTATTTTTCCTAGTGTCTTATTATCACTAAAGGAAGTAAGTACACAGCACACAGGGATTCTGAGCCCCTGACCCTGCTCATGAGGTGGGAGATGGTGCAGGGCACATTGGCAGGCGAGACCTCTTGGCCTTCCTGGTTGGTAGTGACTGACATGCTGGCGGTCATCTGGAACACCCTCAGAATGAAACTAAGTAAATCTTAGTTCAAACTAAGCAAATTAGGAAAGCAAATCTACTGATCATAAGGGTTATATCATATTTTCATCATTTCATTCCAGTTCCTGTTAGAAAGTGTTGGAAGGTTAGAATTTCCTGAGAATAGAATGAAATCCTACTTCATTTGCTCCTGGGGTTGGTATACTCTTTTTTTTTTTTTGAACCAGGAATTGAATCCAAGGGCACTTAACCACCAAGCCACATCCTCATCCTCAGCCTCCTGAGCGGCCGTGATAACGGACCTGCGCCAGGGCCGGCTCTGTGTACTCCCACTCAGACAGAACCTTTCTCCCTTCGAGCTCGGCAAGTGTTTTCTAGGGAACTGAATCATGGGCCACACTGGAGCCCCCGAGGAAAAACACCATTAGCGTCCATCAGATGGATGCTTGTCATTTTCCTGTGGCGGGATGGTGGCTTCCACAGACCTTGGTAAGTGTGCCCCGACGACCATTGTAAAGCGCTGACCATCGCTGGAAGGGAGAGCTGCAGCCCCGGTGGGTCCCGGGGCTGCCGAGGGACGAGGGCAGCATCTCCCTGGCGGCTCACCTGTAGATGGTGTTGTCCTCCTTCCTGGGGATGGACTTGAGGTCTGTGAGTTCTAGGAAGCGGTCGTGGAAGTAGTGGAGGTGCAGAATGCACACCAGCAGGAAGGAGGTGGGGATGAAGA
Source organism: Ictidomys tridecemlineatus (assembly GCF_052094955.1). Taxonomy (NCBI): domain Eukaryota; kingdom Metazoa; phylum Chordata; class Mammalia; order Rodentia; family Sciuridae; genus Ictidomys; species Ictidomys tridecemlineatus. The sequence continues at coordinate 88,574,775 of NC_135489.1, read as the reverse complement.
TGCGCGTGAACAGTTCTGCCACAGTGAACTGCTTCAGGCCCAGATCCTCTAGCCTGGAAGGGACAGGGCAAGAGCAGGAACCTTCTTAGCAGCGAGGACACCGTCTTCTCCTCAGCCACACTAGTCTGTCTCTCTCACCACTGGCCTCACCCCTCTCCCACACAGTCCACCAGTCCCACCCGCCAGGCTTCACCATGGTCCACACAACCTGGACGGGGCCATCTTCCTTAGTTCAGCCTCAGTCCCTCCTGAATGGATCCTTTGGTACCTCTGGACACCTGAAGTATCTCCAGCACTCAGCTTTGAGTCTCCTCTCTACCTGTACCTTCCCCTGGTGATTCACCTAGTCCCTGGGTTTGTACACCAGCTGCACGCCCAGGATCAAGTGTCCACCGTGGCATGGCCTTCTCCTGGGTCCTCTCCTACCCAATCTCTACGGCAGCATGTCTGCTCATGGGTATTTCACATTGGAGGTTTTCAAAACTGTTCTTTGTCTTCCTCTTCTTTGTGTGAAGCCGTTCTCCACCTCCCTGACCCCCATTCATGGTCTTCCGTGGACCAGTAAGTGGCCTAACAGTGGACCCTGCATGAAATCCACAAGTCGGAAGTCTTTGATTCTCTCCTTCACGTCACAGCCTTGGCGTCTGCTTCAGCCTCCTCTGTACTTCCCAAATCTGCCTTTTTTGCTATCTGTCTTTGCTACCTTAGATTCCAGGAGGACCATGGTCACTTCTCCCAGGACCACGGCTACTGCCTGTGAACTGTCTTATTTCTATTTGCATTGCACTTTCTGTCAGTCAAGGATCTTTCAAGACTTAAAAAAAAAAATTCCAATAAGAGGAAGATAGCAGCCACCTGCCCTGAGCCACCAGCTCCTCCCCTCCCATTCCTCCTGGCTCCTGCAGGGACCTTCCTTCCCCTCTCTGAAGGCCCCAGGCCAGCCCTCTTCCCCCTCAGGGCCTTTGCCAGGAGTGCTCGGCCCCCAGACCCAGCTCAGTCCTCCTGAGAAGGTGGCTCTGATCAGCATCAGGGTCAGACGGACACAGTGAGGCAGGCGGGGCCTCTCCACTGCGGCTCCTCTCCACTCAGGGTCCCCTCCCTGGGCCTGCTGTCCCCTTCACACACTCATCATCCCCCACCTTTCACCAGCTGGGGAGGAGCTCACACCCACTGCAAGGTTTTCATTTGTCCTGCTAGAATAGATGCTGCCCGGGTGAGAGGGCCCTTCTGGCTCCCTGCTGCATCTCCAGGCCCAGGGCCCCTGGCAGAGGGGGCCCTGGAGGAGCCTTGGTGAACACACCCTGAGCATGCCCGTCTAGCCCCGTGGGGAGCCTTTCCTTTCAGAGCTCCTCCTTGCCACTTAGGACACAGTGACGGCATCACGTTTTTGCCAAAATCTTCCCTAAAGTTTTTTTTTTTTTTTGAACAATATGCATTCAAATCACCGCCCTCTCCCGGTCACTTCCACATCCCACTGTCACCCAGATCACTTACTTTTCTTTTTTCAATCCGGTCATGTTTTGCCACAGGCCTGGGAAGTTTTCAAATTGATATGTGTATATAAAGATAAGCACCAGCATAGTGTAAATAACCACGGACATCCAAAAATATTTTAGAATTTTCCTCCACCATTCATAGTGCACCTGGGAATCAGATATGGAAAAGCAAAGGAGATGAAGAGCAGTTAGAGGAAAACCCACAAAAGTATTTGGTTTCTTTAGGACAAATGATCATAGACAAAAAAAGGGTCTGAAAATACAGTTCCTTCATTTTTAGTTCTTTCACATTTTGTTTCTTATTTCAGTTGGTGGATCCGGGGGAGAAGCTCCGAGCCCTGTTCTACTGGCCCTGCGGCCTTCGGGTAAGTGTCTGGACCCAGCTGGGCTTTGTCTCCTCCTCTGAAGTCTGCGTCCTGTGGGGTGGTTATGGAGATGGAGTGGACAAGAGGCCTGTGATTCCCAGCAGCCTGTCATATGTCTCGGAGGCACTAGGGAAAGGCAACTGCTGCTCAGAGGTCTGCTCAGAGTACACATGTCACAGCCCCAGGGAGAAGCTGGCTCTCTCGTCTAAGCTGTGGGTAGTCTTAAAGACATCTGTAGTGTATTGTCAAAGTATTTAAAAGTTCATTAGTTCAGGCGAGACATTTTTATCTCCATGTGTGACACATTCTTGATTATTGTTTGGTTTATTTGCTATGGGCCTGAAAGAATACTATACCGTTACCCCCGTTCTCTCACTGGGTTCCCTTCTAACCCCAGTTAAAGCTAGGTTTGTGGAGAGGCAAGCTCATCACAGTGTGATCCTTTATAAATGTTAATGAAACACAGAAGCCTGTGAGGGAGTATGCACATGTACGCACATCTACACACCCACACACCTGTGGTTTTCTTAAACCAAAGCCTGAGATGCAAGCAAACTAGGAAATCCTCCGTTATTTAAAATTGTCTAGACATTGTTCTTAAATTTCTAAATAATCAGGTTTTTTATATCAAGAATTTTTGAAAAAGTTATAAACATTTTTTTCTGACATTTTAAGAATCTAAAAATTTTAAAAAGAAAACCAGTCGATAATTGTGCTTCCCCACTTCAGGAATCTCGGGATGCGGTGTTTGATTTCAGCCAGGACTTGTGTGATCTGTTTGTGGGCTTATAGCAAGCAAGAGCTCTACAAGGAGGCTCATCTCTTCCGGGGATGGGTATGGGAACGGAGGTCAAGCAAGCCATCCACCCACCTGGTACAAGGCCACACAGAACAGGAACAGCACCATGTAGATGATTTTGTACATGACGATTTTGCCCTCGAAGCTGACGAAGAAGAACATGCCACCACACACGTAGATCCAGTACTTGATGAACATGGCCACCACCAGGTTGCCCAGCACCTTCATGATGTCTTGGTCCTCATCCTCGTCCTCCTGCTCCTCCTCCTGTGCTTCCTCCTCCTCCTCCTTCTCTTTGGGCTCTCCTTCCACCTGTATGTCTTGAAGGTCCTCGTCTGAACGGCAGAACACGACATCATTATCCTTCACTGGTTATCTGACCAGCACCTCACTTTGGCCGTGTGACATTCATGGGACATAGGAGCATGCAATTTATGAGTTACTATATGATTTAGACTGTTCTGTTATTTAATCATTTAAATAACCTAAAATTTAAGAGTTGAAGCCAAATATGATCGATTTAAATTAGATTTACAGAACGATTATAGTTTCAGTCTAAAGCAATTTTATGTATTGGAATTAAGAACACTTCATCTTGCTTTAAAATACTGTAAGATACAGGATTCATATCTGGGTTAGCAAGGATACCTACATTTGAGTAATTTATTCAAACAACCAGTAACTCAGAGTGCAATCAGACCCATGGTTGATCTCAAATGAACCATTTACCAAAATCAACTGGTTGATCATTGTGCTCATCACACATTGGAACTCATATAGCAAGATTTGAGCCTGGTAGACAGACTTATTGCTGGAAAACACCTCGATGATTAGGGCTAATTATATAAACATGGCAGCTGGCCTGTTTCCTGGCGGTGCCTGGGTTAAGGTGCAGCCCAGCTGCTGTGAATGCTAACAGCTGGGGTTGGTCCAGAGCTCTGAGGGCAAGTCCTTCCCAGTTACCTACACAGCAGGCCCCAAACCACAGGGATACTAAAAGAAGCTGTGCTCTTCCCCCCACCCCTCACTCCCTCCTTTTCATTTACTTGGTAGGGTATTATTTTCAGAAAAGAATTTAGACAATGCCAGTTCGTTTCTAGGTTCCATTTTCATTAAAGATGAGTGAGTCCTTGGAGAAACCATGCAATTTGGGGGACCCTTAGTTTCTTCTGTGGGGAATCACTTTGGGGAGATCCAAATGAACAGTTTTTAAAAGGCCTCTGTGAACTCTTTGAAAGTTACACATTATAATGTTGTATTTATTGATTCAAGTTCAAATCTGGCTTCCATTAATCAGGGTTTGTTTTGGTAATGGCTTTATTGAGATGTAATTCACATACCATGCAATTCAGCCTTTTAAAGTGTATCACTCAAGGACTGGGTGTAGCTCAGTGTGTAATTTCCGACACATTTGGGGCTCTTTATAACGCTGAGCTCAAGAAGTTGCGGTCACACCCTGTCCACACAAATTTACCTTTCTCTTCATTTTCCTGACTTCCAATTTTGACTTCAGACAGGAGAGCTTCCTTTTCCTGAAGAGCTTTCTGCTCTGTGAGGTGCTGCCTCAGCAGGAGCCAAAAGGTGATAGTGAACAGAATCTGGGACCAGGGAAAAAGCACAACAAGAGTTAAGCACAAATCTGCAGCCTAAACACACTTCTGCAAATACACCGTTTTCCGCACTGTCCCAGTGGGAGCATGACAAATAACCACCATGGGTGAGATGGTCAAGGTGCCCTTGGGTTTGACAGAGCTGCTGCTGCTCTGCAGTGGGGACTCTTAGGCAGGTGTCCAGGGCCAGCAGAATTCTTCAGCACTGTGTGGCCCTGGGAGGAGAAGAGCCAACGAAGGCATGGCCACCTGGCAGGACAGCAGCGCCAGCACCTGGGTCCCTCCCGGGGCTTGTCCTGGAGTGTCTGCCTGACTGTAAGGATGCTGCCAAGTGAGGGGAGGGTCACTTCTCCTGTGACACCCCTTTGACCCCCACAGTGATCCTTAAGAATGCTGCAGATGGGAAAAGAAAGTTCACCCCGGAAAACACGCCCCTGATTACTACCACTCCCTCTGGTGCTGAAGCAAGAGGGGACCCCTGCGCCCACACTACCTATCAGCATTTTCCTGAGCACTGAGGGAAAAGGTGACCCGTGCCTCACTCTTAGGAAATCTGGAACTTGGTTCCTGGTAGGGTTTGTTTTGGTAATGGCTTTATTGAGATGTAATTCACAAACCACACAATTCACCCACTTAAAGTGTATCACTCAAGGACTGGGGTGTGGCTCAGTGTGTAATTCAGTGGGTTTTGGTGCAGTCATAAGGTTGTGACTCTGTTACCACTGTCGTAATTGATTTAATATATATATATATAAAATCAATAATATAATAATAATTATTATTATTTTTTGACACTGGGGATCAAACCCAGTGCCTCACTCATGCTACACAAGCACTCACCACTGAGCCATCCCTCCAGCCTGAAAACTGTTCAATCTCCTCAAAAAGAAGCACCCGAAGAGGGACCTCCTCTTCTTCCTGTGACTCTAGTCAACCAGGGATTTCCTTTTTGCTGTATGGATTGGCCCAGCCTGGACATTTTAAGTCAAGGCCTTGTGTAGCCACCTCTCAGCAGTGTAGGTGTACTCCTGTTGTGGCTCGCACGGCCCTGCGTTCCTCCTCCTTACTCCACACTGCTCCATGCACAGGCGCACACTCTGCACGCATACGTGTGGGCTGACAGGCACGTGGGCACTTTGTTTCATAGCTGCGATGGCGAATGCTGCCTGACCACTCAGGCCTGGGTTTCTGTGCACCTGTGTCTTCCATTCCCCCGGGTGAGGGCCTTGCTGGTCTCATGGTGATTCTGTGTTTGACTTTTTAAGGAACAATGACTGCTGAACGTTTTCCAGGTGCTGCACCAACTTACATTCCCACCAGCAGCGCACACATCCCAACGACCTCAGTCACACCTGTTGTCTTTTATTATGGCCTTCCTGGTGGCTGGGAGTGATAGCTCTCATCGTAAGCTTTTTTGTTTGTTTGTTTGTTTTTTACATAAGAAGGCTTTATTTGCAGGGGAACAGGAATTTAACCAAAGGGCCCAGATCCCATGTCATCAACAGCCTCCTCAGACTCCTCCTCGTCTCTCCTCTCCTTTGCTGCAGCAGGAGCTGCTGAGCCAGGGGCGGCACGAACAGCCGCAGCCACACCACTCTGCGGGTACACGGCAGGTTTGCCAGTACCAGGCTAGGACAGTGTTTTTCCATGCAGCTCACTGATGACCTTGCTGAGCAGGCCATCATCCACCTTGAGGCCCATGCTGTCCAGGATCTTCTGATGTCCTTGGTGCAAGGGGAGGAGGTGCCCCTGAGGGTGGCCAGCGGATAGGAGTGACAAAGTGCATGTCAGCGGTGGTGGACTGGCCTCCCGTGTGCAGCCTCGGTGTGGCAGGGAGCCTCATCGTAAGCTTTTAATAAATATTTGCCAAAGAAATTAAAGAATTAAAAAGGCAAATGAACAAGTCATAGCTTTGTGAATATAATAGAACCCCTAAATCACACACAATTTTTTTTTTTTTGGATGCTGGGGATGGATTTTCACTTAGGGTAACTGCCCATTTCACTCTCCGTGGGGCGTTCACATGAACAGGCAGCAGGAAGTCCTGCTGAGCATGACCAGGACCCTAGGAAGTCAAGAGCCAGACCACCTGCGATTCTGAAAACCTGGCATGAAAATCCTGGAGGGCGCCAGGAGTTGACCACGGCAATAAACAGAAAGGAATCTGCTTCTGTCACCTGTGTTCAGAGAGGTCAGCAGCAATGAGGCCAGGTGGGGCACCTGTCTGGGGAAAGCATCCTGGAGGCCAGGCTTTAGAAGTGGGGTCAATGCCATCTGGGGGCCAGGAAGAGACAGGCTCCAGGATGCTGCAGACCATGCCATCTGTCTGGGAGCCTGCAGAGCTTCTAGGATGGAGGCCTGATCCTTCCTTTCTCTCCTTACCCAACCCTGACTCACCAGCACTCTGTAAAGTGTGCTTAGAAAAGTATTTGGAAGACATCATTATGTTGGAGGGTCAATGAGCCTGTGTCATTAATGTCTTTGACAAAAATCTTGCTCTTTTCCCCCCCTTTTTTTTTTTAAAAACCCCCAGTTGCATTAAAATATAAATACAGATCCTAGCTTCCAGGAATTAGTGTTTTTTAAAAAATTATTAACAAATTTAATCACCAAATAACATTTCCCTTCAAAGAATTGTTAATTCTAATTAGCCAGGAGGGAGCTCAGCTAGGGAGTTGGTGCTGTCTGTTGTCTTTGAGAGTCCGAATCAGGTTGTGATGAATTCACACAGTCAGTGAAGGGAACGTCTGGCCCACACACAGGAGATGTTGTCTTGCCTCTCCTGCGGGCTTGCACCTGTTAGGAAATTTTTCTTTTACACAATAGCCTTTTGTCAAAAACTGTCACAGGATCAATCTCTGCCCAGTCCAGTCAGCCCCTGTCTACAGCCAGCTGGGATTGGATAGGGGGTGTCTGGTGACCTTCACGTGGTTGCTCCCCCAGAAGGTGAAGTTCATGGGCGTTACCTCAGCCCTCTCCAGAGACACAGATTTTCCTCATCTTGTGGAGAGCAACCTTCAAGGCTCATGGAATGTCCAGACCTGATTGATTTTACTACCTCAAGATACAGGCATCAACCAGAGATGTGTATGGCACCTGAGAGAACGATCAAGGCTTGCGTCGGTGAAAAATGTCCCTTTATTGAGGCAGCTCTGCATATTTATAGAGCCGGGGGTGGTCTGACAGTTGGCATGAGGTGCTTTTTGATTGGTGGGTAAGGATCAGGTGAGCTAGCAGGGCTAGTCTGATTGGTGGGTAAGGATCAGGTGAGCCAGTAGGGCTAGTCTGATTGGTGGGTAAGATCAGGTGAGCCAGCAGGGCTAGTCTGATTGGTGGGTAAGGATCATGTGAGCCAGCAGGGCTCATCATTGGACGGCTCTTCTTGGGAGATGAGGAAGTTAGTCTTTGCAGCCAGGGCGACTCCCAACAGCACCTACCATTTTGTTAACAAAAAAAGATTATAAATGGGGTCTCCCAACCTTCTGAAATAAAAACTATTGAGACAGCCAGTGAAAATAAATGAGCCAGGAAGAGATTATGAATGTTCTGACCACAGGTGAAGGCAAATCAGTAGAGGAAAAAAAAGCAAGTGTCATATTTAATTTTGCTACTAAGAATGTGTTTTAGCACAGGATTGGAGTAAACACATTGTTAATAATAAATGCTTAACTAAAATAGCAATGTGCTAATCAGTCAATTTTACAAATTAATAATCAATCCAAGAAAATCCTCTAGCCCCTTGAGATATTTTATATTGTATTTTTCTGTTTCACATTGTATGTTCCTATTTTCATATCTAATTACTATCATATGCTAAAAATAGCTTATACTCTAATTTTTCTCTGAGTAGAAAGTGCTAATATTAATAAGCTAACAGCATGGTGTACTACATGCTAAATTACAGCAGCCTCTAAGCAATGTAAACTATTTCTCACAGGTTCGTGTCTGTTAATTTCTGCAAAGGAGTGAATATCTGGAGCCTAGTGTTATAAGGTTTGCTCATGTGATGATTGTGATCAGCACGGTTCTGTTTTCTTGATTTTCCATTCACTTACCTTTGATGCAAGCTCTCCTGGCTCTTTCTTTTCTAGAAACCCCGGGACCTTTTTGATTTCTGGAAGTTCAAAGCTCCATATGTACTGCAGCACCAACAGCAGGTTCGCGTAGACAACCATGAAGGGTGAGCTGATCATGGCGTACTTCCTCCTGTTGCGGATCATCCACAGGGCGCAGGACCAGATGAGCAGCACGAAGGTCAGCCAGCTGTGGTAGGTGATGCTCCAGGCCTGGGGAGAAGGGAGGTACCACGTGAGCGCAGTAGAGCACATAGCGGACTGAGGGGGAGAGGCCCGCCTAGGCTCAGGCTCAGAGTGGAGGCCAGGGAGAGGTGCTGCGAGGGTCCTGCCCCAGAACCTCCAAGGCAGAGTCAGAGGCCCTGCATGGTGCCAGCGTGCTCCCTCTGCCACCAACCAACCTCTTCATTTTCACCCTATTTTGCAGAGTCACAAACAACTGTAATGAGCTATCTAAAACTGTTAGTAAAAATGCATGATTAAAATTAAATTAAAATTTATTAAAATCACGTTAGTAAGTGACAACTACAATGGTCTGAATTATTTTCCTGAAAATATTATTCTTATGCAAGAGCGTTCGCCAAAGATCAGGTGACAGCTGCCGTGTTTGTACTCTATGCACACTGAGTGAATTTGTATTCAGTAGTGTGTTTGAAGCTTCACACTCACACACACACACACACACACACACACACACACACACACACACACCGTGCCAAGCAGATAGAATGTTGCCATTTTTGTATGATACAGGAAAATTATCTTTAAGATAGGAGGGTCACAAGTTTGAGGCCAGCTTCAGTAATTTGGTGAGACTCTAAACAACTTAGTAAGACCCTGTCTCAAAATAAGAAATAAAAAGTGCTGTGGATGTGGCTCAGAGGTAAAGAGCCCTGCCATTAAATCACCAGTACCAAAAAAAAAAAAAAAAAAAAAGAAAAGAAATAAAAAGAAAGGAAGGAAAGAAAGGAAGAGTCTTGGCCTTTCAATGCCCAGGCAGTTCACTCCGGGTTTCCATAGTTAGGAAGAAGAACCCTGTTGTGCTGTTTACCATGCTGAGTTCCAGGGCAGTTGGGCTGTTCGGCCTCTGCTTTATAATTCCTTAGTCAACACGTGACTCATCTCATGGGCTCCTTGGGCCTCTGCCTCCACCTGTGATCTGGAAGTCACAGAAGCCAGGCTCTTTCACCCAGCAACACTGTGCTGCACTCAGACAGAACAGGCGCTAAGGACCCTGGCACCTGGAGGAGGCTCTTGAGGCCCTGGGAGTGGGGGGACCTGCAGCCCAGGCGGAGTGGAGCCTTCCCTGGGCCAAGGAAAGACTTACCTCCAGCTAGAGAGGGTATTCATATTAAGGAAGGGCTGAGAGAGTTGAAAAGGACACAGTTTTGCAGTCTACAGTATAAAAATCCCGTGAAAAATGAACGCGGCCGACACTGTCAACCCGGCACTGGGAAGACTGAGCCCAGCCTCTGGCGGTGCCACTCACACGCACCATCATGGCGATGAGGGCGCAGATGTAGCTCTGCTTCATGATGAACTGGAACACGGAGACCATGGCGTGGACCTTGACACTCCTCTTCTCCTCCTGGCTCCTTTCCTCCTCAAATTCTTCTTTCTCATCCTCTTCTTCCTCTTTCTTCTCTAGATGAACAAACGCGTTACGTAACTCTCGATGCCAACGCCCGACATCTCTTGTGAGTGTCCCCAGGGATGGCACTCCTGTGGCACGTACGGCCTTTAAGGGAGACTCGAGGGGTCGTTCCCAACTAACATTCCGTCAGCCCTGCTTGGCCAGGGCCAAGGCACCCAGCACCCAGCACTCGGAGGGAAGACCATCTCCACAAGTAGCCAGTAGCTACACAGCAGGACTTGGACACAGCCCCCCAGGGGAGCCTCCAGCAAGATGGCAGCCCCTCACTGCAGGCTCAGGAGCAACCCAGGTGCAGGAACCAGCCCCTCACCCCGGACCCTGACCCAGACAGGGGTCCGACTGCAACACTAAATGTGCTACATCATGAAGCAAATGTCCTTCCTCTTTGTTTAAGTTAACTGGGCTGCACATAAATAGGCTACCGCAGGGGACTTCTGTCAGCAAGAAGAGGAGGCACAGACCCTTGAAAACTCAGGGACCACCTGCACGCCCGTGCACAACCCTGAATGAGACATGCGCCCTGTGTGGCTGGTTTACCTGTCGAGTCCTCAGAGGGCTCCCACCGGTACTGGGGGGTGGAGTACAGGTCGGTCTTGGCGGGGCCATTCTCTAAGGGCAGGCTGGGGTGGATGGTGTGGTAGTCCACAGGGTTGCCGTTCACCGTCACAAGCAGGCCCTGCGGGGAGCATGGGGAAGGACACCTGTGACCACAGGGTGGGTTGCAGTGTAGACCTACTTCCTCCCACCCATCCTCCATGCACAACCCCCAGTGACAAGCTGACTGAAAGCCGGGTGCCACGGTCAATGACACGTATTTTAGCAGGAGGAGTCAGGTACCATCTCTCCAAACCTGATCTCAGAGTGACCAGGTGAAATGCACACCTGATCTCGTGGCACGCCTGTGAACCGTGCGATGCACGCCTTGTTCTCAGGATAGACTGCAACTGTCCAGGGGGCCTTCCTGGTCTGGGCTGACCTCTTCAGGTTCAGCTCTTGCCACTGCCCACCTCCCAGCCACCCCTGGTTGTGTGGTCCTTCATGCCTTCCCTGCCCAGCCCAGAGAGTGGGTCCTACCCACTCTCCACACAGCTCTGCACAGGGCAACTGCAAAAGTCCTTCTGCACCCAGGTGAGATGCTCCCTTCTGGGCTCTCTGCCCAACTGCAAGGCTGAAATTCACTAAGTGCCAACACTGGGATTTTCCCCATCTGTCCCTGTGGCATTAAAAGTTCTGAGATAAACATATAAATACATGTATGTGTATCTCTGAACATGTAAGTCTTCCTTTTTAAAATTATTTAATAATTAGTAGAGCTACAGAACAAAATCCTTAAAACACAACCCCAAAAGCAAGGCTTTAAAAAAGTCTAAATATATTTTGTATTAATATATTCAATCTCATGAGTCAACATTTCACAGCAACAAATCAGATATAATTTCTGCAAGAAAAAAATTAAAAGCATACGGAGGTTTCATGAAAGGAGGTCATTTCATTTGTCACTTTTAAATCACTCACACACACACACAAAAAGGGTAATTCTAAAGAGGTACTAACATCAGATGGTTTGTAGTCGTCTTGGGTCATGGATAAAAGCTGCAAAAAGCAAAGCAGGACAGCACGTTAGCAGGTGAGCAGAAGCTGACCGCGTCCACAAGGCCCCACACCCGCTCTCCAGCCCGCTGAGTGCTAGTGTGCGTGGAAACTGCCATGTGAGTACAAAGGGCCACTGCCCGAGCTGGACACTGCTCATCATGACCATTTTGCAGCATCTGAAGTTTGCTTAGGACCCTGACCACAAACAGCCAACTGTGAATGTGCATGCACTTTCAAGTGTTTCAAGTGTTCTGTTCTAATAGAATACACTGCTTAGGTTAAGCTCTGGAACCCCCTGGGACATCTGCAGAATCCTGAAACTATTTGCTTTCCAAGAAACGCAAGTTTCTTACTACAATAAATTAGATAGATGTCCACTGAGATTTGAGATTACTTGGGGTTTATAAATTGTCAACAAGGAAATCATCGTGATATGACTGATCTTTTAACTGCACTAGTGCTGGGTGACTGGGGCTTCCCCAAACAACATATAGCACGGCGATGAGGTGGTTAGGTTTTGGAGTCAAGACTCCTCTACAGTCTTGGAAAGCTCGAGGGTAGGGGGACATTATGTGGCGTCTGCCACCATCTCACACTAGAAATTCAAACTGAGGCATGTAAAAAAAAATGTTTATTTATCAATTCAATAAAAATTGAAAAGCCCATTATATTTTATGAAAATTGCTCAAATAGCTTTTAGACACTATTTTTATTCTAGAAGCCCATATACTGAAAAGACTGTCACTGTTCTGTACTTTGACACATCTCTTCCACGTCTGGTTCACAGAGGGCCGCTGGGTTTCTGCCTGTGCTTCTGCTTTTGTTCTTGTGTGCTGTGTTGCTTGGATTAGAATATCAAGGAAAGCTGGCCTCACAGAGCAGGTGGGTGGAAGAGCAAGGAGCATTTAATAGTCTCTGCAGATAATGAGGAGGAGTCCTCTCCCAAGCAACGAGACTCAGCCAGTGGTAGTTTCCTGAGGTCCTCACAGCATGGGCCTGGAATTACAGTGGAGTATCCTTCCCTCTGCTGTGAGGGCCCGCGGCAACGGCTGCACCAGAATGGCTTCCTGCCCCTGCCTGGTGCTGCCAGCCACAGGGACACCAGCTCCACCAAGTACTGACCCGGTTGAGTGACATTTGAAGAGCACATTAAATATTTAAATAACATTGAGATACTGTGTAACATTTCAAAAACACGTGTGTTCAAAAGCCATTTCAAAAAGGACTCTTACAAAAAGTCCTTAAATGTAGCGTTTTCAAAGTCTCATTGGTAGATACAAGTTTTCCAAAATTTGATTTTTTTTTTACTCAAATGTTGAAGTTTTACAATTGGCAATAAGCTCTGCCAGTTATTTGCCTTGAAGTGTCCCGCCTGCTTCATTTACTTGCAAAGTAGTTATCTGCCAAATATCTGGGTCTGACCAAGCAGGTCTATCCATCACTGCCCCGTGGAGCGGGAGGTGTGCTCTGGGGACAGCTGTCACAGTGCGTCGGCTGGCCTGTGCTTTCCCTCTGTCAGTTATTAGATGGTTTGTGGCACATCATGCAGAAGGCCTATTTTGTCACAGAGAAAGACGTGTGCTTCAAGCTGGAAACTGAACAAAATTATCATGGTCCTTCGTTACCTGACAAAGGTGCATACCCCAGAAGCACACGGTGAGGCCTTTGCTTGCTGTGTGAGTGTGTGAAGGGTTAATCTCACAAACTAGCTGCCCTGTTCGGGGTGTCGCTCCTGCCTGTTCATGATGTCACTGAGCACAGCAGACATCCCCAGCACAATGGTGTGACCTAGCACCCAGGAGCGTTCTGATAGTCTGTGCAGACAGTGAGGAGGACTCCCCTCGGGTGCAAGCCCAGATTCAGCCAGTGGTAGTTTCCTGAGGGTCACAGAAAATGCGCAGCTAAAATGTGGTGTGAAAGACAAAATGTGGGAAGGATGCTGGTTCTGCAGGACCGGGTGCTGCCTGGTGGCCACAAGCCGAGGGGCGCCAGGCCCAGGACTCCACGGGCGTCCCCTGGGGGACAAGCCCGCACACTGAGGCTGCACCAACTGACTTGGTCTTACAAGAGTGCTGGTGCACACTGCGTGAGCAGTGCCAGGCCATGACCCACAGCCTTGTCTCGGGGACAGAGTGTCGGTCATCACAGTCTCTCAGGGTCACAGTGCTATCTGTGGACCGTCAGTGCCGGGGACATGATGATGTGCCATGTGGCTGGAACTCACTCCTCTGGCTCATCAAGGACACTCAAGCACATGGTTGGCCTTGGGGCCTGATGGATGGCCGCCGTGTGGGCGGGTCTGTGCAGGCCCTGGCTGTGCCCTGGCAGGGCAGTCTCACCCCTGCTTTTGTATCCCCAGGCAAAGCTCCTCATTGTAGCCAGAACTGGCGTTCCATGCCCTTGAGGACTCCTCCCAGGGCTCAGCGTCCCCAGAGGCTGGGTCCTCACGCTGGAAGTGGGGACCGTCCTCTGTCTCTGTCCATTGTTTAGTGGGATGGACAAGATAATCTGGCACAACCAGAGAATAGCGTCCCTGAAAACCCCCAGATGTTTTATGCCTGCCCCACAGTGCGGTCAGTCCTCCCGGCTCCTCCTGTCCTCCCGGCCTCTCAGCACAGGACAGGCACGCTGACAGCAGGCCCAGGGTCTTAGGGAAACCCACCTGCCACCATATACCAGAGCCCCTCCTCTTCTGGCATGCTAGGAAGCAAAATGCTGACCCCATCAAGAATGATAAAGGACCTGTCTCCACAGCACTGCAAACGGGTGTCAGAGCAAGCCGACAGGGCACTGATGGAGTTCAAATGGCCAGTCAACGAGCAAAGGCGTCTGAATTACGTAGCCGTCTGTCACGGGCGTTCTGGGGGCTACCCCTGTGACCCACTTTTCCTTGTCCATACACACAGCTGCCTCAAAGAAGGGAGAGGTGTTCACCACACATGCAGGGAGCTTTGGGTCTTCTCCGGGAGGTTCTTGAGTGACAACTGTGGCCGGCTACTCCGGGGAGGGAAATTATTTGCAAAGACGTATTCCAACACTGAAACTTTCAATCTCCAATGCCACAGTGTCCTTCCTTACTTTTTGTTTTTTGTTTTCTTACTTTTTGTTTTTTAATCTCATAAACTAGGAGCATTAAAAATTAGGAGCATTCTTTCTTTGTAGAATTGAAGCAGTCAGAGATGTGGTGCTTTCATGGGGTCTAACCGGACCCAGGTGTGGAGTGCTGGTCCCTGTCTGAATTCAGCTCTGCCTCCAAGTCCTCTGACTCAGGCTGTTTCTAGGAGCAACCTGAGCTGACATCTGCTATGTGAGGTTCTCATTCAGCAACAGAATGCACACAGGAGACAAGGCCCAAGCTCACCTTCCTCTCGTCGGTTGGGTACTGGGCTGCGTACCACAGGTTCCGCTTCCTCTCCGCAGTTCTCTGGTTGGAGCTGCAAACCAGGGATCTGTCCTCCTCCTTGGTCTTCTCGTCCTGCACCTGAAACAGTCACAGAGACAGATCTGCCTCTGTTATGGTGTGGATGTGAGGTGTCCCCAAAAGCTCACGGGATGAGACATGCAAGAAGGTTCAGAGGAGAACCGATTGGGGTGCTAGAGCATTAAACCCAACCAGTGAATTAATCCCTTGATAGGGATTAACGGGGTGGTAGCTGAAGCAGTGGGGTGTGGCTGAAGGTGGGAACTGGGGCGTGGCTTTGGGGTATCTATTTGTGTCTGGCAAGTGGAGTCTCTGCTTCCTGATCATCATGTGAGCTGCTTCCCTCTGCTGCACTCTCCTGCCACGATGATGTCCTGTTTAACCTTGAGTCCTGAGGAGTGGAGCCTGCTGCCTATGGACTGAGACCTCTGAAACTGTGAGCCCCCAAATAAATTTTTTGTCCCCTAAAATTGTTCTGGTCAAATCTTTTAGTAGCAACAGCAAAAAAGCTTAGACAGAAGCAGATCTGGGTAGCCTGCTTTGTATCTTTGCCCCACGTGATTATTTTTCAAAGTTAGTGTATACTCTATAGGATTTGATCAACACACTCTTAAAAATCACAAAAATGCTCTCCGGTACTCGACAAGAATGTCAAAGTGAAATGGTCCCTGATTCCCACGAAGCCGCACGTCCCACGACATTTCCCGGCGTAAGCACTGATGGCTTCCCAGTGTGGACCTGCATTGCACTAGAAATAGCCGTGCTCCGGGGCCGAGCCTTCACGAGAGGGCAGGGCTGCTGCCAGCACAGGAACCTGTCCCTAAGATGGTGTTGACAAAGGCAGGTCCTGCTGACGCTCACAGGTGGCGTCAAGCAGGAGCATACCTAGTGCCACAGGAGCACACCTGTGGCCCTGCCTGATGAGGCGCCCGCTGGCCCTGTTAATGGTGGTGCACAGGACGGAGTCAGTGTGAGCAGACAGCCGGTGCTTTGGTATGTTTTCCCAACAAAGGCGTCCCCACAGAGGGGACATTAGCACATCACCAACCCTGGAGTGGGGAGTGTGGACATAGCCTTACTGCCCGACATGGGGTTCCAGTGCGCCAGGCAGAGCAATTGAGTGGAGCATCCCCGCTCCCCGGCCTGGAAGAGCTTTGTGCAGGCAGTGCCTGGCTTGGGCAATTCTGCTGCACAGCTCAGGGGCTTCCCAAGGGGGCTGAGACGGGCACCAGCAGGGATGGGGCTGTACCATGTGTTGCGTGCCTTAGGCTAACAGTGGGTACCCAACCACCACTGGTTTCATTGTGTGACAGTGTCCAACAGATATTCAGCACTACATACAACGGGCTTGTAACAGGTGATTTTGCCCAGCTCCAGGCTAACCTGCGGGTTCTGGCATGTCTAGATTGGCTGGGTCCTGTAGGGTGCTCACAGGTGGCAGGCACCTAACAGCTTCTCTGACTCCATGGCATGTCAGTTTGTGAGGCCTCCTGGGGGCAACCCTGTGGCAAGTGCAGGGGCACTGGACACATGACTCCCAAGGTCTGCTTCTCTCCCACCCCCAAACACATCTGACGGGCCTTTACCTGGGCACGCACTTCTGGTGGCTGGCATTTTCCACAAGGTATGCCAGGTCATCTGGAACTCTGATATTGTCAGAGCCTGCGCTTGGACACTGCCCAGTGAGAAAGGCCTTCCTTGGCCACTGCGTGTACTGACCACCTGGAATGTGGACGCTAGCTTAAGCCCTCTACTCTGTACCCTCCAGGCACGGAGGCTTGGTCACTGCCATTGCCTGTGCACGGCGGCGGGCTTCTCTCCCAGCACTCTCTGCCCCTCGTTCCCAACAGCCCAGAGTAGCAACAGCAGAACAAGAGCAGACCTTCGCCCTGTACTGCGTCCTCCAGAGACTGCAGGACCACAGGGAAAGCTGCCGGCGCTGGAGCTCAGAATCACTCCAACACCTTCATTTCCGTAATGTGCAAGGAGTTCCCGTGGGTCATGTGAGTGCCCATCCTGCATCTGGACTTCTTCTGTACGTGTTCTTGGTTCTGGACATACACACGTACATATCCACATGCTTGTGCGATAAATGAACACAAAATTTTCATGGGTTTTACTGGCACAAATTTTAGAAGAGAATTGAAAAAACTGCAACAAGAGTGACCTCACTCCCTCTGACCCTGCGAGAGTTTTCTCACTGTGTGTGTCGGTCATCAGTCCCTAAAGGTAGAGTGATCTGTGAGAAGCTTGCTGACAGGATGGTCCGTGTGACCCTGCCCATGGCTCCCCCACAACCCTGTACCTGTCCAAAAGTGGAGAAGAGGCACCACACAGGAGGGCAGACAGATCACTGCATCCACAGACATGCAGCTCGCCCTGTGCCACCGACCCTCTCTGATACAGATACCCTTCCCTTCTGGACAGCTGGAAGAACGCAGGGTCCCTGTGAGTATAGGCCTGGCCCTCGTGGCCCTTGCGTGCTAGGCTCTGGCTCTAGGTGGAATGCAGAGGGAAGTATTTGTTGACTGACAGATGGAATGCATGTGCGGACCTTCCAGTCTGGGTGTGAAGACAGGGGTCAGGAAAGCAGAAACCTGCTTGGGCCTCAGGACAGAAAAGATCCAGAAGGCCAGACGGGAGGGGGACCTGGGCTCAGCCAGGTTGGCTCAGCAGTTGTGGCTTGATGGGCGCCCCCTGCAGGTGGTGAGGAGAAGGCACGACACCCTCACCTCCAGGGCCTGTCTCCTGCAGGAGCCAATAGGCTGGCTGCCTCACATGAGCCTCTCACAGCCCTTTAGGGAAAGAGAGGAGGACAGAAACCTTTTATTGCTGAAAAAAAAAAAAAAAGAGAGAAGCCATGCAAGCTGCAGTCCTCCCCTTGAAATCCCACAGGATATAAGCTAGTTCTCAATCATGCAGAAAGGTAGGGTCCTGTGCACCTGACTGCAGGACAGGCATGGGCCCCCCAACTAGACCACCTCCACAGCACCCTCAGAGGACAAGAGCTCTTGAGAAGAAGGGAGCCCCAACCACTGTGAGCGCGGGGCATGCGGTCTTGAAGACCTCAGCGTGGCCGAGAGCACTGGCTGGGACTGGACTTGCACCGTCAGTGTGTGATCTCAGCCTCATTTTCCTCAGCTGTGAAATGGCACAATGCTTACTTTCCAGAGCAGGTGGTGGGCCCAGCTAGCACTGCCTGATGCTAGTACCTGCTCGGTGACAATGAGCACCCTCACCCAGGTGTAGCAGCACTGTGCTCTCAGCAAAGGAAGCTAGTCTCCACTCTGGTAGTATTCTTGTTCGCTTACCACTCTTTGCAGAATTGATCACTATAACTAACACACTGGCGCCATGCTGGGATATGTTACTGATCAGTCGGGGACAGCAGGAATGGACATGTTGGGATACAATACTGATCAGTCAGAGACAGCAGGAATGGCCGTGTTGGGATACAGTACTGATCTGTTGGGGATAGCAGGAATGAGCCGTTCAGCCTGCGGGCTCCAGGTCCCTAAGTGGACAAGAGCAGGAAACCTTTGGTCCTTACGAGGGGTTCTTGCAACCAGATGCGGATCAGCGTGGCCAGCGTGTAGTACATCACCAACAGCAGGATGGGGTTGGCGTGGTGGTACCAGGATAGCTCTGGGTTTACTACGATCTTCCAGGTACTGGAACAGTCCGTCTGGATTACTGATTTGATACCAAACAACCTGTTTAAAAACAAAAACAGTCACTTGAAAGCTGCAGAAAACTGTGTGTCCTTGACACAGGTCAACTCCTGCCGGTCTGGGTGCAGGACTGCACTGTTGCCCAGTAAGGTGTAGACGTGTCTGATGGGAGCTCATCATGAACCTCCTGAAATCCTGCCCGTGTATGCACAGACTGGATGCCAGCATCAGCTGGATGACCTTCACGTTGGTTCGAAAATCTGGCTATTACTGACCCTCACACGTCTTTTAGAATTTCACCTATTAATGGTTGACCAGCCCTATTAAAACTTGGCACTGTTGAAAGGCCAAGTGTGTGGTAAGAGGTTACTAAGTCCGACCACATGAGCAGATGACTTGTTTCTGGCTGGATTCAGCATTAGCTAGTCAGCTAGTGTTGATGTTATGAAGCAAATATTGAAACTGGATGTGGTCCTACAGTTCAGCAGTGAAAGTCAAATGTTACGTAGTAGAATTTCTGTAAGATGTATTTCTGTCCAATTTCATTTATGGGTTATTTGAATTTTTTCAAAGCTTGTAATTAATCATTTTCTTTGAAAGATGACTTTATGTGGCTTATTAAATTTTGAAATAGTTGATTTATTTATTTTTGCAGTACTGGAGATAGAACCCAAGAGGCTTTACCACTGGGCTACATCCTCAGCCCTTTGTATTTCTATTTAGATAAAGGGTCTCACTAAATTTTCCCGGCTGGCCTTGAACTTGTTATCCTCCTGTATCAGCCTCCTGAGTTGCTGGGATTACCTTGAACTTGTTATCCTCCTGCATCAGCCTCCTGAGTTGCTGGGATTACAGGTGTGCACCACCATGCCCAGCTTCAAATGGTTTATTTTTTAATGCTGATTTCTACTATGTAATCAAAATGTCTCTGGTTATATGATGAGAAAATGTGTAAAATATAATTTCTTTAGAAATTAATTTTGATGTACAGTTTTTCTAAGAGATGTTATTAAAAGCATAAACTTTTACAAGATAAATGTGTTTCTATTGTTTACATTTGTTATAATTAAACCTCCTTTAATTTTTACCTTGCATTCTGCGTTCAGTTACAAGACCTTCAAAGACTGCCTTTCAGCTTTAAAACTTCTCAGCACTCTCTGTTCCCTGTCGCAATGTGAGTGCAGCACTGCTTTGTTGGGCACACATTTTAAAGCGAGATAAACAGAAATTTAACTTTCTTCAATTTTATCAGAAAAAAATTAATTGCACTAGTACTTGGTTTTATTGTAGGTCTCTTTTCTGACATCCAGGAAGATTTTATGTAGGTAGCATTTGAAAGAAAGAAATGCATTGAAATGTTACCCCAAACTCCACAGTAAGTACATGTTAATCAAAAGCAAAATAAAATACATGTTGAAAAAGGAAAATTCCTGAGTCCACATAGAAGAGTGGAACGTCCCCAAATATTTTCCAACCCTATGTTTGTGTAAATTTCTGTATAAAGTACTCAGGAAGGAAAGATCTTACAATTCTTCCTGATGAGCTGGTTACCCCTTTTGAGCTAATTTAAGTGGAAGATTTTAGCTACCAAATCCCCACACCTGGCACATCAACGAGAAATGACCTCATTTAATCTCGACGAGAAATGACCTCATTTAATCTCGACTTTAAAATACCTGTTTTGCCCCATTAGAAATTTAACAGCAACTTTCCAAAGCTTCGGGTAAATGAATTCATGCGTCACATCAACATCTCACACCTGAGCAATGAGCAATGCTCTTGTAACTTCCTGTCCCTTTCCACACACACCCTGCAGAATGAGACTCATATCTGTGCTACCAGGTATGGACCTCAGCTGCAGCAGGAGCTACAGATGGCAGCTGTTGACTCCTGCAAGGAATCTGTTTCCAAGCAGAGAATGTGAACACTGTAAGGCCAGGGAATTCTCTTTCCTTCTTAAAAGACACTGGATATTGTAGAAAGGATTCCTATGGCAGATGGGAAATCTGTACTCGAGGGGTCACATCCTTGTGGCTCTGCAATTCTGGCACCTTCTGCAGTATCTAACTTTGATTAAATTTTCTAAGCCAGGATTGCATCTGGATGCTGACAGTGCAAAGAAAGTGGTTCCCCAGCACCTGTCCTGGGGACAGGCGGGCCCCCGCACTGCAAGGATGCGGAGTCAGCTCCTCCGACAGGTGTCAGGAAGCCTCCCCTGTGGGGTTGGGGACAGGCAATGGGAAAAGCAGCCTGAAAGAATATGGATGGGGGGGGCAGTTGGTCCAAAAAGGTTAGATGAGGAGATGAGAAAGAAATTTGAAAGCCTTGGAGAGATTTTTCCAGGTAATGGGGCTGGGCTGGGGAGAGAGTGGGGAACTGAACTTGGTGAGATCAAAGTCTGTGTTACTGTTAAAGTGTCACTGAATGTCGTCAGCTCCATTCTATCTGAAAATACTCACATGGCTGCGAGGGTCTTCACAGCATCCTGGGCTAGCATTTAAACTGACTGAACGGAAGCACAGTCAGCCTCTCATATCTCTGCTTTCTGTATCCACGAATTCAACCGAACACACATCAAAAACGTTTGGAAAAATATTTTGTTTGCATTGCACACATGCTGACATTTTTACTTGTCATTATTCCCTAAACAATATAGTGTAGCCATTATCTGTACAGCATTCACTTTGTGTTAGACACTACTAGTAGTCCAGAGATGGCATAGCCATTTAAAATAAGGAACAAGCACCCATGGTTTGGGGTACCCATGGTGGGGGCGGGGCGGGTCCTGGAAACAACTCCACATAGCACTAAGGGATGACTTTGTCTTTAAAGTTTGTCCATCATGAAAAGCACTTAAAAACAATGATCTCAAATCTCTCTATAAGCGTCTCTTTGCCTGAGAAAAGATGGCAAAGCTACAGGATAGTGAATTCCCAACTGCTTATTTGGAAACAAAGCTTTTCTGCTCCTCTGGGAGATCTCTTACTTATCTCTCTTCCAAGCCTGGCTGTGTTGACTGTGTTTATGGGCACGTGTGTTAAGTGACTTGCCTGTTGGTGAAATCTAACAGGATCGAGGATGGAGGGTGTAAGAATTTGGACTTTTTTGAGAAGATGTTATGCTAACTACTGAAGATTCGGCCAACCCTACTGTTCCCCACAGTGGCTGAAGGCAGCTCCTGGGACACTCATTTCCTGGGGGAGACGGATGGGAGCCGTGGGGCAGGCCCACTTTGGTGGACCGCCTGCCTTTCTCTGCTGTCTCCCGATAGGTTGGGATTCCTTTCCACGGAAGGGGCTGCACTTCTCTTCTGGAAAAGCTCCAAGCCAAGCACATTCTCCCAGTCTCTGGTTTCTGTCCAGTCCTAGGGTGACCTTGCCAGAGTTCCCTCATGAGGCCCTGTGTGTGTGTGTGTGCTGGCTTCCTGTTCCTAAGCCTCCTCCTCCACGGCCTGGAGAGTCACCCCAAGTCCCAGTGAGTGCTCCCAAGGCCTTTGGCACTCAGGTGTCATCTTTTCCCAGATGTAAATCCGAGCTACACTGAACTATCCAGGTTTACCATACAATCCTTTTTCATTCTTTAAAGTATATTTTGGGTCATGTATGGTACATGTTTATCTTTGTTCTCTGCTGGCTGCATACAAGAATCTTGAATTCTATTTTCTGAATGAATCAACAACAACAAAAAAGTATATAGTTAAACATAATACTCTTTCTTCCTTTTTTTGTGGGGGTGGGGATGGATCCAGCACTCTCTCAGTGATGCAGGGCCTTCAAGGAGTCTGCGCCCCACAAAGTGCTGGCTTTCCCCTTTCCTCTGCCTCTGAGCACACATGGCGTCTGGCATCCCGTGGTGACTGAACTACGGGACATTTGTGCTACTCACACAGTTGGCAGATTTACAAAGCCTGCACCTGTGCTCAGGTTCCTCCCCGACTCCGTCTGCTGGGCTCTAGAAACACAGGAACCCAGACCTATGCAAGCAACATGTAATACCGAAACGGACACCACACGGTAAAAATAAGTTTAACTGTGGCAAAATGCATGTAAATTAAAACTGACCACTGTAACCAAGTATACTTTTAAGTATCTGACGTATGTATCCAGATCTCTCTCTTCATATATGTCACATAAATTGTCTAGAGAAAAACAAGTATATACCTAGATCAACCACACACAAAGTTTCAAGGCATATTTTAAATATTGTTTAACGTTTAGAATACTTTTATATTTATGGAAAAGTTGAAAATATAATCACAAAATCCCCTGTGCTCAGTGTCCCCTACTGTTGTCATCTTACTTTAGTATGGCACATTTGACAGAACAAACACACCAATCACAATACGTCATTTTTAACCACAGTCCATACTTGATTCAGATTTCCTTAGGTCTTATTTAATCCCCTTAGTTCATCTCAGAATTCCATTCCAAGGAACTGCACTGTTTAATCACCATGCACAGCGCTTATTTGTTGGCTGATTGACTTTTACCACTATGGATGCCTGGGTATGGACTTTACACCTTGGGCTTTTCTCCAATACTGCTTTATTATTTGGTCGTTCAGACTGTTCCAGCTATGACATTGGGAGCTCTCTCTGTTTGCTACTATGCTCATGTGAGAAGCCCCATCGTTTTGCTATTTTCTGGCTCTAGGAAACGTTCCAGGCTCATTCTGTAGATTCCCTGAACAAGCCCTAGGGTCGGCCTCCTTCCAATGGGTACCAGTGGAAGATGGTATTTAGAAACCAAGAGCTGGGCTGTCAGGGTGCTCAGTGTTGCTGGGGCCCACTGTTGCTTCTAAGTCCTCTGCTGAATGTGCAAGGCAGTACCTGTGCATATACACATATCTGAACATTTTCTGTGTCTCCTCCTGTAGTTGATGTTAAGAGATCATGGGATCATACTTAGGACTACAACTCCATCACCATCACGTTGTTCTAGCCTTCCCCTTTCTTATCTGTAGCCTTCCTCTGACATAGTGAGGAATCTGCCACCCCCATTGGCCACCTGCTTAATTATTTGTTCAATTTCACATACATAGATAGTGCTTTTATAATTGTCACCCTGTACATCATGGGGAATTTTTTTTTTTTTTTTTACCAACTAAAGCCCAGAGCTTATATATAGCACTTTTTATTATTAGATTTGCAACCACCAGTCATTTCCAAAGCTACCTAAGTGCACGCTTTTCTCCCTACCCACTTCAGTGAGACTGTATCACACTCTTGTGGTACAACCAGATTCCTTCATCACAGTCTACATTACATCCTGGGGTCTCAACGTCCCGATTGGTTGTTTAATTTGCAAATAGAAAGGGTTATTCTTTTTGCTATAAAGCTCAATAAGATTGGATTAGTATCACACGTCCACCACTACAAGAACATACAGAATAATTTCACCTCCCTAAAAAATGTCCTGCACCTTGCATGTTCAACCATCTGTCACCCTCCCCCAAGCTTCCAGCAACCTCTGTTTACCTTCCCTGCAGTCCTGCCTCCTGCAGCATGTCCTACAAATGCAGTCACACAATATGCAGTCTCTCTAGACTGGCTTTTGCATGTAGCTATCTGCATTTAGGGTAAACTTTCCTAACCTCTCTCTGATCTATGCAGATGTACCCATCATTGTGTAAGCACCAAGAAGAACGTATGAAGGACAGCTGTCATTGGTCTCAGCTATCTCTGTGGACAGAAATTGAATCAAGAATAGAAATAACTGAAAAAAGGAAATTTTCAGTTTTGTTTTCTTTTTTCCCCTCCTAATGACTTAGACTTTTTTTTTAATGAGCATGCATTATCCTTGAAATTTTAAGAATTATTTTACAAAATATATCATTTTCTGCCCGCATTGTTTTCCTTCTTTGTTCATATCCTTGAATGTGCCCTAGGTCTTAATTTCTACTGTAGATACAAAGATATTTTTTATGAAAAGCTTTCATGAAACATACAGAACAGACCTAGCATTTCTTTTTGTCATGCATTTGGCCTGTGTTTTATTTTATTTATTATTAAGGGGGTACCAGCAATTGAACCTAGGAGCACTTAACCACTGAGCAACACCCCCAGTCAAATTTTATTTTTTAAATTTCAGACGGGGTCTTGCTAAGTTGCTTAGGTTCTCACTAAGTTGCTGAGGCTGGCTTTGACCCCCCAAGCTGTTGGGATTCATTCATTCATTCATTCATTCTTTTTTTAATGAACACCAGCCCTAGTTTCTCTGCTGAGGCCAACATTTGCTTCTTTTCCTCTCTTTCTCTGCTATTCCTCCACTTCCCCCTTTCATCTCACTCCTTCCTGAAGCTCACTGGCATTTGGCAGCCAATAGGCAATATTCAAGGCTCACAAAGACAGCTCCTTGGAAGAACTGCCCTAAGAACTGACAGCATGTGACTGCTCCAGCTCTGTGGAAGGGCAGGAGAGCTGGCATCGCCTGCAACCATTTCCACCATGGATCTTCTAGCAGTTAGGGATAAAATGAACTCTGGCCCTGGACAAGACTACCATCACCTGCCCCTGTCTTCTTGCTTCCCTTCGAAAGCTCCGATCCTACTTACACTTAGGAAACTAGCTAAGCTTAACATGCTTCTTGATGTATATCATCAGTTGAAAAAGAGAAAAACCTTTAACTTCTATTTTACTATTTTTTCTTTGACAGTGTCCAATGGACAATGAATGTCTAGTAAAAACCTACCAATGTAAAACATCATGAAACAGTAAATCACATGGATGGAAGTTGCTTCCAGATTACTATTTATTTATTTTTTTTTAGTAGTAGATGGACAGAATGCTTTTATTTGTTTATTTTTATGTGGTGCTAAGGATCGAACCCAGGGCCTCACACATGCTAGGCAAGGGCTCTGCCACTGAGCTGCAGCCTCAGCCCCCAGATTACATTTTTAACAGAGATTTTATAATCAAAACACAGAATGGAAGAATCAGACATTGCTCCCCCTGTCAAGTGTGGGGTTGACCAAGGCTGGCAGACACTCTGACCAACATGGCAAGTTCAGTTACTGCAAAGCCAGCAGTGCAGGTAGGCACAAATGCCACCTCACTTCTAAATGCAGTAGTGCAAAGCAGGATGCGGAAAGGTCATTGATAGATTGATGCCTCTGTCTTCCTAAAGTAGTAATGATAATGGGAATCTCCTCACACCTTCCCAATTAGAGTCACTGGAGTTGGGATGCCACTTAATAAACTGCACAGTGATGACAGAATTCTTCAAAATGAGAAGCCAAGCTGCTGCCTGTTTGAATTCCTACTCCTACAGAACGGTTAGAGGTGTGGGTGTGTCCCACCTGTCAATCAGGGAGTGAGCATCCCCTGGCACTGCTTCTAAATGACCTTGCAAACACCAGACCAGAGAGTAAAGCCGACCTCAGGGGCCAGGTGGACGGAGAACCACGGTGAAGTGCCCAGGGAGAATCCTAGGCCGCAGCACGGTGAACTGCACATGCTGGTTCCTCTCACCAGCAAACCCACGCCCATGTTGCCACCACAGAGGTGACATACAGGTCATGCACCCAGAGAAACCCCTGGGGTCTGCACATCTGCAGAACCACCACACTCTTGCATTTCCTGCCCTTGCTGTCTAAGGCCCAGAGTGCCCCATCCCAGGAGTGCCCACAGGCCTGTCCTCAGTGTCCACTCGAGCCGCCTCAGGCTGTGTGCTCATGGAAGCTGCATTAAGGACCCAGAGGCAGGAGTGCACGGCAGCTCGAGTTTGGAGGCCACTAAAGAGTATCACTCGTCTATCTGGCCTTCAGTGGTCCAGCCCCACCTCCTGCCCTCCTGCTTCCCCCATGTCAGGCTCTGATCAGTGTCCCCAAGACCTTGCTCAGAGCCACCACCACAGCTCCCTGCTCTCCCTCCCGCAGCCTCACTCCTGCTCCCTGTCACTGCCCTCCATGCCACTTCCCACAGCACATCTTGTCCCCGTGGGTCTCCCCTCTACCTCTGCTCCCCGGGTAGACCCAGAGGAGGGCACGCCCTGGCGCTGTGTGGCGGCTCCAACTGTCATCTCAGCTCCTCCTCCACACACCTGTCTCCTGCCCGCGGTGTTGATAAAATGCGTCCCCATCTCCCAGGGCCCTTCAGTGCTCCCTGAGAAGCCTGGGCCTAGCAAAGCTGGTGGTAAGCACACTGCTGGCCACAGAGGTGAAAACACCCGCCTCAGCCCCGGGCATCTCTCTTCAGAACTGCGGGGAGGGAGAGTGCCGGAAGGGAAGGGCCACCATGTGCAGAAAGTTCCCGGGAGAAGCAAGGCAGGCATTTTATTTATTTTATTGAGGTCACACAAGTTACTCTCTGAGACCAAGAGGTAGTGCCATTACTGTGCTGATTTGGGAGATAAGGATATTCATGCCCAGGGAGGCTGAGTCCTTTGCCCAGGGTCCAGAGCTCCTAGTCAGAGGCTGAACAGTGTTTAAACACAGACCACATCAGCCTGAGGGAGGTGGGAGGGGAAGGCAAGAACTGAGAAAGTAGATACTACCACTATTCAATGGTTGGAACAAACAGGAAGGGATTCCCTGGGGGACTTACAACTCAGAAATCCATCAGCCTTTACCGACTAGGGCTCCCAATGCCCAGGGTGAGTGTGGTGAGGGGCTGGAGGACAGGACGAGAAGTGGACGTCGCAGTCTGAGAATATGAAGAAGGGAGCCCTGACGGGTGTTTGTCATCAGATGTAAATAAAGCAGATCTTCCTACGGAGACAGAACCTTCCAGATGTCTGTTCTCTATTTTTCTAGCATTCTTTATACCTTCATTTCAATAGCATATGTGCACAACACTCTGCTGGCAATGTGCCCATGAGCACTCGCAGGCTCCCGGTGCAACTCCTTGCCAAGTTCTTATGGGGCCGCTGACGTTCCCAGCAGTTCTCATTCACATGTGGGTCCCCCGGGCCAAATCCCAGCAAACGCTCCATCACCAAGACCCCACCCGTGCCAACTTTGATATTCACTTCCTTTGTGGGAAACCTCTGCTTGCTCTGATCGCGTAATGTCAGCTCAGGGGCTGACATAACACGAGTTCTAGAAAGACATTGTCATCTGTGCTCCGAGCTTCTTCCCATGGGGATAGAAGACATCTTTGATGCCGCGAGCAGATGGGGACAGCTGCCCTGGCTCCTGGAGGTGCTAACAAGATCCCACAGGGTGGATCCCAGAGGATGGATCCCACAAGATCCCAGACAACATGCTCTCCAGAACCACTTCCGTCCTCTCCAAACTAGAGTTCTGAGCGATGCTAACTCTTCCTCTGTCACTGGTGGTTTTAGCACGAAATCTTCATAGACAGTGGTGAGGAAAGCTACTCCTGAGCTGTCGGCACCCCACCCTAGCCACAGGCTGGCTCGTCTCAAGGCCTGCAGGCCTATTTCAAATCATAAATGTTTCTGAGCTGAGAAGGATCCTGGCCATCACTGCACTCCATCTCCACCTAACCCCTCCCCAAGTCACATTCGACCTTAAAGAAATGGGAACTGGAGGCCTGGTCACACGAGAACTGTTGATTGTCAACCCATTTTAAATTCCACCTCTTTGTTGCTAATCGTTAGATTAAGGTGATGAGCTACATGATATCACATTAATAAAGTAATATCACCAAACAGGCACAGGATAGCTGCCCAAGAAGCTGTGGGTAATAACTCCCAACCCCAGTGCTGCTAGGCCTATGAAGTGCAACATCAGTACGGCTTGTGCAGGCCACAGCTTAGCACCGGCAAGCAAGAGTGTACAAACGTCCTCCCTAAGACCAAGTACAACCACCCTCTCCTAAGAGTGAACCAAAGAGACCCATAAGATTCAGCACCAGCTGGGGGTAGGGAGGGTGGGCAGAGCTGAAGTCTTCCTGTGATTCGCCAAGAGAAGCAGAGCTCTTGACCTTGGCAGTGTGGGGAGGGGAAGGCTGGGCCTCCTGCTGCCCTTTCAGCCAGGCACACTGTCACCGGCTCTGCGGCTCTGCGGGCGTGAGCACTGCTACCCACGCATGGCCTGCAGGTTAGTTTCTTATGTTAAACAAAGAAGTGAGTTGTGCAGAGTGACTCAAAGGCTCCCCTTGCCTAGAAGGAGGTGACATGGGAGGCTGGCGTGCACTCGTGGACAGACCCAGACCAACGTGCAGCTGAGGTCTGGGGAGGTGGGACATCAGCAGCCCTCAATAGCCTAAGGGGAGAGTCTGGGATTCAGTGACCCTGGACAGAAGGCCCTGCTAGGGGAGGTTATGGTTTGATATTAAGCTGCCCCAGAAGCTCCTGTGTTGGAAGCCTCCCCGACTGAGCAGAGGTGGGCTTAGAGAGGACTGGGCCACCAGGGCTCTGACCTCCTTAGTGGACTGACCCACTGATGGATTCGTAGCTCATTGGGCGTTGGGAAGCAGTGGTAACCCCGGGAGTTTGGGCTGATGGAAGGCGTGGGTCACTGGGGGCATGTCATTGAGGGTCTGTTTTGTCCCCAGCCTCCCTCTCTCTCTCTCTGACTTCCTCCCTGTCGCTCTGTTTCCTGGCTGCCATGAGGTAGCAGCTCTGCTCCTCCACATGCTCCCTGCCATGATTCTCCGCCTCACCACAAGCCCAGAAACCACGGAGCAAAGCGACCTTGGACTGAAATCTCTGCAACTGTGAGCCCAAATCAATCTCTCCTCCTTGAAGTTGATTTTTGTCAGGTATTTTGTCACAGTGTGGAAAGTTGATAGGGAAAACAGAATTTCCTAAGGATTCTTTCCAAATAGCCTCCCTCATCATTTGGATTCAGTTGTCTTCAGTGGCTGCCGTGTCTTGGAATTACTGGGAGGAGGGGCCAGGGGTAAGAAGCAGGGAGGACTGTCCACTACCAGCACCAGGAGGAGGCCTTTCTAAGGGAGCTTGGGGACCACTGGGAGAGGGTGTCAAAACCTCTTCCAATCCAAAATGCTAGAGTACCATCAAAAAGCCTAAAATCTAAGTGCCGGTGGGTGCCACAGCATCAATTTCTGTCTGTGAATGAAATCAAGGGCTCACTGTGGGAAAGGAGGGAGCGGTCAGACCTCCACGGAAGCCAGCTGGGTTTCCAGTGTCCCGGGACACTTCCTCAACGTCCCGTCCGACAAGCGCTTCTGGGAGAGCAAGACTGAAGCTACCCTTGAGGGCTCTTCCCAGCAAGAGAGCTGCTGTCTCTCAAGGCACCCCACCCTGCGAGCCCAAGTCTGCCTTTTCTGTAAGAGCGGGGCTACCTGGGCGGCCCGTGTCCCCCTCCCCACCTCTCTGCATGACATCACATGGAAAACACAGCCAAAGTTTAGCTAGTCCTTTTCATTAGTTTCTTACTTAGCCCTTAAACACAGTTCCTGCCAGACCCGTGGACACTGGACGTGTGAGAAAACAGTAAGCTGACACATTTCACACCACATTGCTTTTTCAGGCTTGGAACACTTTTGCAAAAAGTCCCCTGGGCTCTGCATTATGGCTTTGAAGTTTGGGGGGCACACACATGTCTTAACTATTTGCCAGTTTTCTGTAATTGGGCTTTATGCTGCGTCGGCTGCATGTGCTCTACCACGGAACTATACCCCAGTGACAGCAGAGTACTCAACCAGCGAGATTCACCCCGGAGTACCAGGGCAGCTGTAATAGACTTGTAATACTCAAACACAATTCACCATGAACAGATTAGAAAACAATGGTGTTCTCAATATTCATTTCAAAAGTATGTGACAAAAAAATCTATAATCTGAGAATTTTTATCAACCTGATTGAGATTATCTGAAAAACCTACTACAATCTGAGAGGGAGAACAAGACAAGGATCCTCATCTTGACCCCTTCAACTCAACATGGAATACGATCCTGCAGCAAGTTTGATAAGACCAGAAAAAGAAAGAAAAGGTACCCTGTTTGAAAAGGTACCCTGTCTTTATTTGTATGTTATGGGGTCTATGCAGAAAACCTATTGGAATCTAAGGAAAAATCTTATAGAACCAACACAACTGTTCAGCAAGGTGCCAGGATACAAGATAAATGTACAAAATAGTTGTATTTCATGTACTAGCAATAACTTGTCAGAAAATGAGATAAAAATTACCATTCATAACGGCATTAACACTATGAACTACTCAATGAACAACTAAGACAGGAATGTGAAAGGTCTGTGCTCTAAGAATTAAAAACAAAACAAATAAACAAAAACACTGCTGAAAGAAATGTGGGAGAATATCAAAATTTGGAGAGCTGTACCATGCTCGTGTACCAGAAGACTTAATGCCATCCTAGTATTTCTACAGAATCAATGCAATCTCAATCATCCCAATCAAAACCTCAGCAGGCTTTATTATAAAACTGACCAAGTGATCTAAATTGTATATGAAACATAAAAGACTTACAATAGTCTAAATGACTATGAATTTTAAAAAATGACATATTAAATAAATTTTGACATCAAGATTGTGATACAAAATGAACAGTCCCTATTTAAACTCAACCATACATAAATGGACACCTTATTTATAAGAAAGTATAGAGTCAATAACAGTGATAAAGAACAGCCTGTTCTAAAAGTGACTCCAGAACAACTGGACAAATTCATAAATAAAGAAAGTCCAGAAAAAAAAAATCCCATACACCTGTAGTCAGTGATTCAGGAGGCTGAGGCAGGAGGATTGCAAGTTTGAGGCCAGCCTCAGCAACATAGTGAGACCCTATCTTAAAATAAAAAATAAAAAGGGCTGAGGGTATGGCTCAGTGGTGAAGCACCCTTAGGTTCCATCTTTAGTACAAAAAAAAAAATTCCCAAGTAAAATACAAATACCATCCCCCACCAAAACTATAAAATTTCTAGGAAACATATGGAAAATAATTTGAGATTGGCATTTGACAAAGATTCCTAAACTACTACACCAAAGCATGATTCAGAAAACAAATAGAGTAGACCTCATCAAAACTAAAAACTTTGCTCTAGAGCAGATACAATTAGCAGACTCATATTTCACAGAATGGGGAAATATTGGCACAACTGTATATCCAACAAACGACAGCATCCTGGTTATCTAAACAACTCTCAAAATAGTACCCAGGAAACAAAACAAGAAAAAAGTAGGTAGAATATTTTAACAGACTTCACTTGGAAATAGAAATATAAAATCAGCTCATGAAGATTCTCAGCCTCATTAATCATCAGGAAATGCAAATTGAGATCACAGTGAATTGGCAGGACCTTCCTATTAGAACGCCCAGAATTAAAGGACCAACCAGACCATGTGAAAGTGAGATCAGAGAAGGAAACGCTCCCACCCCAACTTGAGCAATCTCAGTCATCTCCTGCCACGCCCCCCAAAGCACCTGCTGTGTGATTCTAGAACATTCAAAGGAGTCTGGTCACAGAAAGCAGGTCAGTGGTAGCCCTGGTGTGGATGCAGTGGCAGGAAGGACAGGGGCATGGTTATGTCGGAGCAGGAGCAAATATTTGCACAGAATGGTATGTTCATCATGTGGATTGGGGTGATAGCTTCATGGGACTATTTGGGTCAAAACTTATCAAATTGTGCACTTAAATATGTGTAGCGGATTGCATATCAGTTAGACCTCATAAAGCTGTTAGGGAAAGCAGGATGCTAATGACTGGGAAGTTTATGAAGACATTTCCCAAAGTCTCAGAACAGAAACCCTCCTTTCTCCAGGAAAAAGGTAGAGCAGGACAGTTCCTGTGTTCAAAGCCGATCCCTCACCCCTGAGCCACCGCGGCTTGGAACTCACATGCAGCCACAGCAGTTTCTTCCTTGCAACATTCTGAACTTGAGCCATCCACAGAGGGTTGGGCCAAGGGACTCCAGTGTATTTATTCTTACAACACTTCACAGCGCAGCCAATTGGCTCATCTACAATAGAACTGGAGAACTAATGAGGTGCTGCTGTGATCAATTAAAATCCAGAACACAGACAAGGATCCAAACTCCAACAAACAAGCCGATCACGCTCTCCAGTGAAAAGTTGATGGCTAGTAGTCATTTGTCCTAAAAGGCCCTTTCTCCAATGATCTACGTAGATTTAGTTGTTCATACTCTGTTATCTTAACTTGAGATGTAGTCAATGGTACTACCACAAGAAATTCTATCATTGCTAATCTACTATTCGTGTTGAATGTTGAAAGAACCTCAGCGTACCACCCAGACACTGTTTGTGGTACGTCCATTAACATCTATCATTTGGAGCAAATTTAGAAAAAAATGTACTGTGAACGGTGATGAATCTTTCATCCCCTTCACATTTTGAAAGCTTGTCTTCTTAGCAAACATTCACTGGAGCCTGTAGCAAGCTAGACACGGCAACATGCTGAGGAAACACAAAGATAAATTAGATGCAGTTCTGGACCTCAAGACCCCAGGAGACTCCTCTAGCAGTGGTAGGTGCCAGATGCCCTTCAAAAAGATTAGCTCAGTCCACATGCACTAGGCCTGCCTGTAAGTTGCCTCCTGACGCCATTGCTGTAAGGCCCTTCATCCGGGCTCCAATTACTGACCTCTGCACCTTATGTTGGAAAATGCAAAGGTCCATTCCTTCAAGTCACTTGGAACCAGGTGGGATGAGGAGGGATTCTGAACATTCTAGAAAGGCAGTGGAAGCAGATTAGCACAGGACACACTATGTCAGGAAAGCAGTTATGCTCCATGTAGCCAGCAAAGGCACAAGGTGACGAACAAGACTTGGGTTTAGACCTTGTTTCCATCATTCAGTAAACATGCTGCTTGACCTTCATAAGTTTCAGTTTTGCCTTTGAAGAATGGGCTTGAAAAGCACCATGCGGCACCTCCCTCATAGAATTTGGAGAATTTAATAAGAAGTAAAATGTGCCAGAAAAGTGCCTCAGGTAAAGTAACTGACCTAGAAACCAAAGTAACTTATAATTCAAGTAACAAGCATCTAAAATCATATTCCCTGAAACCAAAACTCATGTTTGAATTAGAGTTTAAGAAAGTGATAAGACTATTCTCACATGTTGTAATTCAAGCACTAATCAAATGCTGAAAACCTAATTAATTATTAGGACAACTTATTTAATCAGTTTAAAATTTATTTGACAAGCACCTCTTTGCAGTTCTTATTATTTGCAGACACTGTTTTACAAATATTAACCCTTTAATGTTGATGATAAACTTATGGAAAAGGTATTGTTACTATCCTTATCCTCATTTATGTGTGTGCATTCAAAATACATACAACTTCAACTTAATTTTGTTTAAGGAATATGTTTTGCCTCATAGGAAGAATACCAAGGACAGAAATTAAGTAGTGCTAATCTTTTCCAGAAGCCAGACAAATTTTGTACATCAGTAGTACAACAACAGTATTGAGACTTTTCAGAGAAAATGAGGTTAGAGTTATTGTGTTGGTTCAGAGTTTACTAAACTACTAGCTGCCACATAAATTGGGAATCAGCCCATAATATATTATTTACTAGCCTTCACATCTAAACATTTATTAAATTAAAAAAATCATATGTATATATTTTACATATGCACAAAAAAGAAAAAAAATGGTAGAAGAAAAATGGAGCTAATATTTCTTGACTGCCTTCTAACGACCAGGCACTGGTCTGACCCTTGAGCACTGAAGATGCACCTCCCACACACTGTAGCAGGCCCAGAGCCCATGTTCAAGAACAGCCTCCAAACTAAGAAACGTTGCCTATGGTCTCAATAATAAGACCAGGCTTCTGAACTGTTAGCTGCAGGGCAGGCTGAACAAATGTTAGCAGGAGGGTGGGCTGGACACTCAACCCCCACCCATCTGGTGTAACGGAAACCCACATCTGGCCCTTGCCTGGTCTGCCTGAAGGTAGAAGATGACATCCTTAGCAACTACTATATAATCCAATCACTGTATGCCTATAAGGCAGCTTGCAGACCCAGAGACTCCATTAGATTTTGGCTATAAAAAACTCTCTCCTGCCGGATCTCTCTCTCTCTTTCTCTTTTTCTCTTTCTCCCTCTCTTTTTTCTCTTCCTTCCCTGTCAATCAGACACTGCCTCAATAAAGATCTCTTGGTTGCTCCAAGTGTTGTGGTCACTTTTCTTTCATGAACAACATACTGCATGTGAACTGAAATCTCTAATTTCTTTAAAATTAAGAGCTACTTATTACTTAATTCTATTTATTTTAAGCCCTGGAGAATGTCATGTACCAAAGGTCACATAATAACCAGGTCAATTCTTCTGTGAGTTTCTCTCCTTCCAACCAAGGTCTTGCCTCAGCCCAAACTGCTGAATGCATAGTTTAATTTCTTAACGTCATTCAACGTGGGACCTTTTTTCCTGTGGTGTGACACCATCCCTCCCTCAGGGACCTTAAAAGAAGACCTTTTGCTACTTCCTGTTGCCATTTCCTGAGCTGCTTTCCTCCACACAAAGTTCTGTGTCACCGAGGGTCCAGAGCCATAAAACCAGTCTAATGTGAACTGAACCTCTGAAACCTGCTGGGAACCTATGGGGACACCACGTGTCCACAGGGTAGAGACCATTGCTGAACTAAACTCAGCCAAAGGACAGCACACCTTGCTCTACACACACATTAATGACACTCAAACATCAACTAAATTTTAATACAAAAATCAGAAAAGACAAAACCCCAAACTTAGAACTAGACCCAAGTAGGAATGACTAGGTGTGAGCCCTCGGGTCCCCCTCATGGACTACAGCAAAAACAGAAAGAATTAGCACAAGGGCTGGGATACCACACCTGCCAGGGGTCTCAATCTAGATTTCTCTAGGACATGTTGGCAAGAGAAGGCTGTGACCCCAAAAGGCCAACACTTAAGAGTGGCAGAGGAATTCCTCCCAACTGATGCATCAAACCCAACACAGGGATATAAGAAACTTGAAAAAACAAGGTAACATGACACCTCCTAAAGTTCATAATTGACCAGCAAATGGCCCCAAACATACTGAAGCGAATGAAATGCAAATAAAGAATGCAAAAGAATGATTATAAAAGTGATCAATGAATTCCAAGAGAACACAGAAAAACAACTGAATGAATTACGGAAGTCAGTACATGATATGAATGATAAATTTTAAAAAGAGATAGAAAAAGAACCAGACAGAAATCTTGGAACTGAAAGACACCATAAATCAAATAAAAAGTTCAGTTGAAAGTCTTTCTAATAGAGCAGACCAAGATGAAGACAGAGTCTCAGAGCTGGAAGATACATTGGCTGGCCTTGAACATCCAAACAGAGCTACAGAAAATAAGTAATCATGATCAGAATACACAAGAACCCCGAGACATTTATTTATTTATTTTTTTAAGAGAGAGTGAGAGAGGAGAGAGAGAGAGAGAGAGAGAGAGAATTTTTAATATTTATTTTTAGTTCTCGGCGGACACAAAATCTTTGTTGGTATGTGGTGCTGAGGATCGAACCCGGGCCGCACGCATGCCAGGCGAGCACGCTACCACTTGAGCCACATCCCCAGCCCCGAAGAACCCCGAGGCATTTAGAGACCAAATTTGTTAATCATTGGAATTAAAAAGGGTAATAGAATGAATAGCCATTTCAGGGAAATAATAAAAGAAAAATTTCCACACCCTGAGAATGAGATGGACATCTAGATTCAGGAGGCATTCAGAACCCCAAATAGATGAGATCATTAAAGAACTTCTCCATGACACATCAAATGCCTGACATACTTAACAATGACAGAATTTTAAAAGCCTCAAGAGAAAAACATCAGGCCACATCTAGAGTCAAGCCAAGCAGATTCAGTTCCAATTCCTCACTACAATCTCTAAAAGCCAGGAGGGGTTATAATAATGTGTTCCAAGTCCTGAAAGAAAATAACTGTTAACTAAGAGTGCTATATTCAGCACAGCTACCTTTCAAAATATAATATGAAATAAAAACCTTCCAAAATACTCAGAAACTAAAAAAATTCATGACTACTAAGCCAGCACTACAGATCTTAAAGCAATACACACAAAAGAAGTAAAAAACAAACCCCAAAGCTCACAAATGAACAAGTCTAATTTGAAGAGTAGCTCAGCAAATGAGGAATAGGAGCAAATTATACATGACAAATAAATAAAAATGGCAGGAATTAATAAACATCTTTATAATAACATTGAAGGTAAATAGTCTCAACTCCCCAATTAAAAGACATAAGC
This sequence comes from Ictidomys tridecemlineatus, assembly GCF_052094955.1. NCBI lineage: Eukaryota > Metazoa > Chordata > Mammalia > Rodentia > Sciuridae > Ictidomys > Ictidomys tridecemlineatus. The sequence goes on along the minus strand of NC_135489.1, from coordinate 88,537,966 downwards.
TGGCAGAATAGATTAAAAAACCAAATCCAACTCTATGTTGTTTTCAGGAGACTTACCATTTGGGAAAAGACAGCCATAGGCTGAAAGTGCAAGAATAAAAACTGACATAGTATGTAAACGGAGGCCCCAAACAAGCAGGGGTAGCTACTCTCATATGTGACAAGCAGATTTCATATCAAAATGAATCAGATGAAACAAAGAAGGAGAAAAGTGTTGGGGAGTGCTATTGGCCAAATTATATTGTTACATTGTGCACATGTACAAATATATAACAGCAAATCCCAGGATTACTTACAACTACAATACACCAATTAAAAATGTGGAAAAATAGAAGTTAACACACACACACACACACACACACACACACACACACAAAACCACATTTTTACTTTCCCTGGCAGGTTGAAGATTTACTACAGACCCTGCTGGTGCTATGGGCTCTAATAAACTCCTTTGTCTGAAGGTCGATTCTACTCTGTGCCTGTTTGGAGTCCCTGTCTCTCTCCCTTTCTGAATACAATAGGGAAAAAACTATTCGTTAACTTTCTACACAAATAAATAAATTTAAAACCATCACTTTTATGAGGCCAAAGCTAAATATTTGCCAATACTGCCATGTTGGGGCCATGGCTATCTATACTTCAGCCTTGTTTAAATCCTAGCTGAACTTGACATTCAGTTATGGTGGACATGGTCCACAGTGTGGCAGTGGGAGTCAGTGGGTGTCCACAAATGGACCCTGGTCTTTGTGGACTGCAGTCTTCCATACTTTTTAAACTGTGGACCATCAGCAGTTCAGGAAAAAATAGATTTTACATTGTTTTCATCTCAAGGAGCTAAACTACAAGAGTTCTAGGAAATGGAGACAGAAAACAACCTCGAACAGGTAATCCTGGGAGCCCTTTGTGCACGCAGCTTGCTAAATCCTGAGAGGACCAAGCCCAACAGGCCTTCACAGCCCTGAGCACCAGGACCTCCTGAAGTGGACACACATGTGAACTATGAACTGGGGCAGCAAGTGTGCAGAGGGCAATTTCTACAAGGTAACTCCTGTTCTTCACAGAAGGAACAGGGAAGGTTCCAGAAGGAAGTGCCTGGGCTTGGTTTTGAGGGAAACGTAGAGGCCAGAGAGATGTGTGAGCAGAAGAGGACACTTCCTGTGAAGGAAGGAACAGCTTTATGTGCTCAGGGATCTACAGGTGATGGGTGATAAGGCTAGAATCAACTGTCAGAACTGCAGAATCAAGGGTGGATAGTAAACATCCCAGCTGAATGCAACAGGGGAAATGATACCTTTTTGTTAGCAACCCACGCTGCGGCTGCCAAGCACCTCAGCAGCCTACGTTGCTCTGTTCAACACAGCACGTCCACTCCCGGCCAGGCGTGGTTTCCATTCCTAGTTTATAAGTCAGCAAACTGAGGCATGGAGTATGGTAAATAAGGGTTTGGCAGGTGTGCTCCACCTGGGCAGCAAACAGGGCAAGGGGTGAGATTCCCAAGCTCCAGAGAATGTGCTCTGGAGCAAAAGATGATCCTCTTGATAGCAGACCCACAGACGGGAGGGGTGGGAACATGAGGTTAAAGGAATTCTTCTATAAAGTGGGCCCACTGTGCTGGCCCCCACATGCTTTCTTTTCCAAGAAGCAATCTACCTACAGCCTATCTGGCTTAAGTGGACAGGCTCTGACTCATTTCTTAGCAAACTACCTGTTATCTGCCAGAGAAATGCAGGCCCAAAATAATGTTGGTAAGAGGAACCCTGAAGGGGAGACTTTTGTGACCCCCTTCCACAGACCAGATCTTGGAACTCAGGGAGATAAGGATAATTTCTCCTAACAATAAAATCTGCAAGAATTTAAGGTTGATAATCCAATCAGAACCTGTCAGCATGAGCCAAAGGGACCTAGAATTGGCATGGCAGTGGGGACTTGAAAGTCCGTCATTCTGCTGTCAGTCAAAGGTCAAGAGGTAGACCTGGAAACTTCTCTGGGATCCCCAATAAAACCACAGTGTCAGGAGAGGCCCACTGTCCCTCTCGTCTCTTTAATAAACTCATTCCTGTTACTCTGAGTGACATGTCTAAAATCTTTCTGGCTTGATAGCAAGAATCAGGGTTAGAGGGGGCCTTCATGCTGCCCCAGCTTCCTGGAAAGTCCCAGCCCTGTAACCCTCTCGGCATCCTCTTATGACAGGAAGTCATTTGACTCCTGATGGCAGTGAGCTCTCTCTTAGCCCTGGACCCTGTAGAATGAGCCACACAGTCTGATCCACCAAGGGCCACTCTAGGTCCTACTGAGAACAAGAGGTGGTCTCCCTGAGAAGCGGAGGGAGGCCTTTCCGCTGAGAGGCCTCAGCCGGTGGAGGCAGGAAGTCTGATTTCCAACACTGAGATCCAGGCTGACCTTCTGGAAGGTGAGGAGGGGAGGACCAGTCCCTCTTCTGGATCACTATCCCCTGCAAAGGACCTCTGTGGTCAGAAGCCCCAGTTTCTTCTGAACCTAAGGCCGGGTGTCACAGCTGGGTAGGACGCCCCACTGCACTGGGGGATCTTGGATCCACACCATGGCACGTCTGCCCCCAAGTGATCACAGTCGTGCATATGTCCAGGTGGACGCAGGGGTCTGGGTGTCTGAGTTCTGTGTCTGTGTCAATCCATCAAGGTATCTTTCAGCTCCTTTTCCCCACCTTTCAGGTGAGTGAATTGGTAGGAGCCTCTAGGCTAGTTAGTCACTTGTCATTCAGAATCTTTTCAAAATGAAAACCAGAGTTTGCTCACCAACTTGTCACCTACCAACTTTATAAATTAAGTCATGTTATGCATGAACCACTTCCAGGGCCACCTAGTCACAAAGGGGAAGGTGGGTGTTAACTTGGGTTAATTTACATGCTTTAGCATTAAAATGACAGGTTTACAGGCCCCCTTCCTGCCCCTCCTCCCCTACAGCCCCCAGGCCTCCACGTGCAATTCTGGCCAAAGAGTATCCAATTTATTCTTTCTGTGGAGTTTCTGCTTACTAAACCCCAGGCCCCTCAGTGAGAGGGGCACTCTGTAACAGTGTCCACTTGATGCTTTCAGTCAGCCCTTGCTGCTCTGCCACTGCAACTTATTTTTTAAATGGACCTGCTTCTTTCTCTTCCTCTCTCCCTGTTCCTCCCTAATCTCTCCCCTGTTCTAAAGGCGGCTGTGTCCAGGAGCTGGGTGTGCGTACTGCACCTCTCTGGTTACAAGGCTGTGACCAGTTCCCAGGAAGATGACTTGTATCTATTTGTTTCTCCTAGTCTTCAGCTTGTCTTCTTCCAACTCAGACATGGGGGCTATTGCCCTAGTAAAAATCTATTGTTTTAAAGATGCTAATTACCAAGATTTAAAAGAATCAAATGCAACATCCAGGTCAATGGGATGGTGAGGTATCTAACAGTTTACATACTGCATCATGTAGCTCAAAGTTTCCATATCCTGGTAAGCAATCTAATGTCTAAGGACTTACTCTAGAGGTGATAGTAATTAATCTCTTAAATTGTTAAAGGGATCATCTAAAACTATATTCAGTAAATCACAACCTGGAGTTTGTAACAATTCAAGTGAAAAACAAATGTGGCCAATTATTACACTATAAGAGTTGTTGTTATCCACCCACAGCATGGCAATCTGCGGTTCTGGCCCAAGCCTGGCCCCTGCCGGTTTTGGTAAAGGTTATAAAGCTAAAAATGGCTGGAAAAATCTAAAGAAAAGTTTCATTTCATGAAATGTGCAAAGAACATGACATTCAAATTTCAGTGCTTATAAGCAAAGTTTTAATGGAACACGGACCTGCTAGTTGTTTCTTTTTTTTTTTTTTTGGCACTGGGGATTGAACTCAGGGCATGTGACCACTGAGCAACATCCCCAGCCCTATTTTATATTTTATTTAGAGACAGGGTCTCACTGAGTTGCTTAGTGCCTCACTGAGTTGCTTAGTGCCTCGCTGAGTTGCTGAGGCTGGCTTTGAACTTGCAATCTATGTGCCTCAGCCTCCTGAGCGCCCAGCAGCACCATGTCTGGCACCTGCTTGTTCTTTTAAACCTCTTGTCTGTCTTTCCTTCCTTTTCCTTCTCCCCTCCCTTCCCCTCCTTCATTTGGTGCTATTCACAGTGGCTAATTAAAACCAAACGAACAAACAATGGAAATGTTTTTTGGATGAAAACCAGGGCAGGGCCTCTAACTACTCCCCTGAGAGGTGCCAGCCCCACACCTCCAACTGCTCTCTAGGAGGACAAGATCCAGGGAATAGCACTAGACACTCCAGAGGATTCAGACATGGAGTGTCTCCCTCCCGCCCTCCCTCCCTCCCTCTCTTTCTTTCTTGGTTTAAACCAGAGACACTCTACCACTGAACTATGTCCCTGACCCTTTTTATTTTTTTATTTTGAGACAAGTCTCATCAGGTTGCTTAGAGCCTTGCTAAGTTGCTGAGGCTGGCCTTGAACTTGTGATCCTCCTGCTACAGTGTCCTGGTAGCTGGGATAGCAGGCATGTGCCGACACCCATCTCTGTTACATCTTGTCTGGGCTGCTTTCCTACTATGACCACCTCCTGAAAGCCTAAAATACAAACTCACCCTTTCCAGCAGAAGTTTGCCAGACCTACTAGAGCTTTTACAAGGTGGTCGTAGTTCCTGTTCTCAGCCACTAGGTGGAAGAAGAGCTCCTTAACTAGCAGGAAGAATGAAACCCAAACTGGCTGCTATCCAGAGGATACTTAGGCTCCCAGTTAAGTCATCCCCAAAGTCAGCCCTTTCAACAGTGCAGAACTGTTTTTCAACATGTATACAATAAACCAGAAACTAAAGAAGCTCAAGGATCCATTAGTACAGAACTAAATTCTGTACTGAAATCAGACATTTATTTATTCCTGCCTGCCAAAAATAAATATCACATACCTGCCTCATGAAGAGACTCTGCAAGGGCCCTCTGTGGCCTGCTCCTATCACCTGGGGGACTGTGACATAATCGATTGTGCGACCTGGATTTAGAGCTAGCTGTGCCTGTGTCCTGGGCACTAACTTTAATTTTAACTGAGTTTAAGTGATTTTAGGATTTGATTGATGCCTGTTAGCAGCACTGTTCAGGTACAGCATCAGGACCCTCCATCCCTAAGTGCCCACCAGCTCCCACAGCAATGGCATGCACTCTGTGCTCATAATACCGTCACTGCCATCACACACCTGAAACGTGGGCAGTAACTCCCAGCTTGTCCTCTAACACCCACCCAAGGTCCACCCCCAGCCCACAATGCCTTGAGGCTTGATGTCCTAGGATATGAGAGATGAGCATCCCTCCTGTCTGTGGGGTCTTTATCTCTCCTCTCCTCTCCTCCTGCTCTCTCCACACACCTTTCTGTGCCGAGGCTGACTTTTGAAGACACCAGACCACTCCCCTGGGGCACCCACAGGCTGGGTTCTCTGACTGGTTTTTATGGTGGAGCCACTGGAACTGTTTCCCTCCTTTGCATGCCTGTGCTGTCGCGTGGGGTCTGAAGGCTGGGGCCGCGGGTGCTGGGGACCCACGTTCTGCACCACCCTGGAGATGGGAGAGCCATGGCTCTCTTGTCTTTAGTAATGTTGGTCTTTATCAACTGGCAGCCAAAGTGCTGACTGTGTTCATCAATTGTGATTTTTTCCTTTGCAATTAGCAAGCAAGCAGCAATGTCACCCTGAGTCATTGTGCGAGCACCTGCCATCCCAGCACTGTATTGTCCAATAAAATTAAAGCGCCTGACTGTTTCTGCACCCCATCAAATCTCTGCTTGACACACCAGTCGGCCTCATTCGGAAGAACCCTTAGAAATTCACAGAGCCCAACCACCATCACAGGGTGGACAGGGTGCTCTCTCCCATAGGTTCCCAGCAGTGCCTCTCACCTTGCATAGTAGTCATTGGGTGGAACGGCTTCTTGAAAGAACTGGAACTGATATAAATAAAGTCCAATCAGGTGCCCAGCAGTGAAAATCGCCAGCAGGACACAGAGGCAGCTGAACAGCAACGGGTCGAACGTCCGGCACCAGGACCACCAGGTGCACAGACCCAGAAATACAAAGAAATAGACAGCCGAGGTCAAAGACGGCAGCATCATACCTGGGGAGAGGAAGACGGTCAGGAACAGCAGGGCTGGAGAGCACAGTGGGGCAGCAAACCCTCTTTCCCTTCCCCTGCCCTTAGCCAGGGACCCGATTTAGAGAGGTTACTCATGCTTAATTAACATAACCAGAAGAGGTGCTCTATTTACCATGAAGAGATCACCCTCAAGGGGTAGTTTTTAAAAGCAGGGAAAGACCAGAGGATGGAGAAGACCTCCCTGCAGCATTTCAGGCCAGTGAGCATCTTCTTCACACCAACAGAATTAACCTGCATATTTACTTGCTTGCTTCTCTGTTCCCATTGTTTCCAAATGTTGGGGGCACTCATGTCTGTCCATCCAACTTTCCCAACACCATTTTATTTGCTTTATTGTTAAGTTAACTAAGATCTGACCTCTGGTGGCAGCTCACGTCTCACTAAAACTTGGTCCAGCCACCAGGATTTGGAGTTTCTTGTCCGTAAGGGGGGCGGGGAAGACCAGGCAGCTGTGTTCAACACAATTTATTGGGCATTGTGAAAGGAGTGCTCACTAAGGTGCTGGATTTGATTTTTTTTTTTGAGAAACTCTACTTTCTTTTTCTATCTTTTTTTTTCCCTACTAAAACTTAAGTACTCCATTTTCGACGTTCCCTCTGGAAAGTGTGGGTGCAGGCACTGTGGCAAGCTCCCTGGGCTGGTGGGTGGGATGGGAGGAGGGAGAAGACGGAGATAACATCATCATGGAATAAGCCCGCTACGGCCAAAATTGAAAGGAAGTGAGTCTCTTCTGGAAGATTACCATCTAGCTTCCGAAGAAAAATAGTGTATCCTGAGAGTTAAATTAAGATTTCAAATGACTCCGTCCAGAGACATGCGAGGAGGCACAAGGGTGGCTGCCGGGGTCCCCTCAGATGGTCAGGGCAGCAGATCACCCTCAGAGCAAGAGGAATGGTGTTATTCTGACCTCCACCCAGAAAATGAGGTCACTCAGATATGGAAAAGGGTATTAACAGGGCTATTAACGGGTGTATTGTCGGGACCCCTCACAAGGTCAGGACCAGAACCACAGAGAACACAACTTTCTCCTGTGGCCCGTCCGCATGCTGGGTTCCCAGGCCTGACAGTTATTAGTGTCGACTGGCTCCTGCGACACCTGCCTCCACCCGCAATGCACCGCCTCCTCCCGCAATGCACCGCCTCCTCCCGCAATGCACCGCCTCCTCCCGCAATGCACCGCCTCCTCCCGCAATGCACCGCCTCCTCCCGCAACGCACCGCCTCCTCCACAGCGCCCTGGGCAGCGCAGTCAGGACTCACTCACCGGAGGACCCCAGCAGCACGGTGACTACGACCTTGCCGGCGGTGGTTATCATGTTGCCGATGAACTCCTTGAGTTTGGAGGCCACAGAGGCCACCCTGCGGAACATCTTCAGCTTGGCGCTTTCCTCCAGCTCGCCCTCCGCGCCGTCCCCGTCTGCGTCCGCGTCCATCAGGGCATCTTCTGAGTCCGCCTTTTCCCCAGCAGCCTAAAGAAATGACACAGAAGCTGTTGCAGGCCAGGCCAGATGCCGAGAGGCTCCTGCTGCAAGGGGCAGTGAGTGAGGTCATTTCCCAAGTCGGCAACACCGCGCGCGTCACCCGGTGGCCCAGGCATGGTGGTGACCCATGCCACTGTGGCCTTTCCTGAGGAGGTGAGCGGAAAGATCGCCAGCAGGACCCAGGGGCAGCTGAACAGCAATGATGCTCCATCAGGTCCCCAGACAGGCTCTGCCAATGCTGCTCACTGGGTGTGCCCTCGGGGTGCTCCAGGGTTGAGCAGGCCACCTACCCTTCACACCAGAGGTGGCCCCCCAGGGCTCAGGGCGTCCCTTCACTTTCTGAAGTCCACGTCCGTTGGCTATTTCGGGACTTCCGGGGCGTGGGCTCGGGCTACTTGGCTAAGTGCACAGTTGCCCCTCTCTTGAGACCAACTCCCGGATCTACCCTGGACAATTGAGCCCCTCAGGAAACACTCCCTCCAGAACACACAGGTGCTCTTTCCACTGGGGATGCAAACCCGGTTTGCTTGTCTTATTTTAAAAGATAAAATAGGTTTTTTTTTCCTCATCCATACAAGACTCATACACACAGCCATCACCCTGAGACCAGAGGACTCTGAGATCATGAGACTATTTGCATTTGTCTCTAGGTCGACAGACTTCACAGCTTTGGCTGGGCCAGGCGCTCTGAGCTAGTCAGCTCCAGGTCAGCCGTGAAAAGCAGAGCCTGGCCTTTCCAGTCCCAGGGTCATGGTCCTGTGTCCTGATGATGCTGGTGAGGGGGCCGTCTGTCTGCCTGAGCTCACTGGGGTCGGGGAGGTAGGATAGGACTGCTGCCAAGCTGGAGGAAGTTGAGGCCTCAAGGACACAGAGATGGAGGCCAGGGAAGAGAGACAGCCCCTCTCTACACCCACACGTACACATGCACATGCACATGCACACGCATGTGCATCCACCCACCCATAGCAGGGCTGTGTGGGCCCCTCGAGCCCCTGGGCATGGAGGACCCTGCTCTGCCATCACAGCGTGAGGCCAGTCCTAGGGCTGTGCAGCCACACCCTCAGCTGAGTGCAGATCGGACATGGGAAACAGTCATGTCTGTGCTAGATGCACGCAGACACTTCCCTGTCGTCATTCCCTAAACGACGAAGCACCACAGATCTTTACATGGCATTTGTATATACTTTTTGAGGCAAAAAGAATGTCTCATGCTTCCAACGTTTTTATCCACACAATGCCCGGTGTGTCCGAATCACTCTAGTAAAAGACACAGCAGGGACTGTGTGGCCACGTAAATGATGAGCAATCTAAATATCTCCAGTAAGGAATCAAATAGGGAAGGACTGACGGAAAGGGTGGCTCCATTAGATCTGAGATCAGGGAGACTCTCTTAGAGGAGGTGACATGTCACGAGGTCAAGTCCCAGGAAAGAGCACTCTGGGCAGAGGGAAGAGCTGGCCCGAGGCTCTGGGATGTGCTCAGAGGGAAGGCAGGTGGTCTGGCCATGCCCTCTTCTGCACCCTTAAAGGACTGCCATCAGGTGTTCAGCCTTCCGGTTCTCAGAGGATGAACTTGTCCTCTACTTTACTGAGGGAAGATTACCAAACTGCCTCAAGCCCATCAAAAAGCTTTCCTGAGGCCTGTCTGCAAGCCATGCAGTCTGCCTTCCTCCTGTAGCAATGCAAGCTGCAAGTGCTCCAGCAAACTTGACTGGATTTCACCTGCTCGGGACAGCAGGAAGAGGAATGGCTCAGCCACTCCTCCTGTGTCCCGCTTCACAACACACTCCATTTCTCTCTGATGACCCCCATCAACAAACAAACATGTTTCACTATCTAATCTTAGAGGAGAACCAGCCTTTGCCTCCCAAAGGGAATCTCTTCAAAAAGTTTAAGACCCTATTCCAGTTCCCCATGCAATTCTGATGTGCATGCACTTGAGCTGCTGGGGAATAAGCAGAGGGGAGACAGAGCTGGCAGCCCATGGCTGTGGTCAGGGGAGGAGGGAAGGGTGTGTCTGTGGCACAGGTGTTAGAGGTCCAGTCGGCAGGAGTAGCAGTGACTCTGCCATGGGGGTCAGAGAGACGGGCGGGGGGACAAAGGTTGTTCCTATGCTTGTCTTTATTGGTGGCAGAGGATGGGGAAGCAGGCTGGAGGCTTGGAGGCAACACCCCAGATCCCTCCAGGTGCTCTGATGGCAGAGTCCAGCAGGCATTCAGAGCAGCAGCTGGCAGCATTTGGGGCAGCAGGCACTGCAGAGGCCTGTTTGGGACTCCCTGGAGGGTGAGTGGGTCTTATGTGGGGCTCTGATAGTCCCTGAGGACAGAGATGGTCACCTCTCTGCTGCTGCCCGCCTGCAGCCCCTCCCTTGGCCTCAGCATCAAGGCAGGGACCCCTGGGGAACAGAACCCAGTGGTTCTCCTTGCTTGCCCACACGCCGTGGCTGGTATCCTTGATTAGCTGCAGGCCCAGCCTCAGGCCCCTTCCTGTCGGCCTACTCCAGCTCCTGGAGGACAGGAAGACCAGGGTCCTCCTCCAGCACAGCCCTTGAGGCCACCTCAGTTCACCCTGGCACAGGCGGGCATCCGCGGCCTACCCTCCTTACTCTCAGTGAGTGGGCACGAAAACCATCCATCCAGGAAGGAGCTCGGCCCATGCCTTTACACTGCACTGAAGGAGGGGATGGCCGTGAGGCCTGCCTGGGACACAGAAATGCACCGGTGACGATCGTGACAGATGACTTACTATTCAATTATGCAATGGCTGCGGATGTAGATTAAATCAAATGGCAATGTGCTCCGGCAGCCTTTCCGAGCTTGTACAAACGGCTCCCCTGACCTCACCAGGAAGGACAGCTGCTGGCTGTCATAAACACACTGCTGCACGTGAGGCCCTGCAGCATTTTACACCAGAACCCCTGGGGCCCTCGGCTGGTAATGCTTTCTGAGTAAGGGAGGTGGGGTGGGCTGCAAACCCACTGGCCGGGCTGGCAGGGCTGGCTCCTGAGAGGCAGGCTTGTCCCCTTGGTCATCTGCTGCAGCCTAGGCAGGGCCAGCAGGGCAGGGCTCCCTCTGGATTGTTTACCAACAGGCAGAGTCCAGCTTGCACCTGGCCTGGGAGCTGAGAGAGCTGCAGTTGTAAACAGCCCCCCAGCCCCTGGTTCCGGGGTGTCTGGGCGAAGACAAAGTGAGCCCTCCAGGGCATAACAAGCCACTGAAACGTCCCACGGAATCACTGTCCATGTTAAAACCTAAGGCGCATTCAAAGACATTTTAGTCCTTTACCTCCCTCTTTAAAAGATGCTGATTCCCACAGGAAATCCTGACACCTACAAGGAGGGACCCAGGGAGCTGAGGCCAAGTGAAGTGAACCAGGCTGGGAAGACAGACCCGCTTCCACGCCCACGGGGCCTGAACCTGCAAGAGCAGGGCCAAGGCAGAGCTGGGCTTCGGGGTGGGGGTGGGTGGCAAGGGGCCAGGGTCAGGTGCAGGGACGGCTCTGTTGACCTCCCGCAGGGTCTGCTGACCAGGTGAAGAGCAGGTGCTCTCCCAGATCGGTGAAAGGGATTTTAAATGCTCACAACACAGAGAAATAGCAGGCATTCGAGGAAATCAATGTGCTGAGGACCCTGAGTTGGTCATTCTACGTGTCTACAGGAACCCAAACAGCACAGTGCACCATGAATACGCAACTAGTGTCTGTCCATTCAAATACAGCAAAGAACTGAGGTGATTGTGAACGGTAGCAGCCTCAGAATCACCCATGCCCTGAATTCACCCTCAGAATTTCTGATTTAGTAAGTCCAAGGTTGAACCTGGCAGCCTGACCTCCTGGTGGTCCCCAGATGATCCTCAGGGTTTATTCCAACCCAGACTGAAGGCGTGGTCCCACAGGCAGCTTCTGTCTTCTCTGTGTGGAGCTGATTAGAAGCCCTGGGACTGGGCTGTGGTGGGTGGGCAGCCTCCTGGGGTGAGAGGTGTCTAGTTCTTGTCTTGGTGCACAGAACATGGTACCCCACAGAGCTGTAGCCTCCACACGTGGAGCCCCTACATGTGGTAGGCACTGGCGCTGGGGTGTGGCTTCAGCACTGGGTCCCACTGGGGTGGCGCAATGCCAAGGTATTCTGCTGGAGTCACATCTCTGCAGACCCCTTTCTTTGGAAAAGATATTGAGGACATTTCTCTTTGGAAACTTGTTGGGGTCCAGTCAAGCTCAGACCTCAGACCAGAGCTTTTGGGCAATGGAATCTTGTTCCTATTATTTTTGGTGAGGAAATCAGTTTTTAAAACACTTCCACAGGAATTTATTGAAGTCACACCCAGGAGTCTGAAGTCCGAGGCAAAGGGAGTGTGTTTCTGCAGTGTCACTAGTTTTTCATGCAGTGTGCCTTGTGACATGTTGACAACTGATCTTACAGAGAGCCTGAGGCAGGGAGCAAACATGCTGTAAGGGACAAGCTTTGTCTCCAGCATCCCCTAGAGGTGAGAAGGCAAAGGAGGAAGTGGACTGGTGTGGGCTATCCCGAATGTCACCAAGCCTAATGTGAGGGCTTAGGAAGACTGGCTTCAGGAAGATTGTTCTCCAAAATCACAATAGCAATTTAAAGCGCTCCCAGGGAGCGTGTGGATGTGTGGGTTCCCACCGCCCGGAGGGCAATGGGCTTAACAACAGGCTGGGGGCCAGGAACCAGGCAGGACAGCACAGGGGACCTGGCAGTGCCAGCACAAATGGCCTCTCCCTGGGCTTGTTCTGGCCCTGTGCGGGAACGTCTAAAAACTCCCCAGTTAGGTGGCCAAGTAAGAAGGCACCTGTCCTTAGGAGTCATCTGAACATCATGTGAGAAGCAAATGAACAGCAAAGGAGACCAGCCAAGTGACAGTGACCATTCACGTTAAAGGGGTTTTGCTTTGAGATTTAAAAAGAAAATCACCTAATAGAAAAGCATAAAACCAAAGCAGCATTCACACATGCACACACATGCACACACAATGCACACATGCACACACGCACATGCATGCAAACATGCACATACACACACACACATTCGCCCATAATGTGCAGACACACAAAAATGCACACAGACATACACATGCACACATGCACCCACATGAACACACAATGCGCACACATGGACATGAGCACACACTACATATAATGCACACACATGCACACACATACAGACAGTGCACACACATGCACAGACTCATACACACTGTACACACAATGCACACACATGCACACATAATACATACACATGCACACATGAATATGAGCACACACATGCACACTCATGGTGTGCTAGCCCTGTGCTACCATTTCTTTCCTAGGAAACAGCTAAATTTGACTCTTCTAGACAACATGCCTGGTACTTGCTCTAGGAGTGGGGAGCACAAGACTGGCTGGTGCTCCAAAGCTTCCTGAAAGACACAGGACCCATGGGATTACTTGTGATGGATCAAGATGCAAAGAAAACCAACCTCTCTAAGTCTCTGTTATGAAGGTGTCAAAGGGGGCTGGGGATGTGGCTCCGTGGTGGAGTCTTTGCCTGGACCCTCAAGCCCCAGCAACGCAATACAAACAAACAAAAAGTCCCAAGACAACAATGACAAACTGAGGTGAAAGGTTGAGCAGAGCAGGGATCAGCAGCAGCCTGACTGCCTTCCCCATCCATCCCGCCATCCAGCACCTGCTCCCGAGCCCGGCTCTGCTCCAGGCCCAGTGCTGGGTCCAAGGGGAAGACAAAGAATTCTTCATGGCACATCCATTGCTCAGGGATGCCAGTATATTAGCTTTATAAAATGCAAATGTCAGGTCCTTAGCCCACCTGACTGCAGGAATTTTGGATGCCCTGTTCCAATCATTCCTAAGATGGATGGGATTATTAACTGATAAGGAAGAAAAATATTATTGGTAAGCAAAGCAAAGCAAAAAGGAGAAAAGAAAAAAACAAACAAAGACCACATGATCCCCCCCCAAAACAACAACAAAACACCAAAACCAAAAACTAACTGCTGTTAGATATTTAGACCAACTGGTGCACAGTAGGACCTCAGAGAAAAGGAACGGAGTAAGTTAAAAGTATCCTTATGTAACAAGCACCTCTTCTTCAGGCCCAGTGAGGACAGACTGGCCCGGGGGTGGTTTGGTGGCTTCACTCTGGCTCCATGGAGACTTCTGGGGTTGGGGACACTCACCCCTGCAGCCGTGCTGCCCGAGGCTTGCCCTCCTGTGCTGCCTTTGGTTTTCTGCATGGACTGCCCTGTGCACCCATGACATTCAGTCAGTGCCCAAAGAGTGCACAGGCACCACCAGGCTCGTGGTCCTCAGGATCCTGCCATATCCTGGGCTACAACAGAGGTCCAGACAGGCAGAGCCTTGCCCTCCTGGAGCCTGTGGCCACTGAGGGAAACCAGAAATGAGTAACAGAGCAACTCAGGCGAGCACTACAGGCTGTGATCACGAACACGCAGGACCTACCCAGGAAGCCCACTTTGGAAGGTGGCTGGGGCAGGCCTCATGGGGGAGGGAAGAGGGGGAGGAAGGGTCCTGTCTGCATGGTCGGGGAGGGAGAGGGCAAGACATGGGCAGGCCCTGCAAAGCCATGTTGGGATCAGGAGCCTGCGTTTTATTCTGGTTTAGTGGAAATCCAAAGAAATATCTTCTCCATGATTTCATCCTCAGCTTTATAGGAACAGCTGCTGTGTGTCGTCTCCACGGATGGGGTGAGAACAGAAGCTGCAGCGGGACCCCCATCTGGAGGTTCTTCTGGGTCTAGTTGAGAGCTGGTGGCTGCTGGCGGCAACTATGGCAGTGGGGACCCTGAGTGCAGACAGCACTTGGAGGTGGAGACAAAGGATTTGCTGATGTGATGGACAAGGGGCCCGGGGAAGCCAGGGTTATATCAGGTGTCTGGCTCTGGTGACTGGGTAGACAGGGCTCATGTTAACCTTGATGGGGTCATTGGTGGGCAGAATGTTAACACCTTAAGAGAGCAAATCCACAGAGACCCATGAGTCTTCCTCGGGGATTAGTTGCTACTTTAATGGATGCTGCACTTGAGAAGAATTCTCCCTGGCACCAGGAGATGGACTTAGCCATTTCTCCATCGAGATAAATGAAAGAAGCAGCAATGCCAGCAAACACTAGTCTTTTGGTATCCTCAAAACCCAAACATTCTGGAGAGCAAAAGCCAAGATTTATAAGCAGCAGGAAGTACGTTGGGCCCTTCAAAAATAAAATAAATTCAGCTGCAGATTTTGGCTGTGTGATCCTGTTCCTTTCAGACTGAAGCCCAGATTGCCAAAGTAAGAAATCTTTCCTTGTAGACTGAACTTGGAGGCTTCACCCACCACCCTCTTCCTCCTGGGATCCCTGCGGATGGAAGATGCTAAGAGAATGGACCTTAATATGTTAAATCAACCAAGAAGGGAAACAACCTGACCATCACGTTTAGCATTTTCAAAGCCTGGAATGAGATACTTAGAGAATTTATATCATTATCTTTAAATTACAGAGTTCACGATTTGTAAGGCTTAGAAACTTATACGAATTTCAGATGGCACAGAGCTCCCACTAGTCTAAACACGAAAAGGAAGTGTCCTGGAGAAAGAGGCATGATTTTAGAACTGGTGCCCGTGATCACACTTTCCCAGCTGTCAGACCCTGACCATCAGACACAGGCTCTTTTCATGAGAACCTCCGCCGTCTGTTCACGTTTATCTGTCACGAGTGGCGAGAAGGGGTTCTCTGGGAGAGAAACACAAACACACTATCCAACATAAGTGTCTAGAATTCTGAGAGGACCCTGGCTTTGAAATTGCTCCCCCTCAAGCTGGAGAAGGGCGTGGAAGGGAGGAAGAAGCAACTTATGAGCAGGCACCCAGGCATCGCGTGGATTTTATGTTTACTTTGTACTCACGACTGCTATGTGATGCATCACTACTAATTCCTTGGGGGTTTTGTTTTGTTTTGTTTTGTTTGGTGCAGGGGATTTATCCCTAGGCCTCGTGCATGCTAAGCGCATGCTCACCTCTGAGCTGCGTCTCTGACCTATTAACTCAATCTAGTGAAGAGTGTGGACAGTCTTCCCAACCACACAGCGTTCGCTTCCATCTCTGACTTCAAAGTCCACCCAGTTGTCAGTAGTTATCCTCTACCTCCGTCCACAATAAGAGGATAATTGAAAAACAGTCTCACCTTATAAATAATAATGATGTAAATGTCATGAGCTTACAAAACTTGAGCTAATTAATGGGTTTCCATCCACAACACATGGGACAAATTTTGGTAATGATTATTTAAGCAGTATCTTTTCAAAACTCTAAATATCATAAAATAAAACTAGGATATGAATTAGAATATGAAAGCAGATACTCAAAATTTAAATTCCCTGTCGTAAAACTGTGAGGTGAACAAGAAGAAAAATAATGTCCACAGTTTTATCTGTTTTCAGGGCTGTAGCCTCGAATGCAAAACGCTGCTAGCAGCAGCTCGGCTGACACTGTTTCCTGCACCCTGTGCCCTTCTTGCCTTTGAAGGGGGAACGGGACGCGCGGTGTGAAGGCACATCTCCCACCGCAGGGCGCTGGGGCGACAGCTGCATTCTGGTCGGCCTCCTTTGAGGCACAGAGGTGACCATTCTCAACATTAGTAAGTCCAGCTTTACAAGTTCAACTGAAAACATTTGGTAGCTGTATCTTGGGTCAAATGTCCAAATCAAATATATTTGAGTGACTTTTAAATTCGTAAATCTCGTCTTTCCGTTACTAAATGAATGACTTTTGACATTGATGCCACCTGAACCTGCAGAGCCGAGGCAGTCATCAGGAGCGCCTGCTGGAGCAGGTCAGGGGACAGCACGAGAGGTGGCTGACAGACTCCTGCACACCTCCTGGTCCGGGAGCAACCCCCCAGCCCTGGGCACTAGCTGAGCACTTACAGTTCATTCTTTATCTCTACCTTATCTTTTTTTTCAATTCCCATGCTTCTCTAAACTTATCTTTTCTCCCCTCCAGAATGTTTTAAAATAATTTGACCAACATGCTGCGTCAACATAACTGTCTTGGAGGGTAAGGTGCGAAGTTTCCCCTCAAGGAGGAGTGAATCTTTTCCTCCCGAAACTACCCGTGTTACTGCTTCTCCAGACACCAAGACCTTCAGACCCAGCAGCTCATAACATGTGGACCCAATGCAGCTCCATGAGGTTACCATCTGCCTTAGCGTCAGATGGCAGCTGGGGGTCTCGAGCTGGCCTTACCCATTGAGCTCCTCAGCAAGGGTGAGCACTCACATCCCCACCTGTCTCCATGTGGCTCAGCTATGGAAGACAGGTGTGCCCAGCGGGCCACCCAGGTGGCTTTGTGAGGGACTGTAAGGGCTTTGTCACGTGCTCTGTCAGTCACTGGGCTCTGCACAGGGAGTTATCACAGTGCCACGACTATCAAGGGGCAAGGCCCTGGGGCCCAGGAAGGAAGACACACATAGTCAGATTTACCAGTTCTTCATTTTCAAACTCCAGGTTATATTGTGCTGCTTCTTCTGTCACTGGTTTCTGTACGATGTTTCTGCAGACGAGCCAGATAGTCAGGCTGGCGATGAACATCCCGATGTCAGGCACGAACACGCGGATCCCATTGCCAGCGTCGGCTCCCTTCAAGCTAGGGAGGGAAGAAAGGGAGGAAGTTTAGTCGTTTCCTTATTTGTATGGTTGACCATCTTACAATACATCCCAGTACTCTCAATGATTCAAGATAAAACATGCTGTTTCTGCCTAGGAGGTATCAGAAGGCTTTTCATTGATCTCAGGATCTTATACAAATCTAAGGTTCAGGGGTAGTCCAGCATTTTACAGGAGTTTCAGAAATACTTTGGAGAACTCTAAGCAATGATCACTTCTAAAACATGCTAATGAACATATTTTAGTAAATAAACCACATATCCGGTCCAAATGCAGCTGTCTGCAATTTGGCTAAAGCAGTTAAAAACTGAAGATATATTGGCAGCTAGAAGGTATTTTATTATAAATGTAGGTGAAAGCTAGACGAGAAAGCAGAGGAAATGTCAACACTCTTTTCAGGTCTGGGACCTCTTCATTATTTTGCATACTGGGTTGATCTGTCTCCCATTCAGTTCCACAGAAATTGATCCACCCAGTTTCTTCTCTGATGTTAGGAGGAGAAATGCTGAACCGAGAATTGGAAGACTGGGGTTGTGGCCAGTGGACACTGAGTGTCTGTCTGCCTTCCTTGCGCCGTCCAGTGAAATAAGTCACCAGCTCATGCCTTTAAGAGAGGTGAATGCTTACGTATGCAAAGCGAATATGGAAAGTCACAGCAAAATATGACATGCATTTCCACCGACACCAAGGCGTTGAGAAGAGCAGTATTACTGACCTTCAGATCACTTTCAGACTTGGCATCTGCTGTTATGAGATCTGGAAACAAATGTGGAGCAGTGGGCTGCACCAGGCAGAGGGCAAGGAGGGGCCTCCACTGGACGGGGAGGAGGGCTCCAAGGGAAGGAAATCCAGACGCTGCCTGTGACCCGAGGCTTCTGTGACCCTAGGCATGTCCTGGCACAGAGGCCCAACAGGCACCACCTCCACCCAACTATGCTGGCAGAGCTCCCCGTGCTGTGAGCATGGGTCCCCAGAACTCACAGCCACGGCCCGCGACAGGCCAGCCAGCTCCCTGCAGCTGTGCTCCTCCATCACCCACAGGGCTGCCACTGTCCTGAGCCACTGGGCACCCAGCACTGACAGGCCTGCAGGGCTAGCAGCACAGTGCTCACTGCTAAACGTGGAGAGTGGTTGCTGACATTTCCTCTGTTCACCCATGAAATAGGAAATAAACCCTGGCAAGGAAAAGCCAGTGAAGTAGCTGGTGATATGAGGGGAAGTCCTGCAGCCTTGGTCTGCAGAGTGAGCTCACAGCAGGGAAGACACAGGCCGGGCTGAGGTCTGTGCCAGTGACGGAGCTTCTGGGGGTGAGAGGAGCGCAACCTCCCAGAGACTCAAGTCTCTGGAGAAGTGTTTACCAGAGGTAAGACTTGTCCAGGGACAGGAAGGAAGAGCCAGGGACATTCATCAGGTTGGGTGTATACATACGCAGTGGGCGGGGCTTGGTCCCAGGACCCATCCTCCGACACCTGGGTCCCTCTCACAATGGCACAGGTTCCGTGTGACCTGTGTGCATCCTCCTGTGTGCCGTATGTTATCTCCAGACTGCTTATGTCACCTGATCCAGTGTCAACGTCACATGCACCCCTGCCGTCCTGTGTCGTCAGGGCATGATACCATGACAACAAGACTTGCACATGCTCAGAACATTCGCAGCTGTTTCCCAGGAGTTTACCGTCTGTGAGTGGTGGATCTGCAGATGCAGAACCTAGATAGCAGCTGACTGTGCATATCCCTATTCACCCTGTGACTGTGCACAGCATCCTTTGATGTTGTGTGTGTTGTACACTGTGATGACCCTCATCGAGAATACCATTATCATCGTTCACATCTTGGTAAAGAATGTTGATACTTTTTGGAACATGAGCCCTTCTTGTGTACCCAGAGCTTTGCACACAAATCAGCCACCGCCACACTCAGCTGGGTGGAGTTGTCCCCTCTCCGCACCTGAAGCGGCCCAGGCTCTAAGAGTCCCACAGACGGAGGACACAACTGCCCTGCCTGCAGGCTAGTGAGGCCTTCTCCTCTAGACCAGCTGCTCCCCACCTCCAGGCTGCCCACGTGCCTTGCTCAGAGGGAACAAAACCAAGTGCATCCTTGTTGTTTTGGAAGGGGTTTCACTGGTGTTTCCCCAGCATTTTTGCATCCAGGGGGGTTGTCTTGCACCAGTATGCTCAGGGTCAGAGTCCTCGCCCCACAGACTGCAGGACACAACAGTCCAGATCTAACTCAACGAAGGGCTTTCTGGTCTAGCGTCTCCTAGAAATCAATCTTCAGGACAGTCCAGCTGGCTGCTTGAATAAAAGAGGGGCTCTGCACAGTCTCGCAAAGCTCCATTTCTACAGATGGCTCCAAGCGCTTCATAAATAAACACCATGTATCAGTTTTTTTTTTAATAGCAAATTCCTTTCATTTGAGACAAGAGTTAAGAGGATCCAATTCAGAAAGCTTCATCCAAACTGAATTCATAATAATGAAATCTGATGATGGATTATGTCATAGGAAGAATGCAGACATTCATTATGCACCTTTAAAGTCGGCCTAAGGTGATCTCGCAGAGCAAATGAATTGCAGTCATTAGAATGAGATGGAAAGGGGGGGGGTCAAGGAAAGAGACTAGAGAACACAGGCCAGGCTCTGGCTGACCCTGTGGGGCTGAAGTGAGAGGCCCCTGGTGCTGCTCCCCTGGGTTTTTGGCATAGACTTTCATACCTTTCATGGAAAACAAGTTGACCAGACTTCGAAAAAGGCACCTGCCAAGCCAAGGTTGGTAGGGGGTTCTGAGAGAAAGGTCCCAGGGCTCCAGCTGTGGCCTTGGCAGCTTCCCGCACCACATCTCAGCTGCAGACGCCTAGCCTGGCCTTCCCCTCCCCGCCTGCCGATTGCATTGAGCTCCCGATTTATAGGCAATGGCTTTAAATAACTGTCTCTGCTTTGTGCTTCTTGATCCCCAAAGAGACATTTCACAGCGCACAAATGTTAAGGAGTAAATGAAGTTAGTTGCAAAAGCAACCATTCCACCCGCTGTGCCAGAGTTCAGCTCCCAGGCCCAGGGCTGGCTCGGATTCCCATTTGGAATGGAGTCTGTCAGCTGCGGAGGCGCAAAACTATGAACTGGGCTTGCTGAGTTCACCAAGCAGGGCGTCGGTAACACTGCCTCGCAGAAGAGTGTAACGAAAGTGATGCAGACTACACAGGCCATAGTCTAAGTGATGTGTCATCCAGAGGCCACATCAACAAAGTTTCCTTCTCTGTTGTTTAGACCAAGATTTAATAAAGCACCTTCTTCAGAATGTTAGTCCTCAGAAGTGCTGAGCATTAAAACAAAACCAAAAAAATCTTTGGTCAAATAGGTGTTAGAAACTCACAGTGCATGCGATCATACTAAAAGGCTTGAGCATCCCTGGGTCTAGCAATTCAGTTGGATTTATTTACACTTCTGTTTCCCAAACTTATTTGACCAAGATGTTTGTGTAAAGGACAGGTCATCTGCTGAATCCACTGGCCTCTCCTTTCCACACCTTCTCCACGCCCTGGTACCGATTTTGTGACCATGACAAAATTCACCAAGGGACAGCCATGATGGCCCTCTTTGCTCTGAACGCCTCTCAGAAATATTCTCTTCTTGCTTATCAAAAACAACGAGACAAAGGCAGCGGCCCAACACTTCTCTGCCTTGATGAGTTCAATTGTTTGAGGTTCTGCCTGTGAGAACGTGCAGCACGTGCCTTCCTGAGCCCAGCTTGTCTCATTCAGAGTAGTGTTCTCCAGTTCCATCCATGGGGTCACACAGGTTAGGATTTGCATCTTTTCCAAGACTGAATAGTATTCCGTTGTGCCTGGACACACCGTCACCTTCTCTTCCCTCCACTGAGGGACTGGGTTGACTCCCTGTCCTGCTGGGCTGAACAGAGCCACAGGGCATGGCCTTTTCCTTGCTTACTTTATCCCAGTCTACAGAAGGTATTTCACTCATTTCTCCCTCAACTAGCACAATTCCTGTAGATCTTTGTTCGAAATCCCCAACTATTTTATGCATAGCCAAGGAGCCGACTCCATCATAACCTTCAGGAAAGCGGAGCACATTCTGGAGCAGCTTCCTCCCAAAGGAAAGACAGCATCGGCCACTCTGCTCCCTGTGACAGCAGGCTCTGGGGAGGTGGGGTCACTAGGACAACACTACCAACAGCCAGACATCTCCCCCTTCCTCCACCCTGGCCATCCACACATCCCGGATGGTGCCTCTGGCTTGCATTGAAAA
The DNA here is from genome assembly GCF_052094955.1 of Ictidomys tridecemlineatus. Classification (NCBI taxonomy): domain Eukaryota; kingdom Metazoa; phylum Chordata; class Mammalia; order Rodentia; family Sciuridae; genus Ictidomys; species Ictidomys tridecemlineatus. Next base: position 88,516,398 of record NC_135489.1, on the reverse strand, counting down.
GCTTGAGAAAAATGAATTTCAATTAATTTTGCTGAAAAGAAAATAAGCTCCCCAGTGAGTAGCTGCAGGAGAGGGCTGCAAGTACGCTCTTCATAAACGCTGAGTCTGCAGACGGCAGGGAGTTTTCTGGATCACTACTAGAAGGTAACAAAGAAATCAGCATGGACTTTGGACTAGAAGTCCCCCCTCCCCTGACGGAGCCCCATGGTTCAGTCTTTGCTTCTGGCCTTGACCTCTGAGGAAGCAGTTTTTCCTTGCACAGGCTCTCAGCCTGGCCTCTGCACTCTTGCACAAGGCTCACAGGCAGCGCTGTGTCCCCTTCAGTGCCACATGCCACACTCATGATTCAGACCTTCCTCTCTACTCGGTGAGCTGGTGTTGCTGGCCTTCTCTGCTGGAGGCAACGTTTCCTGGTTGTATTTGCATCTTGTAGAGACTTGTAGAGACTGTCAAACCGCCTCCTACCACCCTTCAGGGACAACTGCTGACTAATTACCATGAGATAGCCGCCCAGTGGTGATCGGGTAAGGCCACCATTATTGACTGTGTTGGGCTGCAAGGGGACACTTCCCCTTGCCTCCAATTAATCAATTACTTATCTAATCACAATCAATGTGGATCCCTGAATCCCTGTTTTGTGGGGTTGTGTTTCGAACTCATTGCTGTTTATTCTGATGCTCGAGTTGCCCTCTAATAACGAGAGCCCCTTGAGGCGACTTCCGTCACCACGGAGCACACTCGACCCCTTCAGCAAATTTTCAGGCCCTTCTCAGATCCCAGCCCTTGTCCTCTCTGGGCCCTGTTTCTCAAAGAATCCCTGCTTTCCCAGAGCCGAGTGAGGTGCTCGGGGCTGGCACTGAGGTCCAGGCACCTGCAGTGGGCACTGCTACCAGGCCACCACTGTCTGCAGGGCTTATGGCTGCAGACAAGGGGACGCACCTGTACGTGTCTCCATAGATGCAAATGCACATTTACAGCTGTTCCCACATCTTTCTGTGTCTGTGTGTTTTAAAGACCTCATGTATTCATTCTGACACTTCAGCTTCAGTTTAATGTCTTGGGAGTCTTTCTCGCCTCTGCCTTCCATGTTCATGAGTCTCTGTTCTGGTAGTGGGAAACCTGGCTCCTGTGATCTTTCATGTATTTAGTGATATCAGTTATCTGTTTAATGCAGCAAATTTTCAAACCACCACAGCTGCCTCATCCACCATCCTTTCCCACCTGCAGGAGCCATTCTCACACCCGAACCCTTCAGTGATACCTTCCTGCAGCACCACCTCAGCAACCAGCTTCCATGGGGCCGCGCACGCTGCACCCACACTTGATGGGAAAGGAAGAAAAGTGGAAAGACAGGAGAGAAGGGAAGGGTCTTTATGAATTTCTGCAAGAGGAAGCCTGAACAGAGAAGACGGGAGAGATGAGAACACATGCAGGTATGCACAGGAGCTATCATCCATGATGTACGAGGGTCCCCAAGTCCTATCAGCTCTCCCTCACTGACCTGTTTACTGAGTGCAGAACCACTGAGCAGAGTGTTCAAAGAGAAGGAGAACAGCAGTAGATTAATCTGCACCAGTCAACAGAAGTAGGAGGGTTGTGATGAAATTAGATGGAAACATTTTTGGTTTTGATGATGAAACTATTTTAAGGCTTTGGACCAAAGATTTGATCCTCTAAAGTATAAAATGTGACAATAACATCTTTGCAGATTTGAAGACTTATATGCACCTTTTTTTTTTTTTTTTTGAGATGGCAGTTAAAGATATACAGAATGGTCATCTGTGTTTTAGAGGAAACTTCTAAGCTCTGGGTGGGTGCTGTAGGATCCTGGCCCAGCCTGGTTCTGAGCTAGAAGTGGGCAGAGTCTCCTTGGAGGGACGTCAGAGCAGTGAGCAGCAGGGCTGTCTCAGGTCTCTGTAGGTCTCAGCACACCAGGACTCAGTGACCACCAACCCAGAGGTGTGGGCAGGCTCCTTCCTCCTCAGTCCCTCCACTGCATGCCAGCCCTGCCCTGAGACCTGGCCTGGGGTGAAGGCTTGCCCACTGCCCCACAGAAGTGGTAGCCATCCCCAGGAAGAGCTTTCTGAGGTCTCATCTCAACTCAGGGTGGCCAGGGAGTCTCCCTCATCCCCGGAGACTTCACTCCCAGCACTGCCCACAGGGGGCAGCCCAGTGCTGGATTACATTCTTAGCCACTCTGATCCCCCTGATCCACTTGGAGTCCCACCAAGCTCTTAATGTGAGTCTTGAACTGGCTGCAAACACTCGTGAAGGACTGCAGAAGCGGGTAGTGAACTCTGCTGAACTACAGCCCACACTGTGGACGTGGGAGAATTACTCCATTTTGGCGGAGGACACAGTGTCCAAGAGGAGGTGGCCTGCTGGATCCAAAGCATGAGGATTAGGAATCTAACCCACAGCACAGGTTTCTGAGATGGAGCAGCTTCAATGTGCCCATGAGGCTCAGTCTACAAATGTCCTGAAACAACAGCATCGTCACCTTTGTGGGGAAGGGTATGTTGCAGGAGGCTTCAATAGGAATAGACTTCATTTGCCTTCTTTCTTACAGCGCCCCCTGCTGGGCATTACCCTCCCAGCCCATGAATCGGTCATGACCAATTCACTACAAAATAAATTGAGGGTGCCCCAATCAGCATTTCATTTTTTTCTAAAATTTAGTAGAAAAAAAGTGGAAAAAAATGTCAGTGTGTAGCACATGATAAGAGAAATGTTTTTTTGAAATTTTGTGACTAAGTTTGTGCCGTACTGGATCATGACATAAAAGATATTTCTTAGTGTAGTCATAGTAAAATAAACCATTCTCTGGCAAAACTCTTCTGTTTAAAGCAGGTAGGGAATTTGTGTAGGGCCAAGATGCAGATACTACAAATCCTGTGCCCGACCTCCTGGAGCCAAGTGTACCTCCAGGTCTGCACATCCCCCATGTCAGGATGGCACATGCTGCAGACCTGACATAATACCAGGAGGCAGCACACGGGCAGCGGCCCTATCACACACTCCTTTGGAGTTATGCTGCACACTGGCCGACGTGGCCTCCTCCTGCTACTGGGTGACTCAGGTCAGGTCGGGTTTGCCATGGACAGCAAGGCTAAATGTTGGGTTTTCAGAGCATTTCCATCTGGAGGCAGCAGAAGAGGGCTCTCAGTGCCTGCACTGAATCCCTTATATCAATCAACGGGTGATAAGCCGTAAGGAAAGATCACAAGGCTTCCAGAAATAAAATGTTAAAAGAATCACCAAATTTTTACTGTCTAAAGATGAAAAAGGTTGCATACATTCTTTGCTGGAGAGATTGTAAGGGACACAGCATCTCTGGGCCTTGTCATGCAACATAACATAGAAAAACTAAAGATGAAACCACCTCAGGACCCCGCAACGTCACATGGGTGCACGTCCAAAGGAAGCAGAATCGGATGCCAGGAGGTGTCTGCACTCTACGTTCTTACAGCACCTTCCAAAGTGGCCGAGCCAGGACATCAGCCCAGCTCTCACCACGGTGGAGGATGAAGGAAACTTCATGGGCAGAAACATGGAACTGCATGCCGGCATCAAAAAGAAAGAAATCCTATTATTGGCAGAAGCAGTGTGGGTGAGCCTGAAGGACACTAAGTTAAGTGACATGGACCAGTATAGAAAGACAAATCCTGCGTGACCTCACGCCTGTGGAATCCCAATGCCCATCTCCTGGGGTGAGCAGGACAGTGGCTGCAGGGGTAGGGCCGCTGGTGGCATCAGGGTTCAGGCAGACAGGAGCACTCTGCTGCTCCGTTCATGGTGCAGTGGCCACAGCTCAGCACTGAGCAGGGTGACCACAGCCACAGAACTCTTGGTTTTCAAAATAGCCAGATAGAGAGGGTGTTTTGATATAAAGAAGTAATGAATGTTTGCAGTATGGATCACCAGAGTTGATGACTACATAACCCAAACAGGAATCAACACAGCACAGCTGATTTCTGTAATTATGTGTCAAAAAGGAAAGGGACTGGGGAGCAGCTCAGGGGTACAGAGCTTGTCTGATATGTGCAAGGCCCTGTTTTCAATCCCCAGCACTGCAAAAACCAAAAATTAAAAAAAAAACATAAATAAGTAAAAGGTGCACTCTATATTAAGCAAATCCAAGAAACAAAAAATATAAAATTGTGAAGCATAAATTATAGTGTGAGGCTTCACACCACAAATTGAATGGCTGAAAATATCATTAAATGTACTTTCCCATGCAGGTGAAACGTGGTTTGGGTTTAAGGGAGTCTTCAGCAAGCATTTAGAGGAAAGCAAGACTGATTGACTGGCAGATGGGCTGGAAGTGGAACAGCCTGTGAAGAGACCTCTGGATTGAGGGGCAAATGTGTGACGTCCACTCTGAGACCTGTGCACAAACGTTCACGGCAGCTTCCTTCAGTCACCCAACAGAGGGCAGCCCCACCATCCACCACTGACCACAGGTGACTGTCAAGGACACGATGTGATACTGCTGCAATCCAAGGGAATTAGGCATGGCCGCATGTGGCTCCGTGGACACCTCTAAATGGCCCTGCTATTTGAGAGAGGCCAGGCACAGAGGGGCACTGAAGCCACAGTTCCATCATGGGCAATCTGAAAACGCCAAAGCCACAGTGGTGGCTGCTAGTGGTGGGGAGGGAGGAGACTTGGGGGTGAAAAACATTCTGTGCGTCCTGATTGTGGTGGTGGTCACGTGACCATGTGTTTGTCTAACCTGAACTCCAAGTGGCCCTTTAGTAGATGTAAATTCAACCAGACAGAGAAAGAGAGAGAGAGAGGAGAGGAGAGGAGGAGAGGGGTGGGGAGGAGGAGGGAGAGGAAAAAGAGAAGGAGAGGAAAGAGGAGGGCGGGAGAAGACAGACACCGAGACACCGAGGTGAGGTGGGATGCCTCTGAGCTAAGGCAGCACAAGATGGATAAAGACACAGCCAGGCACAGTGCCGTCCTACCAGCTCGGGAGGTTGGAGGATTGCAAATGTAAAGCCAGGCTCAAGAACTTAGCAACTTAGCAAGACCCTGTCTCTAGATAAAATATAAAAAGGCTGGGGATGTGGCTCCGTGGTGAAGAACTCCTGGGTTCAATCCCTGGCATCAAAACAAAATTTAAAAATAATAATAAAAAAATAAAGTCACAGGAGCAGCCAGGAGGAAGAGAGAGAGAAGCCCCAAATCTGAAATATAAATGAAGAAGCAACAGCAGCCCCAACCTAACAAGTGTCGGATACCAAATGGAACATGGTGAACCAGCTGCATCTGCAGCTACATAACTGCTGAAAGTAACGGGATGCGGGGCCCATGGCGGGGTGGCTTCACGACCTCTCTGCATGCAGAAATCCTGCCCGTGGGTCCCCTCCCGCCTTCGCTGAGCATTTCAACAGAAGCTGCTTTGCTGGCTGCTTCTCCCCGGGGATTTCCCTACCAGAAAATTTTATGGCAAGGATAAAATTAACAATGCGAGGTCCACAGGAAACTGTTTCTTTTTGCAAATCTTTTTGCTTGAAATTCTGGGAAATTATGTTTTAATAGTTCAAGACCTATTATGAAATCTCTGATTTATGGGATTAGGGCTAGGTCATCGAGAGCCTTTCTCCTAAACAAAGATTTGTTAATTTCATAAGTAAAAAAAATCAAGATCCCCAGCGTGAGTCGGAGCTCCTGTGATCTGTGCTGGCACCTGCGCACAGTGTGGGTTTCCATCCTATTTGCAGGACACAGGCCCTGCCTCAGCCTGGCCAGACGCAGGGATGCTCAGGCGGTCAGCCAGGCCCCTCCTGTCCTCACTCCTGTCACTGTCCCTGCAGTGCCCTCCCTTGGCTCATCTAACACTAGCTCTCTGGGTTCACTGAGATGACCGTAGCTCCTGCAGCCTCCTGCCTCAGGTCCCCTGTTCAGTCCAGACCCGGGGCCTCTGGGCGTGGCTCCTGACAGCTTACACTCACGCGTGCACATGGACATAGGCGTGTCTGAGAACAGGGGGGCAGTTCAGATGAGACCGTGGTTATGCTTCCTGTCCCTCTTCAAGCCAATCTCAATGCTGGCTTGAGAGCCTTATTTAACAAATACCTCGTAATCGAATTGTATGGGAAATCATCACTTATCACAGCTGATCAACTTGGTGGGGCTGAGTGCCAGCAGTGACTGTTTCCACCGCAGTGAATTCCTCATTTTAGCATGCAACCCGACAGGCACTTCCATTCAACATTCTCCAGGTGTCTGCTGAGGGCCAGGCACTATTCTGCCCCCGCCCCCCGCCTCTTGATACACAGACGTGTTAAGGTTCTTTGGCTTTGGATCTCATAGTCCCTCCTCTCTTTCCCAAGAAGACAATCTCTAGGAGAAACAAGCTTGGCCACACTTCTATGAGGCCACTGCTTTCTGAGATACCTCTGTTGGCTATCCATGGTCCTCAGAGAACATGCACCCTCACGGTGCTTACGTGCCCTGGGCTGCAGGCTCTTCCTGGATTCCTTGGTAGAGAAAGGCAAGGACCATGTGGGGCCGCTCAGCAATCACCCAGAACCAGAGGCCTGCACAGGTGTTAGGGGTGCCTCTGCTGGTGGGATGCAGGTGTCGCCACCTCCACGCTGATGTGGGACTGGTCACGAGGGTGCCTACCGCAGAGGAGCAGGGTACAAGCAGGAATGGGTACCCTTCCCTCTGATCCACAGGTTTATATCTGCCCTTGGCAGCAAATGGAATTGGTTTTGTTGGTAGTGTTATTGTTTTTCTTTCCCTAAAAGTTAACACAGGGTACAATGTATGGGTGACTCAGAAAACATTCTAGCATTCCTAAGAGCCACAAATCCCAGCAGGAATGGGTGGGCCAAACAGAGCAGCTTCAATGCTGTCTGCCACTGCATGGAAGTTAACACCCATTTTCTGGAAAGCACTGGTGGCCACCCAACAACCTGGGTCAGAGCCCAAGCATTCCGTTTCAGATTTCCAAGGGTGAGGGTTTCCTATGCCCCCTGGGCTGCGGTCCACATCCATTAGTGTTCTAATGCAAAAACACCAGCAAATGCACTTAAATTGCACCCAGTGCAATATGGGATTCGATTATCTATGTGGATTTCTAAATAAACACATTTAACTGGTTAGAACAGAGTGCAGGGAAGTTTCCAAACCCAAACATTTCTCATGACAACCAAGTGAAAACAATTTCCTCTCTGTTTAGGGTAAGCAGGTCAATAGCAGGCCTCAGGAGGAAGCCACTGGAAGCCCAGTCTGAGGCGTCTCAGATTCTGTCCTGTTCATGTTACTTGCTCCTGAATAACAAGTCAGGGGAAAGATTATTTACTGCTGGGGTGGACACAGTGGTGCAGGGTCACTGCCCTTGGCAGCGTCTGCTGGCACTGCCTGTCTCCAGCTCCTCCAACGGGAGCAGGTAGCTGCTGGTTGTTCTGTCATCATCTACTGTGACCGGTAGAGCTGGGGATGTGGTGTGCTGTCCAGTGTCATCTGCTTCTCTGTCATGGCCTGCCACACAACCTTGGCAGGACAAGATGTCTGAACATCTCAGAATAAGGCAACCCACCCAGAATTCACTGAGGCAACAGAATGAAGAAAGGTTGAGCATCCCTAATCTGAAAACCCCAAGTCTTAAATGCTCCGAAATCTGAAATCCTTTGAGCACCAACAGGCAGATACAAGTAGAAAATTCTACACCGTGAAACATGGCTCCATGCATAAAATCATTTAAAATGTTGTATAAAATTAGTTTCAGGTTTTGTGTCTACAGAGCATAAATGAATGGTATGTTTAGATTGTGTCCTGGCTCCATGATACTTCATTATATATGTGCAAATATTCCAAAATTGGACCATTCTGAAAGCTGAAATATGGTCCCAAGAATTTTGGATTATGGATCCTCATCCTGTACTAATCCCCAAATCCTAAAATCCCTGGAGAAAAAAAAACAAAAATGCTGAACACCACTGTAGATGTGACTGCTGCTATTTTTCTATTAAACTAATGTCCATGGCTTTTTAAGTTTCTCATGCAAGGTGAGCGCTCTACCACTGACCTACATTCCCAAGTGCACACAGATGACTTCTGAAATCACCCCCTCAGGCTGAAGGGCAAGTACACTCTGCACCACCAGCCAATTGTAACTCTTTCACATGATCCTTCTGACATGGGAGTGACAGCCCTTTCATGTGGTGGGTTAGCTGCTCCTTCCTCTTCCATAGGAGTGATTACTTAGCCTTAATAAAACAATTTGCTATGGAAGATAGTGAGGCTGATTGAAACTCTGAGAATCATTCTTAGTGACACTGTTAAAAACATCATTTTGTTGTCAAATTCTGGCTTACAAACTATGAAATGGAGTGCGATGAATGTTTATTTTCTACCTTTTCTGCAGAAGGCCCTGGACTCAGAGCAGGGCCTGGATAGAGCACACGGCCATATACGGATGCTTATGACAGATACAAGTTGTACTTAAGAAAAAAAAAAGTATACCGTAAAAATACAGTTTTAGTAACAATAATTTACACACAGAAAATCAGGACAGGAAGGTTCCAGAAAGGCTTCAAGGGTGAGGTGACACGGCAGGCATCCACCAGATGGAGAGAGGTTGCGGCAATGAAGCGTGAATCAAAGGCTCAGGGGAAAGGGGCTGAAAGGTGGGCGGTGAGTCAGACCCCCCAATATGAGGAAGCTTGACGTGTGCCAAAGGAATAGTGGGGATCACAGGTGGGGAGGTCCTGGGTGTTATGTTGGAGACCTCTAATTAATTCAGAAGGCAGGGGAAAGTTTGCAACAGACCTGCACCTGACCTCTGAGAGTCCTTGGGGGTCTGCAGGATTAGCAGAGGGGAGGGGCACTGGCTTCTGCCAAAGGAGTCACTGAACCCCATGAATCAACATTTACATATTACCTGCAGGAATGGCACAGGATCACAATTTCATTACTTCAAATAGTTTGTGTGAATGTCAGAAGGGTGTGTGTGTGTGTGTGTGTGTGTGTATATAGAGGTAGAATGGGGCAGGGGAGCAACTGTTTGCACTTTGCTTATCCCAGGATCCAATGAAAAACTCAGTGCCTATAAGGTCCCCATAGGAGAAGCTGCCACTTTATCTGAGCAAAAATGTCTTCGTTCCTAGCTGTGTCATTGGCTGAGCTATCGAAAGGGCATTTTATGGTAATTTGAGCTATGACAGACGTAATTTCAGACTTGTAGGTTGGATGCGGAAGAAATAAGAGATAAGAACCCTTTGAGCTTGTGAGTATTAGCCCATAAACGCAATCCTTCCAAACACCCTGGGGCAGAGCTTGGACATCCATGCTCCTCTTCTACCTCACCAGCATGGTGTCCTGTCTCCCATTGGTCACCCATACCCAGGCATGTGGTCTTTCATTCATATGTCAGGCAGTCCTTCTGCTCATGTCACTGGTGAGTTTAAAGTGCTCATGCGACACCTCTGATCTGTAGGAACAAGGTGTCCAGCTGAGGTTCAGCTTTGACCTCAAAAAGGCACAGTTCTCTGCACAGCCAATCACTGCTACTTATTAACTTAGAGGCTACTTACATTAGTCATAATGACCCAATGAGACGAGGACAAAGACAGCAGATCAGAAGATATCTTCTCCAACCGTGTTTTGAAAGAGAAGATTTAGTGAAGGATGACATACTTTTGTCTAGAAGAAAACCATCCTTTCACCAACTACTTATTAAGTGATGTCACTACTTAAATAAGTGAAGGTGAAGCTCATTGCTTTCTAAGTCGGAAGCCAAAGTCCTGGGTTAAGTTCTCAACAGGCTAAAAGTGTAAATTGTCTACTTCTGATACACAAATACACACATTCTATGTTAAATGTGTGTGCCTTTATTAATTCTGTGGATTTTGATCTGTATTTCAAGTGTACACATAATATTTTGGCAGAGCCAAGTGAACAGCAAATTCGATCAAATGCATGAGAATATTTAATGAAAGTGATTATATAAAAATATGACATATTATCACATGCATGCAAATTAGTGAGGGGGATCTAGCTGCCTCCTGATTGTGTGGGAGCTATGGGCACTTAAGTGCTTGAGCAAGAGAGAGCGAGACCTTGTTCTCTCGTGGTGTGGACTGGCCATCTCACAACAGTCGGGTAGACAGAGTCTGGAGGATTCTGGTCAAGTTGCAGGTGTGTCCTGGCAATCAGGACATCATTGGACTGAAGAGAAAGCCACTCATCTGGTCTTTGTCACATCAAGTCCTCTCTCAGGGAGCTAAGGTGACTTCTGACCATGGCATCCTAGCAGGACATTTGCATCTCCATTCTGGATGGTGGGCTCCCAACAGGCGAGGCTGAGCATGATCACAGAGGTCACAGTCCCGTGGGGAAGAAAGCTTCTGCTGCTTCCTCCACCTGGGCATGTTCTTCTGCCTGAAGGCTCTTCATTTCCGCCTAAAATCCTTTTAACTGATTGCTCTTGTCAACCATTTGCAAGGAATCATTGTTCCCTCAACCTGCGCTAATACAATATCACATTGATACTTAGCAAACACTTGCCTCTTTCCTTCCTTCCTTTCCGTACTAAAGATTGGAACTAGGGGTGCTCTACCTCTGAGCTATGTCTCCAGCCGTTTTTATTTTTTATTTTGAGACAGGGTCCTGCTAAGTTGCTGAGGCTGGCCTGGAACTTGAGACCCACCTGCCTCAGCCTCCAGAGTCTCTGCAATTCCACACTGCACTTAGGTTTTTTTTTTTCCCCTCCCAGTGCTGAGGATTGATCCCTGGGCTTGGCACATGCCAGGCAAGTCCTCTACCACTGAGCTAAGTTCCCAGTCCTTGACTCTTTATTTAATAATGAGTTTTTGAAAATAAGATGAAAGTAAGAGAAAGAACATGTTTGTTAAAAACAGACAAGCCCCCTTTAAAGTGGAACTGAACTAGTGATTCCCATGGAAACTCAGCAATGTCCAGGGATGCTCGCGGGACAAAGAGTCGGTCCCATCCATATGTCAAGGCAGAGGACCCCTCCTGTGGCTTGTTTTATAGGAAGAGAACAGCCACAGAATCACCACAGACTCTCCAGCCCAGGAGCCCTCTCTGAGTCTCCGGGCTTGACTTAGCCTTCTAAGGAGCAGATTCTGCACTGTGAGCATCTGGGAAAAACTGTGATGCCTGTGTGTGTGTGTGTGTGTGTGTGTGTGTGTGTGTGTGTGTGTGCAGCACCAGCTCCCCCTCCCCACCACACACACTCAGCAGGAGACGCTGAGCAAAGACAGTAGAGTTATTTCTGACAACCGATACTCATTCTGACCCAAAGCAAGAAAACAGCCTGGATCATGGGTTCCCATTCAAATCTCCCGCCCACCTCTTCTGAGCTTTGTGGCCACCAGGCACAGATGCCCTGTGCATGGCTTCTATGTCCACAAGTGCGGTGGTGCTAGCAGGGGGGTTTAAGGAGGAGAAAGAATACACAATAGAGTCCCAAGTGCTTGGTCACATGTTGTCATCACTACTAGTGTTGACAAGCTTAGTGTTAAATGGTGGCAAAACAAATTCATTTGTAACACAATTTCATCTAAGTAAATTCATCAAATACAAAGTCAGATCTGGACTTTGAACAGATACCGATTAAAACATTCACATTTCAGGTCTCCTGTTTAATTTCTCTGTGCCTCAGTACAGCCACATGCAAAAGAAGGGGAGACCCTCTCAGGGTCTCTGGACTCTCCAGCTGTAGGAAGCTAAGGCCCAGGCTCCAATCAGTGCCCATCTGCTTCCAGAGAATTCAGGGGAGGCAGCATTGGACATTTGGAGATTTCATCACTTGAGCAAGAAGTGCATTGATATTTCCATCTTAAGCGTGGCTCTTGAACTGGGACTCATGGACAGTGTTGATTCTGCACCCTGAACCTGCACGCAGAGTCCTCTGCCTGTGTGCAGCAGAGCTCGGTTCTGGAGGGCAGGTCTGACTCTCTTCATCAGCTTCTCTAGGCACCTGCCATATTGTTTCTCATTACCCCTAGAAATCAGACACCAAGGGTTTCTAAAAGTTCATAAAAAGTGATAAGTGGTGGTTCAAATAATATAGACACTAATAGTGTTATTTTGTCCCCTCATAGAATTAAGTCCATGGAGAGATAAAACTGAAATCCAAACTGCTGGGTTTCCTATGAGTTAGGATAATTTAGCACAAACACCCCAGTCCCTGTTCTCCAAAGTACAGAAGCTGAGAGTGGGGTGGGGTGTGGGTGGGGAGTCTGGGGAGTGCTGCAGAAGTATTGAAGGAGGCCAGGGAGGAGAGGAGCCCCACCCCCCCCGAGGGTGTTGCTATGGGTTGTTACTGCAGAGCTCCTGGGAAGTTTTGGCAGAACCCCATGGAACACGCCTTGGGTTGTCCAGGGCGTGCCCAAGTCCACCCAATTCTCTGGCTCACTGGGAGCAACAGGGCTCTAATCTCAAGCCCTTCCAGGCCAACCTGCATGTGGACGAAGCAGGGCCCTGAGAGGCTGGAGAAAACCCTGGGGACACCCTCTCTCTTGCCACGTGAGGTCTCCTCCTCATGCTCCTGCCGTGTTGTGACACAGCCAGGGGCCCCTCACCAGATGTCTGGACTTTCTAGTCACCAGAGCTGTGAACCAAATAAAACTCTTCCGCATACATTACCTAGCATTCAGTATTCTGTTATGACAACAGAAAACAGACTCAGATGCGTGTCTTCAATCTCTCCTGCTGCTACCAAGGTTAGAGTGAAACTTGGTGGCATTGCCTTTAAGGGTACTTCCTGGGCAGGCACTTCCCATGCATCCCCTGAAGTGAAGCATCCTCCGACGACTTTCCCTCCAACCCTCCCCAACTGTGAGCGGACTTCACTCCACCTCCCTGTGCTCACACGTCACTGACCAGCGCCGCCTCTCTGCCTTCCACTTCTGTCATACATGTATAAAGGGACCTGGCACAACAAACACTGTCAAGCCATTAAGTGGCAGCACGTAACTCGCGGTACCGTATTCTGTGTTGACATAGAGCTCTCTTGGGTAAGACCAAGACCATGGCTGCTCACTACCCAGCACCCAGCAAGTCTCTGGTCCTCTGGCCAACAAATGTTGGTCAAGGTGAAGTGTGACAGACACCAGCACAGTGGACTGCTGGTGAGCAAGGGTGGGGTCCCATCACCTGGGCTCATGTTTCGCCTTTGACACTTTAACTAGCTGCATGACCTTCAGTACGATGCTTAGCCTCCTGGAGTTTACTCTTTGGTAATGTGGGAAAGATCTCCTGTGTGGGCTGCGTTACTACCCTCCTGGTCACTCTCCTTTCCTGGGGCTACGTTACACCCCCTGGGATGTTCCTCATTGGCCCCTTTGAGGGGAGCAGCCTTCCACGCCCACAGACCCTGGACTGGGCTGTGCAAGCCCCTTGGGAGGCTCACAGCAGGAATGGCACATGTCACGCCGACAAACACTAAGTGCCATCGCTTGGCTTGGCACAACAAAGGCAGGAGCCAAAGAAGAGTCCAGCAGCCGGGGTCCCAGGATGAAGACGACACTTGAAGAAGAGCCACCATTGATCCATAGCCTCTGTGATACGAGCAGGAAATGAGCCTGCGTCCTGCAAGTCACTGAGATATGGGTCGCCCAGTATCACCCAGCAGGACCTGACCAGAACGCTGTGCAGAGTCAGCGAGTCCTGTGGGGAGGCCACTCAACAGAGAGGTCAGTACAGGAAGCTGAGCTCCTTTCCCTGTTATGTTCATCCACACCCCCATAACCAGCCCCAGAGTGGGTAGGAGTAGAGGTTTAAGCTGTTCCACTAGATGAACAAATTAATATGTTGGACACACATTTAAACATTAAAATATAGAAACATTTTTTTCTTCTAGTTGTTTCTCGGTTGTAAACTATGTTGGCAAATTTTATGTTACAGTCTTGAAATAGGTTGCTAAACTGTCCAAGCATATTGATTTACCTCCTGTCTGAAAGAACCTAGACGTTCATCTTCCAGAAGCCACCACGAGACAGGATTGGCCTGTAACGGAGGAAGCTGAGTCCTGCCCGGGTGTAGGGCACTGCCGTTCCACGCGACCTCGGTGAGGGCATGCGCTGGACTCCCACCTCTGCACACTTCTCAGAGAGGCAAGAGGACGCCGTGTCTGTCTTGGTACAAACAAGTGCTCAGAGCATTCACTGGACTCCTCAACTCAGGCCTCCATCCAGAACCTTCAGAAACAAACGGCAGTGGCGCGGGGGAACAAGCTTCACTTTTTTCACGGAGACTGATTTTATTGTTCCCCCTCGTTTCTTGGGGTAAGCTATCACAGAGAACAGCACGTGAAAACCTTGGGATTCGCTTTTGGGTTATTTCTCAACATTTTTATCTGACATTACCTAAAGAAATAACATCCATCTCTCTAACCCAGTTGGTGAGTTATGAAGCTAGAGAACAAAAATATTAAAATTTGGCCTTAAGTTTTCCAAGGAATCTATTCATTCTCTAAAGGGAAGGATAATAAATAGTAACTAAAATTTATTGAGAAGGGCAAATTCCATGAGACTGGGGGGGTGAGCCAACAGAGCACAACACACTAATATCTACGTGAAATGTCATTTATCAACAGCGAGCGCCTCTCATCCACCAGCGGCTGGGCCAGCACTGGAGGCTGCCAGGAGGCCACCTTGCTCTCCTGCTGAGACACGGGGAGCTCTGTGAGGTATGTGCTGGCCACAAACACATCAGTTGCTCGACTCTGAAGGCAGAGGAGATTCTGGGAAGTCAGAAGAGAGAATGCAGGCTAGTGGCCAGGGGCCTAGAGCAGGTTCTGAGGGGAGCTGGGGTGGGCCCAAAAGACAGAAGGCTCCTGAAGGAATGGAAAACCCATGAACCAGGTGCAGTCCTCAGCTCCGCTTCCCAATATCAAAGCATGGGAGGCCGTCTGTGGGACGGAGGGAAGGTTTGCCAGCTCATAGTCACGCAGGTTCAAGGTCAGAGGCCAGGTGGCCCTCTTTGTTTGGCCTCTTGCGAGGGCCTGCCTGTGGGCAGCGTCGATCACAGTGGACGGCAATGGGGGGAGTGCGTGCAGGGCTCACATCGCAAGAAGGAAGCCAGAGAGAGACAGGGGCCTGGCTCGGGCGTCGGTTATAACTGGACTGTGCAGAATGACCTTGACCCTTCTCTTAGGACCTCACAGCCCCACAAAGTTCCACTGTCTCTCAACGTGGCCACCCTGGGGACCAAGCCTCCTGCACCTGGACCTTTGGGAGCCGTTCAGACCACTGCACTGGATAAGGATGGGCATGCCCAGCTGCCTGGCCACCCTGCAGCAGTCAGAGCCTCTCTCGGCCCTCCGTCTCATCGTTTAACTGTACCTGAGTGGATGGGAGGCCAGGGGCCTCCCCTCGGTTCACGGATGTGGTTCCTCCCAAGTGCAGTTCTGGATCTGATCCGGTTGTGATAAGGGGAGTGAGTGGCCATCACTGGGCTCCGGTGTGGACTTGGCAGCCTAAAGGACCTGGAGAGGGTCCCTCCTTGTTGACAGAGTTCAGCAGGAGGCCTGACGAGACAGAATGGAGCTGCACCTGCCTTCTGTTCCTCTCAGGAGCGAGCAGCCCCATCTGCGGCTGTGACCCTTCCCTCCGCCAGGCTGCTGTGAGCTGCTGGTGAAAAGGACCAGCCCTTTTCTTTCTTGGCTTTGGCGGAAACCCACTGCTTCCTAAGCTCCTGCCACTCAGGTGCTGGGTGTCAACATCATGAGCCACTCGTCCCCTCCACCCACCCATAATGGCCAGTATGTGGGGCACCTGGGCAGTGGTCAGTTTCATGCTAACAGCCTGAGGACTTCGCGGACCCCAGGAAAAAGTTTCCATAAAGTATGTGCAGTATCGAGCAGAGGTGTGAGGAGGGGACGAGAGGAGGTGACAAGCAGGGCTGGTGGCCCAGGAGCAAGCGGTTGTGAAGGTCACCAGACGGTGTCACTCAGAGGGGGTGTCTCCACAGGTGAGACACAGCAGACCCAACAGCACGCTGTGGAAGCCTGGGGTCTCCCAGATAGACGAAGCAAGGCTTCTGAATTATGTCTGCACCGGGAAAAAGTCCTGGAGTCCGTGTGCTTTGTTCAACAGGCTATCTGCAGCATGATTCGTGATTTAAAATGTTCTTTGACAGGGCAAGATATTTCATTCCACAATTCAAGTAGATCATCAAATAAAATCACATATAATCAGGTGAATAATGTAATTTGAAGGGCTGTACTGATGACATACATTTATTGAGAATAATTTCTTTGCTTCTTTAGTAGAAAATGGGCACAAGATCAGTAAGAGATTGTTATTTTTGACCCAGGCAGAAACAGGATCTCTTACCAAGCAGGAACTCTAATTTCTGCTGGCAGGTTATGTGCTTGGGACTAATTACTTGCTGAAATACGCAGCCTTGGAAAGAAAAACCCATGTTCAGACCTGGCTCAGAGTTTATGGTGGTAGACATTACCATTACTAGCGCTTTCTAACATTTCTGCTTTTCGTCCCTCTCTGGGCCCTTGGCAGAGGGGCACCTGTCAACTGTGCATGGCAGTCAAGTGCTACTCCCAGGTAGAGGCATTTACAACCCTGGTGCGCCTGGCCAGGCTCCCTTCGCAGGCCCAGGCCAACTCAGAAGCGTCATATTGAAACAAGGGGGTCCCAGGGACAGAAGCTGACCATGGACCCCATGTGGACATGCTGCTGGTCTCGCTTCCACATTTGCAGGAGCGAGAAAGAAGCATCTGCTGCATTGAGTCACTGAAAATTGGGGCCATTTTGGTTTCAAAGCCACCTCAGCTAGCAACTCCTTGGTAGGACAGCAGAGGAAAAGTGAATTTACAAAGCCCCGCCCACCGGGCCCACCTCGGCACTGGCCGAGATGACTGTGATCTGGAAACGTGCACCATCCAAGCTCAGGAAGTCTGCCAGGGAAAGGGAGCTTTCTGAAAGAGGCCCCAATATGCTAGGCACCGCGTAGGCCTCCAGTTGAAACCAAGCGCTCCTGCCCTGTGGCT
This sequence comes from Ictidomys tridecemlineatus, assembly GCF_052094955.1. Classification (NCBI taxonomy): domain Eukaryota; kingdom Metazoa; phylum Chordata; class Mammalia; order Rodentia; family Sciuridae; genus Ictidomys; species Ictidomys tridecemlineatus. The sequence goes on along the minus strand of NC_135489.1, from coordinate 88,499,402 downwards.
GAGGGTGCTGCAGGGCCGGGGTGGGGGACCTGCTGGACAGAACACAGACCCAGGTCCTGACACTGACTTCCAGGGCACAGTACGCTTCCCCAGTGAAGTCCTACTGCAGAGTCCTGGTGCCCCACAGTGGGAGAAGCCACTGTGTGCAGGGTGGAGGTGACTTCAGATAGGGGCGGTGCCTCAGGTGGCAGTGGGTTTCCAGAGAGGAAATGGCTGCACACAGCTCCCAGGACGATCCAGCACCTCCCCTGCAGGGCTATGCAAGAGGTGGGCAGGCAGGTGGCACCCTGTGCTCCACCCAGGATGCCCATGTTCCTGCTCCTGGTGAAGCTCTAGCCAACTCAGTCACGTCTTTCCCTCTCCATGTCCTCACTCAGGTACGCTGTGACAAGCAGGCAGGGGGGAAGACTTCAAAGGACACAGTGAGGAAGGCTCAATACCTCTTATGTCTGCTCTGAAGAACCAGGTGCTCTTTAAAGGTAGAATTGGAATGTTCTCTAAGACCAAGACCAGCTGACCCGAGCAGTGAAGAGCAGAGCCCTAGCTGACAGCCCAGCTGGCACATGCTTTGCTGCTGCAAATGGACAAGCCCCCAAAGACCAGTGTCTGCTCTGTATTTTGAGACACTTGATGCAAAGAAGAGAACTCTGTCTGCTCTTAAGTGACAAAACGCAGGAGGACATAGTAGACCACATTTAACACTCAGGATGACACCGAGTACCCTCAATGGAGCTGTCGTGTGAGCACTGCACAAGATGACAGAGACCACCGTTCAACAACAGACTCCTGGACTATGCCCCTTAGCAATTTAGTTTACGCAGCTATTGGGGAGCATTCACATTTTAGGGAAGCACTCTAAGATGGAGATTGTACTCTCTGGCTTTGTGCAAAGTAGTCCTAAAATGAGAAGAGTCAGTAACTGGTGACTTGAGGCTGTGTCCCCAGAGCTACAGGAAAAGTAAAACACAAAACGAAAAAAGACCTCAGTTCAAGAACTCTACGCGGTGTGTGTAGAAAGCTTAGCCTTTGTAACCAGGATGTGCACACAGGTCAACACGAGGGACGGTGCCCATGTAGGAAGCCCTACTTGTTCTTCCGAATCTTTGTGCCTGTGAGACCATAGTCCATGGTGAGCATCAACAGATGATGGCCAGCACCCAAGCCCTGCGGTTGCCCGTTTGTGTTCATCCAGTTTTCTTGGATGAATACAAACCCCATGGCCGCTTTCTGCACCAACACAACGTTGGTAGGTTGCAGAGACTCAAGTGGCCTGCAGGGCTGGAAAGCTATCCTCTGTTCCCTATGGCAGAACTTTGGCGACTCCTCGTCTGTGGGTTATTGTAAGGATGAAAATGATTCAGCACTGTGCTTGGCACATGGGAGCTCTTTTAATAAGACTGATATGCTGAAAATCAAATGTGGTTTCAATGGTCGAATCCTGTGGATCCTGAACCATTTTACAAGAAGCTCTTGTTCAAAGTGCTTCGTTTAGGAGAAAGCCAAGAGTCTCCACCTGCTCTTGATGGAAAAATGGCCACAGACAAATGTAGCTTGAAAGGGCTCTGGGGCACTACTAGTCATCCATCAGGCTGGCAAAGCTCCTGAGTCCACAGCATGCTCTGCCACTCCTGGGCACTGCTGCTGGGAGTCACAGGCACAGTGGCACAGGCCTGTGATCCCAGCTACTGGGAAGGCTCAGACAGGAGGACCGCAGGTTTGAGGCCAGCCTCAGCAACTTAGCAAGGCCTGTCTCAAAATGTTATATGCTTAAATGTAACAAAATCCAAAGGAGCTATATGAACTAGACCACTGGTCAAGTACATCAGTGCTGTTTCCTGAGGAGACAGCCCTCGTCAGTGGAATGCTTCAAGCAAGCCATTCCTGGTGCAGGGTCTCACAGTACACGAACCTGCAATCCATTGACTTATGAGGAGATGTCACATGAGCTGTTTAAATTTCTTGGATATAAAACGGGATGTTGCAAAGTTAAATGCTCCCTGAAACAAGAGGGAGAAAGAAATGAGTAAGAAGCCTCATCTATTGCAGAGTCGGGACTGGTGGGAAGAAAGACCTGGGGTCTCCTGGGTCTCTCTGCATCACCTGTACCCACATGGTTCGTGTCCCTGAGACTATTAGCAAAGTGGATGCTGAATCAGATCCCGGATTTGCAGGAGGGTGGCTGGACCACTCTCCCCGCTGCATGAGCTCACAGAGCATGGCCACCTGCAGGCTAGAGAAGGCAGACCACCCGCATACCCTGAGGTGGGACTCACCACTAGTGCAAGTCACAAGGAGGGGACTGCCTGTGACACGCCTTCCTCACACTGGAGGCTGCCCTGCACCTGCTGTGAGCTCACATCAAAAGCTGATACCGTGACCACCAGGGAAGGGAGGCCAGAGCCCAGGGGGAGATGGTGCTGATGTTCCCTAACAGACTTCGTGACATACTATGGCCTGGAGCCATGTCAAGGTCACATATTCAAAATGACACTAACCACGAGGAACAGTCTGTTGAAACTAAACGGAATTACATATAAAATTTCAGATACGGTCACACAAAGAGAAGAAAACAATTTCAAACTACGGTGGTTCTCTGCCTTCTGTTGGCACATTCTGAACAGGACGCCCATTGGGCCAGCGGCCAGCTTTCAAAACCTCCTCCAGCCACCTTGGCGTTAGTGGGGACATTAGTATGATTTTGAAAAGATATAAAACGAAACGAGGGAATTTTATTAAGAGTGAAGATTTTTCAGTGGCAAAGAGTGAAAAAGGTAGCTTCAGAGAGGTTGAAAATTCTGCAAGGCCACGTTTGCACTGGGAACACTGTGTGAGCTCAGGATTTAGTCTTCTTCAAAAATATATTTCCCAGCTCCATCTGTCGGCAAGGCCCAGAAAGGACGGCTCCCAGTCGTGACGTCCATCCCTGGTGTCTAGAGAGTGGTTTCAAAATACCACCCCCCAGCAGGGAAGGCTGGGCTCCAGGAGGGGCCCTGATCACAGGTCCACAGCGGAGGGTGGAGGAGACGGGAAGAGCCAGCTGTGCCAGGACCCAGGACCTCGAGGACCAGGAGGACCAGGAGGACCAGAGGGTCTGTGCCAAAGGGCAGGAAGTCACGAGTCCCTTCCCAGGCTGCAAGTGGAACCCTCAAAAGTCCCACAACAGAGAGGTTAGACACCCGCCCCCCACAAAGGGCAGCACAGAGGTCGAGTCCTGGCACCAGATTCTACAAGACAATGGGCCAGGCTCCTCCAAGCTTATGACTTAAAGAAAAGCAAGACAAAGGGATTGGTGGGGGCAGGGGACCGCTGATCAAATAAGGAGGCTTAAAGGAGGTCCTAATGAGGAGGGACGTGTGGCTTCTGGTGGCCTGCAGATTCAAACCAAGGAAAAGGACATTTTCAACATGATGGGGAAATGTAAATATCAACTGGGTCTTTTTCGCCTGTTTCTAGTGCTGGGGATGAGCTGGCCTCGGGTCTGCAGGGCAAGCTTCTGCCACTGGGCTGCTTCAGTGCTGTGGCCAGGGACTGGGCTGAAGTTGTACTAGGGCTGGTTGTACTGCTGCGGATGACAGTGGGCTAGGGCTCAGGGAGAAAATGCCTGTTGTTCTCACCTACAGAGGAAAGGGTGGCGTGAGGTTCGACGCTAGGTGTGGATGTACGACCTCCACTGTCTCTCTCTATTTCTGTGTGTGTTTGAAATTCCTCATCACATGACGAAGAATCGAGAGAGAGAGATTTCACACTGGAATGAAGCTGGACCTGTTTTCCCCTCATCAATTTTTTTTTTTTTCGGTACCAGAAATCAAATCCAAGGGCATTCAGCCACTGAACCACATCCCCAGCCCTTTCTTATTTTTTGAGACAAGAGACTCGCTCAGTTGCCTCAGCCTCCCAGGTCACTGGGATTGCAGGTGTGTGTCACCACGCCCGGTACAACCCCCTGGGATCTGGTCATGCAGAGTCAACCTCTGTTGACACCCTGAACTAGTGACAAGAGCTGGAGGGAGACCAGGTCATGATGGTGCCGGTGAGAGAGGGAGCGTGTAGGGACATGAGTAAATCCTGGAATCACTTACTCAGGGGCAAAGGACTGCTGTCAGAGGTGACTGACTCTTCTGTTGCCCGTACAGAGACGACGCAGTTTTTACTATTTTATTTTGACCACTCTGTGAACTTGAACATCCCCAAAAAAGAACATTTTCAATACAGTGAAAACAACTAGTGAATATATACTTTTAGAGTAAAATAAAATTACAACTACTTTTCTCTCTTTTAATAGCTGCATCCCATTGAAAGCTCAGTGTTAAGACCCTAAATCCCAAAGGGAAGTGCTGCCTGCCACCTGCCACTCGACCCCCAGGAGGGGGTTTGGGACCTGTCCCGGCCCCACCTCCACATCTTTGATGTTATAATGACTCCATATTCTTTCTTTTGGGGACTCTGGTGTAGGAACACTTGTAGCTGCACAAGGTGTGACTCAGCATTGAACTTGGAGCTGACAGGAACTGCTTTCATAACTAGGAGAAGAGCAAGGCTTGCTGTCAGCCACTCCCAGTTAACCTTGATTTCCACTCTGCGTGCTGGGGTGGTTTATAGAGCAAAGCTCTGACTGTGCAAAGGCACTGAGGCTCCCAGAGGCAAGGCAATGTTGTGCCAAACAGTGGCGGCAACACAACTGACTTATATTCAAAAGACCTCTTGGAATAAAACAGGACAAGACAAGCAGCAGGAGGTGGAGACGTGCTGACCCGGCTTACCTTTCAAAGCCGATCTGCCGAAACGTCTTTTCCCACGTTGAGCCTGCAACAGAGGAAACAAGGTCAGTGCCCTGCTCACTGGCTCTGTCCTGCTGTGGCACGCTCTTGCTGGGCGCTTGCTTTGGCACCTACATGGAATGACCTGGTTTCACTCCACAACCCAACTCTGCCGATGGCCTTAGTATATTTTTGTTTCCCTCAATTTATTTAGTGTTTGATTGACAATATTGACCATATTATAGGCAACAGTGTGATGTATCCACATATATATATGCATCATGTAAAGATCAAATCAGAATAATGAGCATATTCATCACGGAAATATTTCTCACTTTTTTTTTTTTGCGGTAAGAACTTTCAAAGCCCTCACTTTCGGCTATTTTGAAATTTACCGTAAGTTAATGTTAGTTAGAATCAGCCCACTGTGCAAAATGACATCAGAATTTATTTCTTCTATCAAACTATGATTCTGTGCCCTTGACAGCTCTCTCTCCATCCCGCCCTCCCCTCCGCCCTCCCAGTTGCTTCTTCTTCCAAGAGATCAGATTTTCTAGATTCCACAAATGGAGAAGACACAGAAATGGACAAAGGAGAAAGATCAAACACAGTCATCCGCCAAACACCCAAGGATGCCCAGCTCAGGTCGGGTGAGTAAGCCTCTCTTGCGAAAACCCCAGTGCACTGTGCACCAAGCACTCCAACCCTCGGCCTGCCATCCGTGGTGCATATTCCCCTCCAGGTGACACCCTCAAGTCCAACCCACGCACCACACCTTCCTCTTACCAGGGCTGCACCCGGGGACCGGCATTTTCATTCTTTAAATTTTAAACTGTTTTTAATGGTCAAAAATGTAAAAACGCTATCCAGATCATGTGAGGAGTAATAAATCCAAATCACAAGAGCAAAGAACACCTGGGTATAAACAATTGCCACAATTTTTCCATTCCTCCATAAGTGACAGGCACATAATAATTTTCCAGGTAGTCGATAGACAGAGAAGCACTAATTTTTTATCAAAGAACATTTTAATAAAAATGTTTCATGTTCACATGTTAAGGATTTGGGCTAATTCGAGGGCTTTACATTTTCCTGAGGCCTAGCCAGTGGCAAAACTATTTTGATTTCAGCAACTATTATTCTAACAGATTGTGCATGTTACCCTAAATTCATAAGTTGTGCGCGTTGATTGATCATCAGAGCAAATCATCACTGCCTTTCTGTGGACGATAATTCTGCTAGCAGGAAGTGGAAGATTCCGGCTTAAGCCTTCAGAGGTAGCTAAGAAGTGACCCTGCTTCTTTTCTGAAATCAGAAACACTGGGCAAGTGTTTGGGTGCCTCTCTTAACTCTACCTCAAGTGCTCCATCTTCTGGTAGCCACGCAGACACCCTCAGACATGGGCTCCTGGGAAAGCAGGAGCTTATACAGGGGGGGTGGCCCCAGGCAGCCTGAAGTAGCCCCAGGAAAGATGCAAGCAGTCACAGCGAGCTGGAGTTTTACCCCAGGGTTTGGGTCCCTATGAGTTGGTCACGTTGGAGTGTTTCAAATCACCTTTCTAATAAAAGGACAAAATTTCATATATGCATTACACACACACACACACCAAATTTAAAGCAGAGTTGGCTTATTTTCTTGGATGATGTCATTCTTCCAGCTGAATTCCAATATGTTTTTCTGAGTAGGAATTAAAGACACAGACTTTGAACTCACCAGCCCAGGAATTTTTTTTTTTTTTTTTTGGCCTCTGGCCCAGAGAAGCAGGTCCCCTATGAACATCTTGTGTCTGGTGAGCTTTATGCTAAGCCATCAAAAGTCCCTATTTCAAGGATTCTTGCTCCTAAAATCCTAGCCATCAAGACAGATAACTTGTCAGGCAAAAGCCACGTTGTATTCAAGGCCGCTGGGCTCTCTCTGCTCCAAAGTAAGGAGCAGGAGAGGAGAGTCTCCCATCAGGGCAGAACCAGATGCTGACCTCAGGCCAGGCGAAGCCCGGGGAGGCTGCGGGGAGGGATGGGATGAGGGAGGAAGTCTAGATGCCACGTCTTTAGACCCTAGCTTCTGCAGGGAAACAGGCACCTTTTAAACTGCTCTGTGTTTCCATTGCTTTCCTGGATCTTCTCATATTCTCCAATTCCATTTAAATTTTAAGAAAACTCTTTTCTTAGCAGATTCAATGTATTATCAATATGAAATTCAAAAATAAATGATCCTGCTACACTGTTATATATTTGCTATTTGATGTTTTGAACATGGAGCCTTGATTAAGAAATAGGCCTTACGTTCCTGGGGCGGATAAATGGGAATTGTTCAGACAGGAAGCACACGGTCTTGGTGCAAGGCTTAGAGGCAACTTGGTGAAGCCCCTCAGCCAGGCCCAGTGTAGATGGGAGAGCGACCCCTGCGGGCACCCGAGCCTCTTGCACAGCGACAGGCTGCTTTCTGCACACACCTTCCTAGCTTCCCCAGGTGCCAGGGGCATATTAAAACCTGCCTTCAGCCCTTAAACCCACAGTGCCCCAGAGCTGTAGACTTTTATGTCCTGGGTCAGCGCCGCCTCACGATGAAATGAGAGACAGGCTGTAAATGGAACAGACGTATCCAGATCCTTTGGCACCAAGAGTATTTTTGGCAGCTCATTACGGACTTGCTGGGGAATTCTTTAAAGCCATTAACTGTGCTCCACGTGGTAAGGTAATACCACTCTCCTTTGCCAAAGCAGCCCGACTCTCGGAGGAAAAGCGGAGAAAACAAAAGTGGCTGGCAGACTGCCTGGACCGGACACTCGAAGAGAGATTTACCACGCCCTGCACCCGCACGCGCTTCCCGCTTCAAGCAGCACCGCTTCCCGTGGTCAACTGCCATCTGAACCCTAAATGGAAAACCTCTGGAACAAAGAAAGACTGGGAAGCTCGGGCTCACTCTCATCACAGCATATGGCTACAATTGCTCTGTTTCATTATTAATGATCGCTAATTACTGAGCCCGACTGGCAGGTGAGACCCTGCACACGCCTGCATGTTGAGGATCGAGGCGTATCCAGGGCTGGGCGGTCCCTGGTTTCAGGCAGGCCCCACCGTTGGGAAGAGCCTGCTGTCCCTGCAGAGGGGTGAGGGGTCTGTGGTGAGGAGCAGGATGCATGGAGGGAGACTCCTGCGGTGCTCAGAGATGCTTCCTCCTCCTGTCCTGGGCGAAGAGCTGGAAACCACGAGCTAGGAGTCTTCGCTTCCCAAACCGGCTGCACAAGGCAGGAGGAAGAAGACACTGTGCAGCACCAGTCCCCACCCTCAGAACTGACGGGGGTCCATCTCCAGACCGAGTGCCACTCAGCTGGCCGAGCAGGTTTTAGTGCCTGGTCTCACATGTCCTGGGCACCAACACCTTTAACACCCACAACTCCCACAGGGGCTGACCCGCCAGCACACGCGGCCTTATCTCCCTGAAAGGATCTATCGGCAATGCCCCCCTCTAAGTGTGAACAAAGCTCTGTCGTTCTTTTCTCTCTCCTCCTTTCTCTCTATCATCTATCAATCTATCATCTATCAATCTATCTATCATCTTTCACATATGTGTCTATTATCTGTCATCTATTATTTACCTATTTCTCTATCATCTGTCATCCTTCATCTGTCTACATGTCTATCATCTGTTATTGATAATCTATCATCAATTATCTACCTACCTACCCCACCTACCTATCATCTATCCACTGAAGAAGTCAGCCAGCGTTGCTAACCCTGGTTCGAAATCAGGGCTCTGGTGTGAGAATCTCAGAAAGCACTGAATGTGGACCATGAAAGTCAGAGCAATGCCTTGAGATCCACATGTTGGATGCTGGTAGTGGTAGCATTCTTGGTAACTTGTAGCCACTTTGAAAGTCAAGAGAATGGACATTTCCCCCAAAGCAGCATAACGATGAAAACAGGTATGCTTATTAGTCCCCTACAGACTGCTAACTTCATATATATTAGCTAATTTAACCTTCTCAAATACTCTGTGGAATCCATACCATCATTCCACCTCCTTTTCAAGTGAGCAAACAGGGCCGGTAGGTGAGGAACTGCAGGGCCCCTTTCCTTGACCCCCTTGCTTACTCTCCTGCCATATGCTGGCTGCTGCCTTCTTCCTCCTGCTTTGTCTGGGGGGTGTCCTCTGCAGTTCATGTGTGGGAAATTTAATCCCTCAATTCACGTGCTGATGCCTTTTGGAGGGGGCTTTGGGGATAAAGAGGATTGAATGAGGACATCGTGGTGGGCCTCCATGATGAAAGAGAAGGAGACCAAAGCTAGCACGCCTGCTCTGTCTCACCACTCTGCTCTGCCCTCAGCCAACATTCCAGTGCAACAAGAAAGCCCTCACCAGCTGCCAGCACCATGCTCCTGGACATCCGGGCTTCTAGAGCCAAGGGCGAAATGAACCTTGATTCTTTGTAAATTACCCAACCTGTGACATTCCATTATAGCAACAGAAAACAGACTAAGACACCTTCCTTCTTCATTTTCCTATCATTTGTCTTCCACCCCCATCTGGTTATAATATGGAATTAAAAAAAATTATTCCCCAAAGTGTTGTATGTCTGCTTATTAATTTTAGAGGTATGTGAGAGCCATGGTTGATGCTACCTGTCATCAATCCCTTTTTCATATCAGCTTTCATCTAGTTTTTAAACTTCAGTCAGCTTTGTTTAACATGCTATATGCACAGCAGGAGTGCAATCAGCACAAATAAATGTACCCAGATGAAAGGTCGTGTGTGCAGTGACACCTTTGCAGAGGGTTGATTATTTTTTATTTCTTTTGATTTTTCTGCAGTGGTGGTTTAAGCCAAAGGGCTCTGCTTGTTACTCAGATGTGAATTCTAGCAAGAGTTCTGTGGCTGGCCTCCTGTGGTTCCCTAGACAAGCTTCCCTTGTGTCTCTCCACTTCCTGAACATAACACTGAGAGACTTTCAGCAAGTTCTTTTCAGTCTGCAGTCTTAGTTTTTCCAAAGTGTTATCAGTGGGAAAGCAAATTCTCTGTCTTCGTGTTCTGAATTGGCCATGTGCCTCATTCTCCTGTTTCCTCCCTGACTGGGGCATGAGGCACGCTGTCAATCAGTGCACTGCTCAGCTTCAACCACAGAAGAGAAATCATCTGCTTTTTCCTGGAGGAAAAACGTCATGGTAAACTGGGGTCAAGTGAGGCATAGATTTGCATCTAATTGGACAGTCACCACCAGGTGTGTCTTGATCACTACAGACACTGGAACTTGGACATGTGCTGCTACTTTCTCAAAACAGTCTGCAGAAGAGGACTAATGATCCACAAAAGTGGTGGGGCATGCCGGCATATTCCTATAAAAGTGCAATACTTTCATATGACACAGGGGCTACCTGGCAGCTAAACATGTAGCCTGGCACAGGAATTGGTGACGGAACTCTCAAATATCAGGAAATCACACCGCGTGTAAATTTTCTGCCAGAAACTTTGTTGACATCATTTTTAATTCTTAAAAGGGAAAGATTTTCATATGCAATGAAAGGAGCCAACATTTTACCAGGCCATGCACATTGGATATAACATGGAATTGTGAGAAAAATAGATCGTTTCGCTCAGTTTACCACTTCACTAGGCAAATGTTCAGATGACCTTGTGTTGAACTTTAGCTCAAATCTACTGAACTCCAGCAATGGCTGTTCTCATGGGTGACGTGAGCCAAGTCATGCCACTTTCTTAGCCAATGAGCAATCTCAGCATCGTGGGCTAAATGCTGAGCTATACAAAATTTTCATATTTCCCAGGTGAGATTTTTCATTAATGGATTAAAAGTAAGAGTAAAAGATAGAGATAGGCAAAAATCCTAATGTCTCTTAATTAATAGTTCTCACATCAAACACAGATTATTTTTAAAAGCATCATTTCTTTCCTTCTTTCCTTCCTCTTTTTCTCCCTCCCTCCTTCCCTTCCTCCTTTCCTTCCTTCCTTTCTGACAGGGATTGAACCCAGGGGCACTTAACCACTGAGTTGCATTCCCAGATCTTTCTTATTTTTTGAGTCATGATCTTATTAAGTTGCTTAGGGCCTCTCTAAGTTGCTGAGGCTGGCTTTGAACTTGCAATCCTCCTGCCTCAGGCTCCTGAGCTGCTGGTCTTACAGATATGTGCCACTGTGCCCGGCTAAAAGCATCATTTTCATTCCCACTATATTCTTACTTTGTAATGTCCTTCTCCTCTGTCTGGTCACTAACATCTACATGAACTCTCTGTAGTGGGGGCATGTGGTCCTAAATCACCACAAAACAGGAAAATAACAGAAATAGTTTTGCACAGATGTCCACATACCAAGACATTCACATTTTTATGCACATAAAAACAGGAATCATGTCCGGTTTGAGTCCTGCTTTGATTACTCAATAATACACAAAGTAACTCTTAGGATGTAGAGAGTGACCTTAATGTATATCCCTACAGTATTTCAAAATTTAACCAAATAAAACTGCTAATTAATAAATAAGACATATTTACAAAAGAACTGACGGACACCTGTGGTGCATATATTTGAGTTGTCCAATATGGCTTTAGGGTAAGTCAACAGAAGCAGAATTATTGTGTCATCACGTATGGATATATGAAATTTTTATTGATAGTATCAAATTCTATCCCCCAAATTCATTCAATACCTGCACTTGATTGAGTTGAGCTCTGTGAGTCCTTTTTTGTCTTTTACAAACCTTTTACTTTAACTTTTATCATAATTAACCACGGAGCCAGGTCTGGTGGCAGGTCTAGCAAGCCTACTCAGAGCCACTGGCCCACGCCCTGCCACCTGCCCATCACATTTGTCTTTCTCCTACAGCTTGCTAAAATGCTGGAAGAATTGGGGTTACTGTCTGCACCAAAGACACTTGTCCTTTGGGCTTACAGTTTCAAGCCCTGATTATTTCATTTTCCTGAAGCGAACTGAAGAATGTCTATGCTAGGAATTAATTCCCATCTCTTAGATTTTCAGTTCACTTGTTGCCCCAACAGGTGGGAATGGAGATGTATTTCTTGGATCCTCATGAGGCCTTGCATGTCCACTTACTTGAGTCCAGAGGTTCTGAGTGAGGGTCATGCTGTCACCCCAGTTGGCCAGTCAGCCTGACAAGGTCCTCGCTCCTCTCTCTGCCCTGGGTGGAGACTGGGACACTCTAGTCACAAACATGTACCCTTCAGCTCCCCATCTCTGCACGGAAGATGCTGCAGCCCCTCACCATTTTTTCTTTTGAAAAAAACCTTTGATTGACTCTTTGACAAAACTTAAACCTTAATCAATTCCCTCATTACATCATTGATTTTTTACAATAGACTGAATCTGACCGGCAGGTTGTGATGTGTCAGACACCCCCTAAAGTAGCTGCATACACACTGGAGAACCAACATGGGACACACAGAGCAAAGCTGGTTCCAAGGGCCTGGGTGGAACTTCCTGGAGCCGCTCAAGCTCACTGGCCCGTGAGAGGCTCACGGCAGTGTTCTGTGCACGCGGCTCCCGGGGCAGCGAGCGGCCCTCCAGCCTCACAGGGGCAGCAGCTGCACTGCATTCTTTGCCCACCGTGACTCCCTGACTCAGAACCCCTTGACTCAAGTAAGTGGACATGCACTGGGTCACCGGGAGAGCTGTGCCTTGTCCACAGGTGCCTCGCTCTGAGGGGGCCAGAATCCCTAGGGACAGGAATCAGAAAGGCCCCTGTGGGGGCCAGGGAAGCAGTCAGGGTGGAGCCCTTGCTCAGCAGGCCTGAGCCAGGTTCCATCCCAGCCCTGCAAACACCTAGATCAGTGAACGTTCCAGTGGGGTTGTGGGAAAGACAGCCTAAGAGCAGGCTGGGAACTAAGCCGTGTCACAAACGGGGACAGGAAGGCCAGGCTTCTCTGTTAAAAGGCCAGGCCAAGCTAAGATGGGGAGGGACAAGGAGCAGGGGAAGTTGAGAGGGATAGCTAGAAGCATTCGGGACCAAGGACAGTGTGGCCCTGGGCTAAGACACATGGGAATCCTTATAGCTACGGGAAAGAGAGCAGCTGAGCAGAGGACGAGGACAGGGCCAGGAGGACACTGCAGGATGCCTCAGTTGCAGAGGGACAGGGCCACTCTAAGCACGAGTGGAGGAGTGGCCCTGGCCAGGCAGGGTACTCTGAGGAGGAGGATCATGGTGGCACTGTGCAATGCATATGGGTGGCAGGGGTTGGTGGGGTAGGTCTAAGTTGTTCCTGCAAAGTGAGGAGGCACAGGTGCGTGGGGCGGCGTGCTGGCTGACTGCCGTGTGGGTGGACGTGATCACACATGCTCCACAGGTGCATCATGCTACTCAGAGAACTAGGGACAGGTAGGCACCAAGACCCACAAGACAAGCCATCTGTTCTAGGCAGTGCAGAAAATGCTTGAGCATGTGGCCATGTCCATTGTTATCAAGAATACATCTTTATTGTGCAAATCTGTAACAATGGGCTGCCCCTGAACTGGCCTTGCCATCTGCTCCAAAACCTGCTTTAAAAAATGCTCCTCGGACATGCATGTGTTTGCCTCGGCCTCCTTCTCCTAACGGGAATGCCTTCTGCATTTCCAGAAACTCTGGGTCTGGTCAGTCCCCAGCCAGAGGCATAAGAGCTTCCTGGGTTTGGTGAGCATTGCCTTTGTCCAGGTTGTGGCTTTGGGTGGACTCTGGACCTGTGTCCTGCTGCTGCACTGTCTACAGTGGCTCTGGGGTCGAGTGGGATGTCTGAGGCGCTCACAGAGCTCCCACTTGCTCCAACTCATGTGGACTTCACGAAATGACTTGAGGTAAGGATGTAGCATGTCACAGGCAACTTGCTTCACAAGTGCAAGTCACTAAGGAGTGTGAATCAGTCACCTCGGATGTGCTCTTGGGAATATGGGCAGGTCTCATTCTGACAGGTCCTGCACAGCCATGACCATGGCCCAACCTGGAGGAAAGGCCTGGGCCTGGGCGGAATCTGCAGCAAGGGCCTCAGGAGCTGGCCATCTCCAGCCACAAGATCTCCGTGAGTTGGCATCCTATCCACACGCACTTATCTCTGGGTCAATGCATTGGCTTTTATCACTCCTCTCATGGGTTCATGATGGCCTAAAACATGAGTGGCTTGCATCTGGGATGCTCACCTCCCTCTCCTTCAGGGTGTCACTATTCTCTCAAAACCACACGTGAAGTCCCAGGAATTCCAGAAGGGCAGACAGCAAGGATTCAGCTTTTGCAGCAAAACAAATTTGGCTTTGAACCTCCATCCTACCACTTGCCATGAGTCCGCTGCCATGGTCAGTCAAGGCAGCTCTGGAGGTGGGTCGAGACCTTTTTTGCATGACTACAAGAGGAGCAGGTAAGCAGAGCATGTGTGCAGGGCTGGCACGAGGCAGGTGGTGGATGACGGCAGCCACGGCTCCCGGAGGGTCTTGGGTGGTGGGCGAGGGATGATGCCGAGACGTGAGCAGCACGCAGAAGCCTCAGGATGCCCATTGTGCAAACCCAACGCAGCTCCCTCGCCATCCCTTGGCCCTGCACACCCACACACACATGCACACGCACACACGCTTAGCTGAGAAATACATCTACATGTATAGCAGAGGACTTGGCATCCATTCTGATCTGACTTTGCCACATCATTATGTTTTTGTGGTTCCAGTTGATCCACATCGTATTCCAGACCTTTCCTTTCTGTATGGATTTGCCAAAACTCTCCTAAAATTTTCTTGGGAAATGCACAGAAAGTCTAGCCAGGTCCAATGCATAAAAATCTTCATTCAGCTGGGCATGAGGGCACACGTCTGTAATCCTAGTGACATGGGAGGCTGAGGCAGGGGGATCACAAGTTCGAGGCGAGCCTCAGCAGATTAGTGAGACCTAAATAAAAATAAAAGGGGCTTGGGATGTGGCTCAGGGGTAAGTTACACCTGGGTTCCGTCTCCAGTTCCAAAAATACAATTAAATAAAAAACAAAACAATCGAAGCCCACTTCGTTTCCTTCATTAAGTCCTTCATGAAGGGCTTACCAACCTTATGAAAGTATTCAGATGGGTGCTTATGAGGTCATCCTTAAGCTTACACAGGCGAACATGAGCCAGTGTGGGAGGTCCCGGCTTCTGTAGAAGCCAAAGACCTTCCATGCTGGTCTTGAAGCTGTCATCTTTGTGCCCTGGACGGTAGGATGTAAGGGCAGGCACCCGGGAGGGGAGGGGAGTGGAGGGACTTCCTGGGGCACAGCCCACTTCAGAGCTGCCTGTGTGAAGGACACCCATGCTCTCTGCTGTACTTAAGGCCCCAGGGACAAAGGGGAGTGATGTGTTTGTCACCTGGGTCACACATCCAGGAGGAAGGCAAGCCGCAGGTTTCCTGGATGTCCTTCCTCTGTTTCCCCTCTTCTCTCTAGGGACCGGCAGCCACTTTTGCAAGTACGGTATTGTTATTTGTTCTGCCTTTCGATCCTATCCAAAGTCAAGATCTCTCTTTCTTTCCTTCCTTCTTTTTCTTTTCTGTACTTTTTTTTAGCAAATACCCCTTTGAAAACTTGAGCCACTGAACAACAACAACAACAACAAAAAGCATCGGCAAGGCTGACTCACACAGAGACTCCAGTGGGGTCAGCCACACGGGGGCATTTCCAGGTCCATTTGGAGGAGAGGGGGCCCACAGAGCAGAACACACTGGGGAGCGCTCCTGGGCTCCCACCGCAGGCCACTGGAGAGGCGCTGGTGCCCCACAGCTCCGTGACAGCCAGGCTTTTGCTTCAGAATTGTGCTTTTTACTGATAAATATTGTGAACATTACATCCACACATAAGAATGTCTGACTAACCTCTTGGCACACAGCAGGGTCTCTGAGTTTTAAATCTGAACCGGTTGACAAGCCATCAATATGCCTCAAAAACGCAGCACATATCCAACTTTTAGAAAGTCTGTGTCTGTATAGAGTCTTTCAGATCCGAGGCGTGAGGAAGGGGAGGCTGCCCGGGGCTGAAGGCAGCACTCTGGACTCTGTGCTCTCCAGCAGAGAGCTCACAGCCAGACCCACCCCGTCTGCCCCTCGGGCCCTCTGGGGCTGGTAACCACAGCAGGCTCTGCTGGCTTTATTTACACTCTGTGTGCTTTAGGAGATATAAAAACTGGATTTTTAGGGGGATAAGTGCTTATGAAGAAGGCAGGAGAGCAAAGCCCAAGAACTTTGAGGTGGATTAAGGTATGGCGTCTGGGGAAGACCCAGGGTCCACCCTCACAGGAGCACCACACACCGGCGCTGCGGCCACAACTGCATTCCAGATGCGACCCTGCACAGGAGCCTGAGAGGCGGCTCACCCTCAGGCCCTCAGGAAGGAGAGGCAAATCCTCAGGCTCTGGGACTAACAACCTCCCAGGTCTCCACATTGGAGAAAGGGAAAGGGCAACCCAGAGAGAAAAGTCAAAGGAAGACTTGTGGATCCGATTCAGGGGCGCAGCACAGTGTGAGAGAGCGTCAGCGGGCCCCAGCCCTGTCCCCGTGTCCACAGGCAGCCAGGCCCTCTGGAAAATGATCCGTCGACACACCACGGTTCCTTCCCCAGCGGCCGCTCGGTTCCACCCAGAGCTACTCAGTGCCCTTTTGAAAGAGGGAGCCAGAGTTTCATTTCATTTTTATGATCCTGACTTCTCAAGGCTATAAATAAAACAAATGAAAAAGGTCTGTTGTAAATGAGTAAATGTCATAAATACGAATGAAATGGTTTCGCCTGAACGCCCTCGCATCCCAAGTGCACACAGGTCCAGGAGATTCTTCTGGATCCCGCATTATAATGGCCCAAGTTCTCTGTGTTGATTAGCAACCTAAGGAGATGGGTGGCCGCCCTCCTTAAAGCACTCTCTCTCCCTCAGCTCACTGCCAGCCTGTCTCTCCCAGGTGTGACCCTCTGCACACTAACGCCTGGAACTGCCCAGGACACTCTGGGAGGAACGGTGCGGGGGGGATGCAAGTCTACTCTTGGAGCACCTCAAACCTAAACGTCCCTGTCTTCTGGGTGCAAAAGCCCTTCGCCTTTGTCCCCGTCTGTCTAATGGTTTCATCGGATGCATTAGCGGGAAGAGGAGGAAAGCCTCTTGGTTTGTCTTTATGCTGACTCAGAGAGATTTATGGTCCTTTGCTGAAGCCCTGGCCAGCTGCAGGCTCCCAGCTGCTGTGGAAAAGGTGGCCAGGCCTCAGACTCTGTGCGCTGAGCATGAGCCACAGCTGTGATACAAATCAGTCACAGTCGCTTGTTTATGCAACGACTGGGATATCCCAGCCCACTGCCCTTCTGAAAGTGCTGGACACAGTGTGAGCCAACCGTGGGTGCTCGCAGATAACACTGGGACGCCGGGGCCTGTGAGCATGGTGTGTTCGGAGTGTGTGTGCAGTAGGTGTGTCTGCACGTGTGCTTGCATGTGTGTGGCGTGTGTGTGGTGGGTTAGGCCCAAGGGCCATAGCAAAGAGCCCCTGATCCTGAGCGCCCAGAGGGCTGACTCCCCCCTCCTCACCTGCTCCAGGAGGATACTCTCCCGCCCCCGGGTCTGATGACCCATCTCCAGCTGTTCCCAGTCACTTGTTTCTGTAAGTCCAGCTCCTTAACTTCCTTCTTTACTGTTTATGTTTCACTTACGAAGTAGTTTACAGGGCTGGGGATGTGGCTCAGTGCATGGCATTTCCCTAGCGTGTATGAGGCCCCAGCACTGCACACAAACAAACAAATAAATAAATCGAGGGCGGTCAGCCAAAATTTTTTAAAAATGTAAGGTTTGGGGATGTGGCTCAGAGGTGAAGCATGTGCAAGGCCCTGGGTTCAGCCCACTTTAAAATAAGTATCTCAGTGCCAATTAAATAAACAAGTGATAACATAAGTAGACATTTACCACGTGGCAGGCACTAACCTAAGGCTTTATAAATATTAACATATTTTATTTAATCATCATGTCTGTTCTATAAGAATAGTAGGGACTAGTATGACGGCCATTTTATAGATGCGGGAACTAAAACCACAGAGAGGTTAACTAACTTGCCTGGGACACACAGCATTCCAAGGCAGACCATCTGGTTCTAACGTCTGCCCGCTGACCACACCATGGGACAGTGTTGCTCCCCTTTTCAGGAATGTCGATTTTTGATTCTGAGAGTACCATGGGAGGATTCCTGGTTTTCTTCCTTGGCACAGGATGCCTGGGGACTTCAGGAAATGTCCCCTCATGCCACACAGACTTGTGAATACAAATGTGTGCTTTCCTGGGGGGAAGCCTGACCTGTGTCCCTTGCCATGCATGGGGTGGGGCTTGGGGGGACAGTGTGGTCACTGCTTTCAAATCTCCATGCTGCTGTCCAGAGGGCACCGTAGCCTGGAGGTGACGAGGCAGGTCTGATTCCTTTTAAAGAACAGCTCCCTGAGGAACAGGATCCACGACACACGTTCCGTGACCCGAGAAAGGCCCGGTGCTGGGAACAGGCCGGCGGCAGCAGCCTTGGTCCTGTGCTGGGCAGCCCACCGCCTGGGCCGCCCTCCCAGCCCGCAGGGACGTGGAAGGAAGCTCCAGGTCCCGGAACTCTCATTCTACCTGTGACTTCTGAGGAAAGATCTGCCAGGGGCTGATGATGGGAAGCAACTGATTTAAAATGGGGTCCTTAAATCTCCCCCTGCACCCCCAGGGAGACACCTGGGAAGGCTGTGGAGAGGGACTCAGAGCAGAGAAGCAGTGCTCTGTGAGCCACGGTGGGGCCAGCCCGCGGCTCCCCAGCAGTTTCTAGAGCTCGGGATGCTGCCTCTTAGGGCCTGAGCCCTCTCCTTGGGGCCTCGCCTCGCTTTCTACTGGAACAGTTTTGGCCTCAGAGTTCTGAAACGGCAAGGTCTGGATTCTTTTTTTTTTTTTTTCCTTCTGTAATGCAAACTTTACAGCTCATAAACCCTCATTGGATTTATAAAGGTGCAGCTTGCTTTGGAATGTCTCCTGGAGTCTGGACTCGCCCAGATTGCTTTTTAACACACTCCTCAAAAAATTAAGAAAAGAAAAGGAAAAGGAAAAGGAAGGCTCAGAAAACCAGAGGAGAGGCCTTTCTGATCAGCCAGGCTGCGGCCAGCCTGTGCAACCCAGATGACGATCTTGCTCATCCCTGTCCCTTCACTTCTGGTGACCTGTTGGTCCGCTAATTCCCCTGGAAGGTTAAAAGGCCTGGAGCAAACTTGTAAAAGCTCTGTCAAGACTAAAAGCCTGCGGCTAGAGTTTTTGAGCCCAAGTGCCAGAAACAGAGGTTATCACCGTGGGGCAGGCCATCCAAAATACTCAGCCCCGTGGAATACATCACTGCTAGAGGTGAGAAGAAAACAAATAATGGCGGGTGCAGCGCACGCCTGAAATCCCAGCCACTCAGGAGGCTGAGACAGGAGGATGGCACGTTCAAGGCCAGCCTGGATAATTTAGCGAGGCCCTGTCTCAAAATATAATTAACAAGAGCTGGGGGATGTGGCTCAGTGCTGCTGGGTTCAATGAAAGGAAGGAAGGAAGGAGGGAGGGAAGGGAGGGAGGAAGAGGGAAAATAAAAATCCCGCAAGCTGTGTTTTCCCAAGTTCCGCTCTGAAGACCAAATTGAGAGGCTGTACACATGAGAGCCAAGGAGCATTCCCACCTTGGTGCATCTGGCCTGGCAAGACCCCACGAGGAAAGCAGGGCTCCCTAGTTTCGTGCCGTGGAGTGAGCTGCCATTCAGTTCCCAGCTTCCTCCTTCCTCCCATGCCCTCTCCCTGAAAGCCCTAGTGGTCTGGAAAGTTCCTAAACTCATGTAGAATTTTTTTCTTCCCATCTGCTCTGTTTTCTCCATAATGCCGACTCTGGACAGACAACCCAGCTCACTGCCATCGAGAGAAATGAATATTTAGTTTATGAAGAGTAAATTATTTACTAGGAAATCACATGTGAGGACCAGGAGATGGCTCACACATTAAACACAGCCCCTTAAAATGCCCTCCCGGAGCCAGGAGCCGGTCTGTGCATGAAGGCAAGGTCGCCTCCCGTCTGCCGAGTGCTTCACAGGCCAGAAGCGTCCTTGCACAGCGAGCTGGGGAGGCCCGAAGGATGGTTTCTGACTGTGAGCCTTGCATCTCAGGGAGGCATCCTGCCTGCATGGAGACAGCTCTGTGGAGTGGCCTGTGCCGGCAGGGATCTTCACAAGTGCCGAGCCCTCGTGGCTGGTGGTGAGCTTCGCACAGAGAGGACGTGGCCCGAGAAGGTCCCACTGTGGTGAGGGCTTTGCAGGTTACTGAGAGCCCCCCTGTGTTCTTCTCCCTAGGTACAGGGCCACCTTACCATAATGCTGTCCCTATGCTCCCTGCAACAGGCAAGTTGAAAACAGACGTGCAGTCAAGAGTCACACTGGGTTTCCATAAGCTTAGATTTTTTCCTTCATTCCTCTCATTTCTCTAGTGTTCCAACTTTTAAATTCTGAGAACTTCTTTCCAGGTCCTTAATCCTGCAGAGCTACCTGTCGATTCTTCTAGGCACTTTATACACTCTAGATGGCCCCTCATTCCTCCTCTACCCAGACATCTAGCCAGGTTCTGCCCACATTCTCAAAGGCTCTGCCCTGGCTTGCACTTACCCAGGAAAATGGTCAATGAAGCCGCGCTAACGTCGTCCTTTAACATCTGCTTTGATCCCGTGGGTCGAGACACAAATTGTGGGTTTTAGGGAGCAGAACAGAGAGGAGAGGAATGGCCTTCAGCCAGCAGCTGTGCAGGTAACAAAGTAATTCATGTCTTGCTTCTAATAACCAAACCATCTGCCATCTCACATGGCATGGAGAGGTTGCATGTAAATGGGCTGCACCAAAACGGGAGCAAAGAATCAATGGAAAAACAAAAAGGGCATTAAGTTTTGGATCAGAAGATGTGTCATTAAGTCTCCATTTAGCCCACAGACTGTGAGGTGGCTGTGCGCAGCCTTCTCGTCTGTGTGATGGGCTTGCTGGTCCAGACTGCTTCTGGCGGGTCTCAGCACAAACTGAAAGAGCAGCGAGAAGGGAGATTTGCAAAGAGCAAAGAGCTACAGACATAACACGAAAAAAGTTAATATATGGGCATCTAATAGGTATGAACAGGAGAAATATCTGACCACAAGCAAACACCTATTTTAAGCACCAACTTCTGCCAAAAACCCAAGGCTAGACAGAGGAAGGAAAGACTCGGAAGCCCTGCAGTCTCCTCAAGACGTCTCCCCAGGAAGTCAGCAAAGATTTCGTATTTTTAGCTCTTAGTTTTAATTAGCCTTGAACCCTTCTAGAAAAATGCTAAAAATTGACTACTTAGACTTCACCCGTCATCTATCAAGCATATTGTTCTAATGGTGACGATAAACATGTTGATTCTTCATGACCAGAAAAAAAAGCATATCCAATGAATTTATGAAGTCACTTATTTTGAACCACGAAGATGATTTTTTCAAAAACAAATTTCCCAGACATGAAAGTGATGAGTAGTAGTGGTCAGTCACATTTCAAAGCTGAATTCTGAGCACGTTCTGCGAGAAGACTCTGCAGACTGGGAGGTGTCCTGGGCCTTCTGTTATAGGTCGCCCCAAGGACAGATCCTGGGCCACCATCTGGTTCACGGACATGTGTGCATCCTGTCAAAGGCTGAGCTGGGCAGGCAGCGAGGACGGCAGAGGAACCCATAGCACGTGCTATTAGGGGACATGTGTGCCACAGATCGACACAGGGGAGCCGAGCAGGGATGTGTGTGGCATGGGGATCCACACAAGGGAGCCTGCGGGGATGTGTGTGCCACAGGGGTCCACGCAGGGGAGCTGAGCAGGGACGTGTGTGCCACAGGGGTCCACAGAGGGGAGCTGTGAAGTGGGTACTTCAGCAAGGGTGGTGCCAGATGTGTCCTAGCTGTCACCAGGGACAGTCAGCTGCCCCATGGGAAACACACCCCAAGGGGCCGGCCAGCCCTTCCTAGTCCAGAGGCGGCCACGCTTTGGCTTTCTTCATCTGTGACTGACATGGGGTCTGCTGTTTATTAACATCAGTGTGCCCTGTGCCCGGGTGACGTTCGGCATGGATCTGAGTGCACGGAAGAGTCTGGCAGGGACAGGCAATGGGAGGCCAGCGAGCTCTTGCCCTGACGGGCTGCTCGCTGTTGGCTGGGTAAGCTGTTCTGAAATGGTGCTGGTCCAGCCCCCGGACTCACAGCACAGGTGCAGACGTGGACACAGACATACCTGATCCTGCCCACAGAGTCCCTGCGTGTCCTCTGTGAGCGTTTCATGCGGCTGTACCCCAAGTTCCTTAGCAGACAAGGGCCGGGGCCTGCTGGATGCTGCGTGTCTAAAGGAATTCAGACGGACCTGTGCTTGCATTGCTGCCCAGGAGAAAGGCTACAGAGAGGACACACAGGGCTTGAGTTCGCCTCTAAATATCCAGGACTGCAGGTATTGGCATCAAATCAGTATTGACATCAGAGTCACCATTATAGGTCAGGAGCCATTTTACCTAGAGGTTCCAAAGTTTGGGTTCTGAGGCAAAACTGCTTAACTTAACCGCTAACCCAAGCCTGCTAAACGGTCAGCCCCCCGCAGTTTTGACTCCTAAGGAGCTTACGAGGTTCCTCCTGCGGGCGATAAAGCTGCTCTGTGAGTGCCACAGGTGCTCTCCTCCGAGGGACAGCCTTGTTGGAATACCTCCTGTTACAGACAATAAATCTCTGGCGTGGGATTCCGGTGTGTGGCGTGGTCCTTGGACTTTGCGTGGACTCTGAGTGTGTCCTTTCAGTAGGTGCTTACTAAAAAGATCCTAGTCGCTGTACATGACCAAAGTTACCTGGATCCATTTACAGCATTCACAACTGATCTAGAAACGTCAATTGTCTCACAATTAAAATACCAAAATGCAGTTATGACCAAGGAGGTACCTTAAACAATGATCCCATCTGAAAATTTTTTTTAAATACAAAAATGTTCGGTACAATGTTTTTTTTTTAAACATTTAAATTCATCAATGACTTAAAAACAAAGTAGGAAAATCTGGGAAGTCAAAAAATAAGCGTATTCCAGAAGTGTCTGCCCTGATCTAACAAAGCTAGACAACCATCCCGAACCCTGTGAGGTGATTATTGCCCTGGCCCCCACCGGAGGCAGGATGCCCTATGCAGACAGCGGAATAAAACTGGGACCCTGAACGGCTCCTTCCCATCCTGCAAATTTCAACTGTGGGGCTGCAGATGTGGTCCTGGGGCAGAGTGCTTGCTGAGCCGGCAAGAGACCCTGGATTTGATCCTTAGGGTCACTAAATAAGTAAACAAATCAATACATTTTAACTTGAAGGAATCTCACACAGAAGGAAACGGCAAGGTCCCTCATCCACCTGTACCAAGAAGGGAGAGGAAAACGTCTTTCTCAGGAATTTGCATCCAGACAAGTTGCCTGAATTCTCCAACCCAACACAGCCTGGAAAGCTTCCAGCTGCGAGTCTGTTTTAGGATGGTATTAGGCTGGCAGTGCCCCCAGGTCTCTGATAGAAGCAAAAGCTTCTTGTTCACTCAGAAAAGAACACCCCGGCACACAGAGCCTCACGGTTCCTTTACGGCAAACATCCCAGGAATAAAAGGTGGAGGTGCAAATACGAAACACCCCCAACCCAAAGTTACCCGACTAAGACCACAAGGCACTCCTCAGAGCTGAGGGACTAGGAGACAGGGGGGACAATAAATTTAGATAAACAAAAGCGAAGACTGAAAACGTAAACAGAGAGAAAGAGACTCAAATGACAAACAAAAGCGTTTTTAAAAGAACCAAAGGAAAACATTTTTGAAGGAGATGAAAATATAAATATTTAAAACAAACACTCGGCAGATGCGGCAATCGTCTATTTGGACAGATAGAGAAGGGGATTAGGGAGGGAAAGCTCAAAAGAAGTCACCCCACATACAACAGAAAGGACAGAGTTCCAGATCAGGAGGAAAAACAACAACAAAGACACTGTATTCAAAGAGACAGTGTGCCTACACTTTCCCAGATTTGACTAAAGATGACAGTTCCTATGAGACAGTCCAATAAATCACAAGGATGAATAAAAAGGAATTTACAGTGAAAGTAAAGAACACTGCAAAGAAAATGAGCCTGGCCTGGTGACCCACACCCGTGATGCCACCTACTTGGGAGGCTGAGACAGGAGGACCTCAAGTTTGAGGTCAACCTAGGCAATTTAGTAAGAACCGGACTCAAAGTAAAAAATGAAAGGGCTGGGGATGTAGTGCAGTGGTAGAGCACCCCTGGGTTTCATCCTCAGAACTGCAAAAAATAAATCTTAAAATCAATCTAAGAGAAAAAGGAGATTTCCTGAAAAACAAAACAGAACAATTGAGCCCAAAGACAACATTAAAAGCAAGATTAGGTGAATATTGTTCATCTTCAGATCTTTAGGAGATTCCACTTCCAACCAAGATGGCGCTCTGGATCCCATATTTACCCGCCTGTCTAAGACAGACAAAAACAGAAAATCCATCAAAGACTAATGTATGGAATGAAGACTTTTCAAAACACTGGATTTCAGGCAACAAAGGACAGTGGTCCCCAAAAGAAAAAAAAATGTGAAGCCAACCCAAGAGCTGCTCCCAGATTCCTGTCAGGAGGGGGCCCAGGTGCAGTGCAGGGAGGGGAGGGGAGAGGGGCAGAGCCCAGGTGCTACCCAAGTACAGGACACGGGGTGCAGAGTCCAGGGAGACCAAGGGAGCTCAGTGCACAGGGGGGAGCTGGGAGAGAAGAGAGGGGGAGACTTGCCGAAGGCCCCAGCACCGTGCTCTCACCGACAAGCGCAGAGACCATCTGAACCTCAGGAGGAAGCCCTCTGAAGAGAGTGGAGGGACCAGAAGTACTGCCTCCCACCAGACACGCTGAGGGTCCTGCCTCGGCTGTGGGAAGACGTGCTGCTCTGGTTTTCAAAACCACACCCCAAAGAGGAAGGCTCTTCTTTCCAGAACAGAGCTCAAGGTTCCATATAGGAATACAAAGAATGCCCAGTGCACAACAAGGTAGAATTCACAAGGCAGGCATCCGACTAAAAGTGACAAGATATAATGAATATGTAACAGGGAATCCCACCATTATCTACAACTATAGGGCACCAATAAACATGAAAAAAAATGAAGAAGAAGAGGGAGAAAGACCAGATCAACACTCTCCCCATCTCTTGTCATGTGGCAAGAGGGCCATCACCAGATGTGAGCCCTGAACCTCCAGAACCATGGGCTAAAATAAATCTCTTTGCCTTCTTAAAAAAAATGACCAGATATATAAAGAAGTAGAATACCACTATCCAAAATGAGTAAAAAAAAAAAAAAAGCAAATACAATCATCCCAGAGGTGCAACGGATGTTCCAATTAGCAAACGACAAACTCCAGAGTCATTATATTTCTTTTTTTTCTTCTTCTTCTTGTTTTTTTTTTTTTTTGTATCTGGGAATGAACCCAGGTGCGCTGTACCACTGAGCCACATCCCCAGCCCTTTTATATTTTATTTTCAAATAGGATCTTGCTAAGTTGCTTACAGCCTCACTATATTTCTGAGGCTGGCTTTGAACTCACGCTCCTCCTGCCTCAGCCTCCTGAGGTGCTGGGATTGCAGGTGTGAGCCACCATGCCCAGCTTCATAATTCCATTTCATATGTTTGAAGATATAAAAAAGATATGCACAGAAGATATAAAAACACAACTATAATGACTAAGATGAAAAATAAGCTGACTTGTTATTAGCAGCAGGTCAGAGTTTGCAGAAGAAAAACCTAGCGTATGTGAGGACATAGCACCAGAGACTAACCAAAGCAACACAGAGAGAAAAAGCGATCATTAAAAATGCAAGGAACACCCTAGGTGTGAGGAGCCTAAGCTGGCACAGTGGGCATGTAACTGGACCCTGAAATAATGGCCAAGCACATTCTCAATCCCATGAAAGTATAAACACAAGAGAATCTCAAGGCACTCTGGGAAGGAGAAAGACGATAAAAGTCAGTGGATGGCACACGGTATTTAAATGCTCCAAATCATGAAGAACAGAAATCTTAAAAGCAACTAGATTAAAAATCCATGTTACCTAGAGAGAAGAGGGCAGGAAAGGCTTCAGATAGTCTGAGCGAGATGATCAGATGACAAATCGAGAAGACAGTCAAACGCTGTTTTTAAGATACTGAGAGAGAAATAATAAAAACCTGCCACTTTCAATTCTGCATCCTGCAAAAACATCTTCCAGAAATGAAAGGGATACTCCCTAGGGAGGCTAACGTCCATCCCCATCTTTCGGCAACAAAGCAGGGTGTGCTGGGCTTCCCTTTCTCCCCTCCCTGGTGTTGGCAAGTTGCTGAGCTTCACAGTAAGTGAAGTGGGTTAGTATCCCAGGAGGCAGACCCTGGTCAGTAAAAGGAGAACAGAACAAACCCAATGTTTTGCATAATGGAAAAAAGAGTTTTAGCTAAAAACCCAGGAATTGGGATGAAAATGATCCTTAAAAATACTTATTCCTACAGAAGGTTTGTTATTTCTTGATTAGAACAAGTGCTTGAAGACTTGGTGTGTGTAGGTAGGAGGCAATTTGGGACAGACAAGAAGTGCTCTCTGGAGTGCTCGGGGGTACCGTGCACAGACTGAAGGTCCCAAAGGGGGAAAATTTCAAGAAGTAGCTATAAAAGCATGGTTGATTCTTTTGCTAAACCACCACATCATTTCTTAATAACAATCATCAATCCATAATGTTCTCTTTTGACTAATGCCTTTAGAGAACTTATCTACATTATTTTTTATAACATGTGCATTACAGAAATACCAAATATGCAAATAAACGACATGCTTCCCTTGGACACATGTGGATGCACTCTGTCCCTTCCTGAGGTACGTGTGAGGGTGTCCTGCTTGCTTATAAAGTCAGCCTTGTGTAAAGAGGGTGCTTCTGTGGAATCATCTACCTGCTCCAGGAGACAGAGGAAGTGTGTCCGTGCCGGTGCACAGCCAGAAGTCCTTAAAAGAAGGTGGGGTATGAGGACTCGGAGTGTTCCCACAGAGATGCCCCTTTAGGGGTTAGTAGAAATGGTTGTTATATTTATTCTGAGATAAAATTTCCCAGGAAGTAATTGGAGAAATTTGGAATTTTTTAATTGGCATTTGATTAAGAGATAGGAAGCATATTTCTCGTCTCCTGCTGGTTGGCAGCAGACTCAGTCAGCCCTGGGGCAGGATGTGAGTGACGTGCACGTCACAGAGGAGTGCCACAGCCCCACAACAAGCTCCCCTGAGCAACCTCCAAGACCCAGAGCAAGTGCACCTGGTGGAAAGAAGAGGCTAGCGCTAAACTAGTCCTGCTGCTTCTCCTGCTCTTTTCTAGGGACCTTCCCAGGTGTGTTCTCTAATCCAGGGGTGACAGAGGAGCTCTGAGAACCCCAGTTCCCACACTCCCGAGTCCAGGAGCAGAGGTGGAGAAGCAGCCAACCATTTTGGCCTCCATGCAGCAGCTTGGCACCAAGAGCTTTTATTCCATCTGGATTGAAAAATATGACCTCAGGAAAGTGTGGACTGGGCTGCGACACCAGCCACAGCTGGCAGGAGAAGACTGCATTCCTGCTGCGCGTCACGGCCAAGGTAAGCAGAGCACCCCGGAGCAGGAGGGGCTGCTTCTCCCAGAGTCTCAGGAGGCCTATCTCCAAGGACAGGACCGGAGGGGACTGGGTCAGCTGACTGTAGGCTCCACAGAGCCTCCAAAGTGACTGTCACTGATAAGGACGCAGGCAGCCGGGAGGAGGCTTCCTCTGGACCAGAGTGCTCTCCAGCGGCGCCCTCAAGAGACAGCCAGGTATTCTCCAGATTCCCCGGGAACCCTGAGGAGGAGGGGGAGACAGGACTGATGGCTTTCTATTGAATCTCAGAAAGAAAAGGAAAAACAAACTCTGCGTCCCACAATTCATCAGCCAGGGGATGAACCCAATTTAAGTTGCTAGGAGACTCTCACCACGTTGGCCTCACCCCAGTTATTTAAACGAGGAGTTACAGTGTCACCCCAGCCTGGCGCCTAGCAAGATGAAGTCACTTTTTTTTTTCTGTTGCAAATTAGTGAGGTTCCTATAGTGAGAGTGGAGAGTACACCAGTCACCTTGTCACTTAAGGAGTGTCCGCATCTACTGTGTTCTGGCCACCATGCTCAAAGTGGAAAGCTAGGGAGAGAGACACTTCTTTGAAGCAGTTCACATCTCGGAGGAAGGGACAGCAGAAAGCAGCACACATCTGAACCGTCGTATGGAACACAGGGAGGAACAGAAGGGAACTCACCCTGGCAACAGCTAACTCAGGACCTCTTTCCCTTTGGGCGGGGATCCCTAACTGAGTGAATATCACTTCCGTCTTGGCTGTCTTTTCTGGTGGGCAGTTAGCTGTATCTTAATGGGCAACTAGATACAACCACATCAGAATCTTGATGACATCTTTCTGAACCACAGAGACGCGGAGGCAATGGCCTAGTGGACATTCCTGTAGGGGGGACAGGGGGCCCTACATAGGGGCCACAGTCACTTCCATGTCAGGATTCCAAGCATGAATCCTGGACAGGCATCCCCCCGCCCTTTCTTCCTATCAAATCTGAGCTTCCTCATGTGGATCTTGGATGTTTTATTTCTTTGCGGTGCTGGGGATGGAACCCAGGGCCTCCTACTGGGCAAGTGCTTTACTACCGTGCCACATCCTGGTTGGCACGTGGCTCTGTACAGCGCCGTGGTATCTCCGCCCAGTGGGTGGGCCACTCTCTCCTTTCCTTCACATGGAATTGGTTAATTAAACTTCCTAATTTTACACCCCAGGCCCTCCGCTAATCTTCCTCTGCAGTCTCAGCCCAGGTGGTCACCCTCACACACACACATACACCCCTGCACAGGCATGCACACATGAGTTCACACTGCTGTCAGAATGATCTTTCTAAAACATGATTTGCTCCTGTTCCTACCTCTGCTTAAAAGCCTCAGTTGCCACACTCCACCTGCAGGCTAAATCCTAAACTTCTCTAAGTGATACCCAGCACTGCTGGTGTCCTGCTTCCCCCCTCCCCATAGCACCCTGGACCCCGCTGCAGAGCACTGCAATCATCCTTTGGGGACCCCTTCACTTACCTCTTATTTATCCCACATCCTCATCTCAGGGCACTGTGGTATCCACTCTTATCTGAGACCAGGACTCACAGACCAGGACTCTCACTCCTCTGATCCTGGAGGCTCACTGCCTCCCTCCCTCCTCCCTCACTCCTTCCTTCCTCCTCCACCCCTCCTTCCTTTCTCCTTTCTTTCCAAGACACGTACAGTGGTGATCCCATGTTTTGCATTTGTATTTTCCTAATGATTAATGATGCTATGCATCTTTTCATATGGACTGACCATCTGTATATCTTCTTTTGCAAACTATTTAACATTTTTGCCCATTTTTTTAAAAAAAATTGAGACATATCTGTTCTTAGCATTGAATTTTAGGAGCTCTTCATGTATTCTGGACACAATTCCCTTTTCAGACATGTGGCTGGTGAGTATTTTCTTCCCATTTGTGGCCTTTGTATGAACTTGACAGGGCATTTTGAAGAGCAGAAGTTCTTAACTATTTTTTTTTTTTTTGGCAGCAGGGACTAAACCCAAGAGTGCTTAAATGCGGAGCGACATTCCAAGCCCCTTTTTAAAAAAATGTATTTTGAGACAGGCTTGAGTTGCTTAGGGCCTCACTGAGTTGCTAAGGCTGTTTTTGAACTTGTGCTCCACCTGCCTCAGCCTCCTGAGCCATTGGAATGACAGGCATGTGCCACCACGCCTGGCCAGACATTCTTGATTTTGATGAAGTCCAATTTGTTGTTTCCTCCTATGGGCATGCATTTGATGTATTTAAGGAACCTTTGCCTTTGCCAGACCCAAGATCATAAGGATTTCATTCTACATTTTTGTAGGAGTTTTATGGCTTTAACCTTTCTATGTAGGCCCATGGCCCATTTTGAGCTACATTTTTTATATAGTAGGAAGTAGAAATTGAAGTTCTTTTTTTTAAAAAAAAATATGGATGCTTAATTGTTCCTGTATCATTTGTGGAAAACTCTTTTCTTTCTCTACAAAATTGCACTTACATCTGTGTTGAAAATCCACCGACTCTGTATGTGGGAGTGTTTCTGAGCCCTCTTGTCTTTCACCAGTCCCATTAACTGGAGTCCTGTAGCCCTGTAATGCTCTGGTCACCTCCTATTCACTTGCTGGAGAGGGAGGGGTCCCCTCTCCTACACGCTGCAAGGTACTGGACACACACACACAGCACTGGGCAGGTCTGATAGGTGGCAGTTCATTACCCGAATACACTCTTGGCTTCCTGGCCCCTCACTCCTCAGCATCTACAGGGAAACCTGAGGTCTGAAGAGCGAGCTCTGTGCCCGAGTGACTGTACCGCAGATCCACTGCCCTGGGGACAGTGGTGGCTGACACAAGCCACAGAAGGGCTCAGGAACAGCCGAGGCTCAGAGGACTCAAAACAACACTGTATTATTCAGCGAGGTGATACCCGGGTGCTGTCTGTATGAAAAGGAAAGACTTATTTAGCTCACAGTCTTGGGGGATCAAGGTCCAAGACTGGGCAGCCCACCGAGTGGCCCTCTGGTGAGGGCAGAGAATGGAAGGAAGCACATCACAATGGGAACACAGGTAGGACCAAATGGTCCTACAGTGTCCCCAGGAGCAGAGAGAAACGTGATCAGGACCCGGCTTGCTCTTTGGATACCAAAAGCCAGGGCTTGTATGAGAGCTATCAAAGAGGTCCCCTTGAGCCCCTTCATGTCCCTGGTGACGGAAGCACCTCTCACTTGTCCCCAGTTGCCAACAGCATGACTCTGGAAACCAGGCTTTTAATCCAATAGTCGCTGAGGGCCCCCAACGTGTAGGTACCACAGCAGACACCAAATCGTCCATGGGAGCAGAGCCCTCAAGTGCGGCGGCCATGACCTCTGTTTCTCTTGTCGGATCGGCTCCCGATAACGTCTCCCTTTCTCTCTCCTGGAGAGCACAAACTTCATTAGACTGAATATATTTTCTAGGTCCATTAAAATGAAAAGAAAGGAGAGAAGACGGGACGGGAAGGGAAGAGGAGGTGAGGGAGGGCCAAGGGATGCTGGAGGCTTCCTGACCTGAAGAACTTGGAGGACACATTCTTCCTTCCATTGCATTTGAAGTGGTGTTGGAACATGCAGGTTTAATAGCGCTAAGTTACACCCAGAGCAGTGCAAGGATCGACACCCACAGACCACAGGCAGAGAGCAGGCTCTGTGGGAGGAAGGACGATGGCCCCAGCACGTGGCCCAGTCTTTCTCTGAGCCTCGGTGGAAGTCATTTAGTTTTGCCTGGTGGCTCTTCTCTTGCTAAACACCATGTAGTGTCATGGTCTAGATGTGAGGCATCCCCCAAAAGCTCCTGTGTGAGACACTGCAAGAAGGGTCACAGGTGAACTGACTGGGTGGTGAGAGATCTAGCCTAACAGGGCACTAGGCCATCTGGATGGACTAACGGGGTGGTCACTGTAGGCAGGTGGGGTGAGAAAGAACACACGTCTCCAGGAGGGAGTGCCTGCATTTGAGTGTTTTCCTTCAGCCTGCTTGACCCTGAGCTCTCCAACCAACCTCCCAGAGGGCATGCGCCCAAAGAGAAGCAGGCTGTGCTCCGACAGGAGCAGTGAGGGCGGAAGATCTCTGGGAGGGCAGGGCAACGAGGGATGAGGATCTCTGCTCTGGTTTTCATGTGTGCACTCTTGGTGTCTTCGTGGTCTCCCCATGTCAAGTTCCACTCTGGCTGGCCTGAGCATGTCCTTTCTTCCTTGCTGGATTCATTTTTCTTTGTAGTCACTACCACTATGATATTATAAAGTTACTTGTTTATGCTTTTTCAATGCCACAGAATATTCGCTCTTTGAGAGCAAGGATCTGTGTTGCTGTTTTAAAGCTGCCATTCCCCAGCATGGGGAATGGTGTGCACCACGCCATCAGTGAAAAGCAGGTAACTGTCAAGAGACGACTGGATAGGCCCGAGTGACGCCTCCACGGCCGTTTGACATCTCTAGGGAGGAAGGGCTTCTCTCTGCTTGAATTTGGTTTTCATCATCACATCATGGAATTCATAGATGAGGCTTTGACCGACTTGGCTACCTGAGAATGAGTTTTCTTCTGATGAGTCTTATCGTGATTCAGTACTATGACTCTCAAACCAGTCTCAACAACCTAACAATAATAATAATGCTCTTAAGTTGCACATTACATAATCAACCCACAAAACCAGTGGCCTTTTATACGCTAACAACTATCTGTCACAGAAATTGAGAAAAGAATTGCATTTAAAATAGCATCAAAAATAAAATAGTTAGGAGTAAATTTAATTGAGTAGGGAAAAGATCTGTACACTGAAAGCTACAAAAAATTGATGAAGTAAAATGAAGAACAATGTATTCCAACAAAAAAAAAATTGGAAGATATACCGTATTCATGGATTCGAAGAATTACTTTTCTTAAAATGTCATATTACCCAAAACAATCTTCAGATTCAGAGAAATCTCTATCAAAATTCCCCTGCCATTTTCACAAAAATGGATAAAGTAATCCTAAAATTCATATGGAGCCACTAAAGATCCCTAAGAACTAAAAATATCTTGAGTTAAAGGAACAATGCTGGAGATATCACACTACACAATTTCAAAACCACGGGGTATTATAAAGCTCCTGAAACCCACCCAGCATGGTACTGCATGAGAGCAGACATCACCACCAAAGGGTCAGAGTTGACTTCAGATAAAGATGGAAAGCAGGCCGCAGGGCAAGGGTGACCTCTTCCTTAAATGATGCCGAGAAAACTAGAAATCCCCATGCAGAAGAACGAAACTGGACCCTTATCTCATCACTTACAAAAATCAACTTACAATGGCTAAAACACTTGAATGTAAGTACTGAGACTGTAAAGCTGCTAGAAGTAAACAGAGGAAGAAAAGCTCAGTCCATTGGTCTAGCCCGTGACTTCCTGGATAAGACTCAAGAAACACTGAGCATCCCAAGCAAAAACAGACCACGAGGATTGCATCAAAGTAAAAGGCTTTCACACAGCAAGGGGGTGCATCGAGGAAGGGCAGGCACGGATGGGGAGGGAGCGCTGCACACATCTGAGAAGCGCTAGTATCCCAAACACATACGGAGCTCAACTCCACAGCAAGAAGATAAGTAGCTGATTTAAAACTGGGCAAAGAAATTAGACAGATATTTCCCAGAAGTGATAGAAGTGGCCAACAGACTTAGAAAAAAATGCTTCACATCTTAAATCATCAGGGGAATGCAAATTAAAACCACAATGAGATGATACTTAACTGACTAAATGGCTATTATCTCAATGATGAGTGAGTCAGTGCTGGAGAGGACAGGGAGAAAAGGGAACCCTGGTATCCGCTGTGCGGGAATGCAAGTTAGTACAACCATTTCAGAAAATAGTATGCAAGATCCCCCCCAAAACGAAACAGAACTTCTACAGGGCTCAGCAAATCCACTGCTGACGGAAGTGTGGTCTGCATTCTGTGGAATACTGCCCAGCCTTAAAGAAGACACTGTGTCACCTGAGACAAACAGGTGGGTCTGTAGGACACTGTGTAAGTGACATAAGCCAGACCCACACAGATACTAGGTGATCTTGTTTTCATGTGGAATTTTAAACAGTTGATCCCACAGAAACAGGTTTTGAGGTCACAATGATCTAAAGGAAGACTCTTCAATAATAACTTAATTTTGAGTTACTTATTTAGATTGAGAGAAATGTCACAGGTTCAAATTCATTAACATATCAAAAGATCACACATAGAAGGAAATCCATGACAGAGGAAGCTGTCATAGGATGTCATCAGTACATCCAACCAGACATAGAGGATTAATTCTTCATACTGACCACGAGACTCTGCCTCTCCCTTCTCAGCTTCTGGACACCACCTGGGCCACTCACCACCTGCTGGGAAGCATCCAATCAGCTGCCACCCACCCTTCACTTCGTGAGTTACTGAGTTGCCCTGAGTTACTGTGAGTTGCCCAAGGCCAAAGGGAAGAAGGTTCTCAGCTACACAGAAATCTCTGATTTATATTTCATCTCGACTACAGAAAGCATCTTCATTTCTTTA
Organism: Ictidomys tridecemlineatus; assembly: GCF_052094955.1. NCBI lineage: Eukaryota > Metazoa > Chordata > Mammalia > Rodentia > Sciuridae > Ictidomys > Ictidomys tridecemlineatus. The sequence continues at coordinate 88,465,461 of NC_135489.1, read as the reverse complement.
AATCAAAATATTAATTTGCTGCACCTTGAATGGAGTCAACTAAATGACAAAATTTTAATTTCATCACAAAGTATATTTTATATTAGTAATTTTTTGTTGCACTCTAGATACTTAGAATGATAAAGAAATAAAGAGAATGCTCTCATGTCAAATACAGTTTCCTAAACAACCTAATATGGCCATATTTCTAGTTTCAGGGAATCAAGCTTATTTTGTATATTTTTAAGATCCCTAAAATCATAAAACTGAAGTAAATCAGACTTTAAAAAAATAATTTGATATATACTAGTTGTGCATATAATTGTACAGTATAATAACTGTACAGTATAATAATTTAGTACATGTATATAATTGTACAGTATAATAATATAGCACATGTATATAATGAGTAATGATCAAATCCAGTAAGTCAAGCTTTGGATCCCTCTCAGGATACTAGTGACCATAAGGCTTGAGCTTGCTCTGACAGCCAGACGCAGACTTCTGTGTCCTCAATTTCTACAAACTTTTAAAGAAGCATTTACAGTCAGACTCTACACGGAAGGAGCAGTTCTCTAAACGTTGTTGTTTTTGTACTCTTGTCTTCCTTCAAACTCTAAAAGGTATTTAAATATGAAGGGTGCCACTTTCAACCCTAAAAAGCATCATTTATAGATGTAGTCCATAGTAACCCTTGAAGTGACATCGAAAATCAATAGAGTAGCAGCCTTTATGCTCCAGTGGCCATGGAGATTTTTTTCCCCCCCTAAATTTACGGTAAGCATCTATTTTTACTTGATTGATCTTTATGAATCAACTGTATGTTTGGGGTTTTCTTTCCTGTCTTGGCTACTCAGAAGAGAAAAAGTCCCCCAACCCTCACTTAAAATGTATGTCCTAGATTTTTCCAAAAATATTAGAAGCCCTGGGAAGATGTCCTGGTGCAACCCTTGCACCCAGGACTCTCAGTCACCTTGGAAAAGCTATATAATGGCTGTGTCTCTATTCTCTTAATCCTGGAATAAAGAAGATGGGATCCATCATCTGGAATGTTCCATTTGGTGGAAGAGTCCATTATTCTGAGGACACAGAGATGTCAAAATGAGCCAGCTTATATATAATAAAACCTCAGGAGAGACCCACGAGAGTGCTGCCATCAGCTGTCATCTGCATCAGCAAGGGTAAAGGCAATGTGAACTTCTGTGTCTACACACAGGAAAAAGAGTTCAGTGGAGACACACTGTTTCCTGAGTGTCAGAGGCCAGTCTCCTCCAAGCTTAAATGTAAAGTCGGTATTGCCAGGCAGCTGTTATGTCTAAGAAGAGAAATATTTAAACACCAAAGAAATGGACACAAGGGTTTTCCCTATGGATCCATTAAAGAAAACATCTCACAACTAAACATGAGCATGGAAGAACCCTGGTTTTCCCTGGAGGGGGTGTGTAAATTCAGGTGAATGGCTGCATTGTTTAGGCTATTTATAAAGACTTTCAGAAAACTTACCTGATTATCAAAATGTGCACTTTTTTGTTGTTTCTTATAAGAATCTAGACCTAAAGACTACAATCGACTTATTTAGCAAGACAGCAAACTCTTTACATTATAGGATTATCCTAATCCCCCAAATTGCAATGGAATTGTAATTATTTCCAGATGCTCTCTAAACAATGCAGGAAGCTGTCAGCCACAGGCTAAGGTGCTGTGGGTAAGAGGCAGGATCACTGCATGAGCTGTCTCCCTCTGCCAGCCTGCAGCCCCTCTCTGGAAATCACACCCTTCCAGACCTTTATACTGACATTGAGAAAGTCCTTCCCCAACTTTCTCAATTTCCCCCCAGCATCCTTTGGACAAATCAGAGCCGCTGTGTTCAGGAGCTTCACGCTGGCTCTGTCTAGGATTGGGTCTCAGGTCACTTTTCACCAAGTCTTTGCAGTTATGATAGTTTCTCTGTCAATATTTCCATCACTTATGGTGATTTTTGCAGAGCCAGACTTTTTTTTTTTTTTTTTGCTTTATTTAGCTGTGCCACGTTTCCCCTTTCTGCTACTTTTCCTTTTACCAAGTACACATTTGTCCACAAGCTCTAAGTAGTCAGCCTGAGATACCACCTCACTTCTTCTTGGATTTGTAACTTCATCCCCATGAGTCATCTGTCATCCAACCTCTTTACGTGGAAGGCCATGGTTGCCAAGCCCTGTGCAGCTGTTGCATTTAAGAGTCAGGCTGGCAATATACGGAGTTGCTCTCCCCTGGGTGCACATTGATAGCTACTGGCTGTAGCAACAGTAAAGCTCCATTCAATCAGGAAACACGTACACCCTTATCAGTTTACGAACTCTCAAAGATTAGAATTGGCTGTGCGGCTATAAACATTCTCAGAAACATTCTTCCAGTTAAGATTGAATACAAGTGTCCTTAGAAAGAATCAGTTTATCATGACATATGAGATAGCTCTAAAGAGTAGTAATTATTCTCTGGACTAAAAGCAACATTTGTGTATTCTTGCTAGGTCTAATTTTAGGAGCTCACCTATACACATTGCATTTAAAGGCAAGACATTGATCAGGGGCAGAGCATTTGGAAACTGCAGAACACAGCGTCCCATATCCATGCACTATGCTAGATAGCAATACGGAAAATCATAATTTCTTATTGCCTTTATCTTCTGTTTCTCCCCAGTACCGGCAACACAGTGATTCCCCCTTATTCACAGTCTCATTTTCCATCATTTTAGTTACCTACAGTCACCTGCCACCTGAAATACTAAATGGCAGATTCCAGAAATAACCAATTTATAATGTCAAATTATATACTGTTTTGAGTAATGGAATCTGCCACCATCCTAAACTGACCCTCCCAGGTCAGGGGTCATCCCTTGTCCTCACAGTATTCACTACCCACCAGTGGTTGCTTAGTAGCTGTCTTAGTCACCAGGGTGACTGTCATGGTATCACAGTGCTTGTGTCCAAAGAACCCTTATTGGACTTAATGATGGGCCCCAAATGCAAGAGTAGTGTTGTTGGCCATTTTATTATAGACTACTATTATGCTTGTTATATTTTTATTAGTTTTTTGCTAATCTCCTATTGCACCAACTGTATAAATTAAACTTTATCATGGGTATGTATTATAGGGAGAAAAAGCCTAGAAAATATCGAGTTTAGCACCAACCAAGTTTCTAAGCATCCACGGAAGGTCTCAGAACATATCCCTGCCAATGAGGCAGTTACTGTATGTTTTTATACTCACGTAGGCAGAATGAGTGATTAAAAATATACCCATAAATTGAAGGCAATCTGGGTCTGGAAATACATGGTGTAACGTTACCTTACCAGAGCTATCGGTTTTTGGTTTGTTGTTGAGATGCACGCATAGTTCATGGCTTACTCTGAACCAAGGGTGACTGAGCTCGCCAGCAGGTCCCAATCTGGATGTTCTCATCTGCATCTGGAGTGCCCCAGTGCCTCTATTTGCTGCTCAAATTTCCAGGCTTATGCAGAATTTTCTCAAAGTAGAACCTCAAGTTTCGCAATAAAAGGAAATGTAAGGGCGACTGTATAAAGCAAGCAAAGTGGGAGGCAAAGGAGATGTTTTTGAGAGAGAGGCTCTACAAGGAGCCCAGGACACCAGCACACTGCCAGACCTCAGAGAAGGCTGCTGCGTGAACGAGCAGAGCTCACTCTACTGGCATCAAAGGAAGAAGGATTTCATCAATGATGGTGGGAAAAACTAATCAACAGGTGTTTTTTTTTTTAAATGTACTCTTGAAAGTCTCTATGCAAATGAACTCCAGATGAATTAAAAGTTGTGGATATTTTAAGTTATAAAAACCAGTAAGAAGTAGGGTATGATATGAATCAACTCTGAAGGTTTATGGCCTTGAAGCAACAAAAGAACTACAGATTACAACAGGAATAATGGGGAAAACCCTATGTAATGGAAGTAAACAGAAAAATAATTCTTAAATCAGCTTCATGAATATACATACAGAGGGTAATATGAGCAATCACATGAGCAAATCTTCCACAAAATAAAGACAAAATATTAAATGTATGAAAAGTTGTTTGCCTTCGGTAATCATCATTTTTAAAAGCACTGCTGAACTATTTTAAATCTACTGAATTAGCAAAAGTGCTTTACTCATATCGCTGATGAGGTTTCCATGAATATGGTGCACTTTTATCTCTTCCTTTTGTTGAAGTGAAATTCACATATCACACATGCTATGGCCTGGCTCTGGAATGTTCCTGAGTGCTCATGTGCTGAAGGCTTGGTCCCCAGTGCAGCAGTGTCCAGGGCTTTTGGAAAGTGATTGGGTCACCAGGGCTCTGAGCTCATCAGTAGGTCAACCCATCACAGCTGAATGCATTCCTGGGAGGCCATGGAAACTGTGGGAGGTGGGACCTACCTGGAGTGGGTAGGTCACTGGAGCTGCGCCCTTGGGAATCACCTTCCTCTTTTCTCTTTCTGTACCTCTGCTTGAGAGCATCTCTGCTCTACTGTGTCCTCTCTGCCATTCTGCCTCACTGAAAGACCAAAGCAAGGAAGCCATAAGATGAAATAAATCTTTCCTCCTTCACGTTGCTTCTCTCAGGCATTTTGTCTCTGTGATGAACAGCTGGCTAACACAGTACAACTATTCACATGAAAGTGAACGAGTCAGTGGCTTCTGGGGTGTTCATGATGCTGTGGAACCTAGATCCTCTATCTAGGTCCTCTATCTAGATCCACATCGTTTTCATCACTGTAGAAAAACACCACACACCTGTTAAGTAGTCACCCCCACTCCTCTCACCCCACACCCCTGGCAATAATGATCTGCTTTCCGCCTCTATGGATTGACCCATTCTGGATATTCCGTCTAAACGGAGTCAGCCAGTGTGTGGACTTCTGTATCTGTCCTCCTCACTCAGCATGATGGTTTTCAAGTTCAACCATATTGCCGCGTTTGTCACTAGTTCATTTCTTCTTATGAATGAATGATATTCGGTGTATGTACATGCTAAATTTTGTTTATTCGCTCACTTCATGGTGGATATTTGGGTTGTTTCTATCTTTGGCTATTTTGTGTAATGTTGCTACAAATGCTTGTGAGCAAGTGTCTGTCTGAACCCGTTTCCCACTCTTTGGGGGAACAGTTGGGAGTGGAGCTGGCATATCACATGGTGGTTCCCTATTTGACGTGCTGACAGCAGGCTGACAACTTATACTTGTTGCAGAGTGGGTGGCCTAGGTCCTCCACATTGTCACCAACACTTATTGTTTGTTTTTAAATTCAGCCATCCTAGTTAGTTGTTAGTCCTTAGGTCCCTGAGGACTAGCAGGTGGAGCATTCTTTACATATGTTTAGGCCACTTGTGTTCAGAGCCTGCCGCAGTCTGGCTGGGCACAATTCAGGAGCCACTTGTCAAAAGAAACTAACTTTATTTTTAGAACTACAAACGCCAAACAAAACAGCTCCTCAGGAAAAAACCCTCAGAGCCCAACTGCCACCACTGGCTTCCACAAACCTCTCACCCCCACACCAGCCTCTCCACCTCCCACAATCCTCCTGCTCTTGAGACCGATTGGCTGGGTTGTGTGGGCGGAGCCAAAGAAGTCCCCCAATGAGCAGCTCCGTGGAGGAGCCAATCAGCTAGATGTTGCTGGGGCCGCTGTGAGCCAATCATCAGCTGGCAGTCTGAAGGGCAGGGAAACAGCCCAATGAACATCACCGCAGAGGAGCCAATCAGCTAGATGTTGCTGGGGCCGCTGTGAGCCAATCATCAGCCGGCAGCTGGAAGTTTGCTGGCAGCTGGAAGTTTGCTGGGGCCCCTTTGGCTGTGGCTCTCAACAAGAGCCTATGTTTTCTATATATGAATCCGCATATTAACTCCTAATATCTACAACGGTTTCATAGGTAAGTGTGAAGAGTAGCTGAACTGCCTTCTAGGACTCTATGACAACACTCAGCCCACGGATGCATCCATCATGCCCCTGACAGGTCCTTCCACCATGACCTTGAGATGTCCTCCCACTGTTCCCCTGAGATATCCTTCCACCTTGCCCCTCAGATGTCCTCCCACCAACCCCCTCAGATTCCCTTGCACTGTTCCCGAGATGTCCTTCCGTCAGGCCCCTGTGATGTCCGCCCACCATGCCCCTGAGATGTCCTCCCACTGTGCCCCTGAGATGTCCTTCCATTGTGCCCAAGATGTCCTCCCACGATGCCCCTGAGATGTCCTTCACCAGGCCATACGGTGGAGGCATACAGTTACAGTTCCGTTGCCTCCCTCTCGCCCTGATCTTGCGTCCAGCCCACACCACACAGACTTGCCTTATTGCTATTATTGTAAATAATTGACACCAGAAATGCTGTATCAGGAAACCAAGGTTAAGCCCATTGTTGTTTAAGCAAACAGAATCAATCCTGAATCATTTTAGATTTCCTGCTCTGGGATCGATTATCTGTGGGCCTGGGGGCAGGGGCCGATGAGCATAAGCAGCCCTAATGTGACTGTTGCCCACTTGGCCGCTCCTTCCCGTCTCTGATGTTATTCATGAGAGCCCTGCTATAGCTCCCCCACCCCAGGTCTCTGTTCTTCCCCTTCCCTCCTTGTTACATCTAACTCCAGCTTTCTCTTACACTTTCTCTCCTGATCCCCAGACTGTGTGAGGAGAAGCAGAGAACCAGCCCCTCTGAGCTCTCCTCCCATCCACTTGCCCCTGACCTGTGCACACAGCTGTGCAGGGCTACGCCGGGCATCCTGAAAGCTACCACCCAATTTGCTCTTCCTTTTGTGTTTTTAATCTAATAACAACTTAACTCTTCTTCTGCTGCTCATCCTCTTTACCTGCAAGTGGGTAAAATATCAAGGATGTTGCAAGGCTATCATACAGAATTGAGATATTGTAAATAAAATATGCCTGGTACATAATGGGCCATTATACAGTGGAGCTGTTACTGATTTAGAACAAAACTTAGAACCAAAAAGATGCTTAGCACACCCACACACACATGCAACAGAGAGGCACACATGCTTACAGATGCTTATAGACATACATAAGCACACACATATGCTCGTAGGTATACATGCACACAGACACACACACACACACACTGCAGCACAGGCACACACCTGCACACACACACAAAGCTGGCTGAGGTGAGGGAAAGCAAAGGAGACAGGTAGCTGGAATGTTGTGCCTGTGCCAGCAGCTCTGGAACTGTCCCCTCCTCAGGGCAGAGGCACAGTGAGCATGGCTGTGGAGGGAGGCCCTGCACCAGCCAGCACCATCAGAACCCCGAGTCAGAGCTTCTCCCCTTCAGAGCAAGACCAACAGGATCTCATGGAAACAGGCCTGGTGTGTTAGATGAGAAAGATCTGTGTGGATCAACACTGGGATGGTTAGGGCCAGCAAGAAGGGCAGTTCCAGAACAAGGACAGTCAACTTCCTTTTTAACACACCTGAGAAGAGGCTTGTGTGTGACGACATTGACAGACAGCTGTGCAGAGAAAGGCCAAACCACACCTCACAGCTGCGGAAGCAGCCTTGGGTTCCAGGACCTCAGGGGTTAACGCCTGAGGAGGTGGATCTCTACTCACCAGAAATTGTCCAGCTTGTCACTGTCGTCAATGGGCATCAGTCTCCAATTTTCTCAGGATTTGTAATGCAGGTCCAGCCAGCTGCGGACCCGATTGTGGACAGAGGCTATGGCTGGACCCCCATGAAGGGAGGAGGTGGGAGTGGGCTCAAGGAGGGCTGGGTACAGGCATTCAGCTCCTCAGCCACACAGTATGGAATGTCCCTGCTGCTCATGCTTAGTGGCAAGATATTCTTAAAGGCAATGTCATGACGGTAAATCGTAGCAAAGGCTTCCAACCATGAACACTTCAGCGAGAGTGAGCACGTCAGATCAACTACGCTTTCACCCAGCACGACTCCAAAATGTGCATATCCTAATCTTGCTTCTTCCTCTAAACTTAAGTGACCAAAGTGCAACTTCTCCATAACCCCATGAGGCCACAGACTGGGATGGAGAGAAGATCGACTACGGGGTACAGCAGAACTCTGGCTGTGCCACCCTGTGGTCTCATGAGAGCTGCCACCTGCTTCTAGGACTCGATTTCTCCAACAGTCGGGTGCCAGTGAAAGTCGTTACTCCGTAAGACAAATAGACAGGCTCAAGCGAGTTCTAGGGATACGGTGTTGGGAAATGACCGTCAGGTTCTTCCCTGTCCAGTGCTCCACCCTCTGCCTCTTTTCCCAAATTCTACAGAAGAGAGAGGGTCAGAGCAGGGAGCCATGCCTGTATCACACATTGCTCCGGGTTGGAAGGTACCGGGTGCATGATGGGTTTTCAGGTGGACGAGAGCATGAGGACAGGGCCATGAGGGACTCGAAGTCCAGGCACAGAGCAGGCGCACTGGGAGTTCCCGAGGGTGGGAGGCAGAACTTCCTGGAAGGAGGACCTGGGGACACAGGTCCTGACACCACCTCCCAACTGGGGCCATGCAGCCCCATTCTGGAGACTCCAACCCCGTGGCGCCCAGGGTACAACCCAGACATGACAGAATTAGTGAGACACTGAGACAAAATTGCCATTGACAAAGTTTGGGTACCATGGAAGCGCCTTAATTTTCTGATTTAATTGACATAACAGGGCATTATTTGGTTCTGTTCCTAGGACCTCATGGACCTGTGGGATCTTGGATGAGGAGTACAGCTTCTCTGGCGATAGCAACAGCAGCCTGTACTTACTGGGCACCTAGGGACGGTTCCCAGGGACCGGACAGTACCCATTCCCCCCTTCATATCAGCCTGAGATGGCAACCTTGTCTTCACTTCACAGTGGAGGAAACAGGAGTGGCTAGCCCGAGCACCTATAATGCTGTTTACTCATGTGTAAGTAGTATTTAAAAATCCTCATGGAAATACTTCCCATCATAAATGATATCCTACTTGGAAAATGCTGTACGAAGTGAATGTTCCCATGTGAATGTCACTCCAAGACATCCCCATGCCTTGGACTACGGGTTTCTCATCTCAGGAGGCACTCCCCTCCATGAGGCACACCCCCCCTCTGCCTCTTACCTGTCCGTGTCTGGCTTTTGGCTGTAAAAACTGCTTGCATTCATTATTCCAAGAACACCAGCTCTACCAAATGTTGTGAGGCACAAGAGCTCTCCTTCAGCGCTGATTCCAAGCCCCGTCTGCAGATCTGCCTTCGACTGGAGTGCCCCCCGCCCCTGCCTGATGGCAGAGCACCAGACATGAGGGTCCCTGGGGGGTGGGAGGAGAAGCAGCACTTTCGGCTAATTCCTCTTATGCATGTGATTGGAAGGCACCTGTGGCCCACCTCCTCCCAGACCACCTCAGTTAACACAAGGTGGCACTGTGCTGTCCTGACCTTGCCCAGATGGCCCGAGGCAGAACCACAACTCGGTACAGAGTTTTGTTTTTGTTGTTATTTTTTAAAATTGTCTTATTGAGGGGCAGTAACTGTTTTCAGGAAGCTCACTCCTGGAGAGCAAAAGCCTGTCCATGGTGCCTGAATCAGGAAGGAGTGACACAGAGGGCAGAGCCAAGGGGCACGCAGTGTGCTCACAGAGGTTTTATTCAGTCACAAGAAAAATGAGATTATGCCATGGGCAGGAAAATGGCTGGAGCTCGAGACCATCATGTTAAGAGCTAAGCCAGACTCAAAAGGGCCAGGGTCACATGTCGCCCCTCATATGTGGGAGACACAGAGGAAAAGGGGAAAGGAAGGTGGGAGGGGGCGGGGATGTCGTGGAATCAAAAGGACATCAGTGGGATAAAGGCACGGGGGTGGGGCAGATACCAGAGAGTGACACTGGCCAAGTTACACTGTCATACTGTGAGTATGAACCAACCGGAAACACCACGTCCCACCATTAGGTGCACCAATAACATAAGGAAAATGAAAAAAATCAAACGGGAATCCTGCCAGGTCAGCGCTCAGATGGCAGCTCAGATGGCAGCTCAGACGCGCTCTGGCTTCTGCTCCTCGGGCCCCTGAGACTGCTTCTCCCCTCCTACACCCCACATCAAGGCCGTGCGCACGCCGAGCTCTGCATGTGTACACAACAGGATTCCTGGGAGGAGGGATTGCAGATGGCACAGCCCACGGGCACGGCGGGGCTGGCAGCCCAGCCTCCGCAGGAGTAAAATGACTCCCGTCGCGGTGGAGGAGCCTGGGGGGAGAAGCTGTCCCTCGCCTCTCAGCTGCTGCCCACACGGCCCTGCCCACCCTGAGACTGGTTGATAATGTGAAATGAGGCAGAGCAGGGCATCCTTGATAAAGACGAGTAGAGGCATCTGCAGTGAGGAGAAAAGGAGGAATTGGAAAAGGAATATCACGATTTCTGGGTCTTACAGTTAGTAAATGTCCTATAAACAGCGATTAAAAGTAGCTGTTATCATCAGAAGTTTCCCTAAGATAGCTCTGAACCCCAACGTTTCTTTCCATCAATAGCGTTCTTCAGCAAAGCCCAGGCACCCAGACTGACCTGGAAATCTCTCTAACACGGCCACACATCCACCCCAGTCAGACAAACTACTCCTATGTAATCTGTAATGACATAATTGAAACCAGGTTTACATTTATTTAAGTAGCCTCGCTGTGATGGAATGAAAATATTTTAGTTAGCGGCACAACACGTCTGAGCAGAATTTACAGCGGTCTCCCCTGCCCCGTGGATTCCTCACTTGCCTATAAGAACTCCATTTTGAAAACGAACGAGAGAGGGAGAGAGAGAGAGAGAGGGCTGGTGTTGAGTTTCAGTTCTGCACAATGACACCTTTAACAACCTGCCAGCCAGTCAAAACCTAAATAGAGCATCTGAAAAAGTCTTTACTACTGCCAGTTAATACTCAGAGGCTCTGGGGACAGGAACGTCCAGTGACTCAATATTTGTAAATGCTACTGTTGTCCCTCCAACACATGTCGGACGCTCCTGGGAGAGGCGGGGGCTTTGGCCATGAGGAGGGCGAGGGTCTGAGGTTTAAATAGGAAAGTAGTCACTAAGAAAACAAAATAAAACATAAAAATGAGCACCCGGTGGCCTGGCCCAACTGCCCGCTCTGAACACCCTGGATCATACACAACCCCAGGAGGACCCACAACACCAGGAAGACCCACAACACCAGGAAGACCCACAACACCCGGAGGACCCACAACACCAGGAGGCCCCACAACATCAGGAAGACCCACAACACCCGGAGGACCCACAACACCAGGAGGACCCACAACATCAGGAAGACCCACAACACCAGGAGGACCCACAACACCAGGTGGACCCACAACACCAGGAGGACCCACAACACCAGGAAGACCCACAACACCAGGAGGACCCACAACACCAGGTGGACCCACAACACCCGGAGGACCCACAACACCAGGAGGACCCACAACATCAGGAAGACCCACAACACCAGGAGGACCCACAACACTAGGAGGACCCACAACATCAGGAAGACCCACAACACCAGGAGGTCCCACAACACCAGGAGGACCCACAACACCTGGAGGACCCACAACACCAGGAGGACCCACAACATCAGGAAGACCCACAACACCAGGAGGACCCACAACACCAGGTGGACTCACAACACCAGGTGGGCCCACAACACCAGGTGGACTCACAACACCAGGAGGACCCACAACACCCGGAGGACCCACAACACCAGGACCAGGGCAGCTGCGCTCTTCTTCATTTAGATTTGTTCCTTTGTGTCTGCAGACACCAGCAAAGCTGAACAGCAACCCGGGGCACCAGAAGAACAGTGTGTGTGACATCAGTGTGTGTTCACAACCAGGAGGGTCGGATGTCACTGCAGCTGCTGGAGAGACAACGCACGCAGAGCGCCTTAGAGGGAAGTCAGCGGGTGGAAGGCCGCGGTTTCCACTGCCCGCCTGGCGGTGAGCAGGAGTTGACACAACTTGGTCATTACAGACGCTCCGGGCTGAAAACCCAGTCTGTGTGAATCTTGGCCACCACACGGGTTGGCAAAGCTCTGGAGCTGGTTTGTCCTTCTCTCTTATCCTTTTTCAAGAATGTGTTAATGTTAATGCTGCACATGAAACGGAACACACAGCGCACCGCGGCGGGCCAGCACGAGCACCCACGCTGCTGGTTCAGAGGAACCCGTGATGGCCATGAACTCACCTTCACGGGCTCCGGCTCCCTTTGAGCCCAGCCTGACCTCGCCTGCCTATTGATCATCATCAGAAACACTGGCACTTGGAATGGGAACTTGGGCACTGATGGAAACGGGCTTGGGCGGGAATTTAACTTTGTAGGAACAGAGCTTGCCGTCACAACGCCCATTCCGCTGGCTTTGGTGAGCCAGGAGCGTTTTCACTGGGGATAAGAAGAGAAAGAAAGGGAGGCGACGTTAGGTTGTGACATGTGAGGTACACTGCAGGAAGAACGAGAGCGGCACTGCCGGAGCCACGGGCATTATGGCGCACTGAGAAGACACGGCACTCAGGAAGGGTGTGCAGGAGCACCTGAGGCCCCACGCTCGGGCTGGCAGGGGTCTGGGCACAGGCCTGCCAGAGGCCAGCCCTTCCTACCCTGCCCCACCTGAGACTCTGACACCTGAGGTCCCATCTGAGCATCTATGTGTTCTGATCCTTGTTCAGAAGGAGGACAAAACAGAAGAGATGGCTGTATGTCTGCGTGAGCCTGTCTCTACCTTAGGGAAGAGAACACAGAGAGTACTGCTACAAACCAGAGAAGGGGGCTTGTTCTAACACTCCATTCTGCAATTTTACTTTGTTCTTTGCAGAATTGTGGTAAACCCTTACTGTAGACAAAAATGTCTAGACTCCCTGAGGCAGTAGAGATGGTGAGTTACACTTGCTAGGCTGGACACTCTCCAGTGATCCTTCCACATCACTCAGCAATCTGAACTTATGCAGAAAGGAGAGAGAGATATTAATCAACTCAGTTTTTAAACTCTTATAAGTTGATAAGCAAAGTATTCTGTGCTAAAATACCTCTGGTGATGAAGAACTCATTATTCTTGAAAAACTCTTTTGTTTGGATAACACTGTGGTTATAAAGTATGCCCTTAGTGTCCCAGAGTAGCTCACTGTGAAATGTGCTAATGATATTTGATTACGAAGCACTATAAAATATTGTTGCTAAATTTCTATGTTAAGAGTGAAGCTAGCAAATATAATCAATGCTTTTTATCACTATAATCTAGCTCAAATGCCATGACTTAAACTCTGTTTTATCAAGACCTCAGTGATAGAATGATATTTGGCTTTTATCCAACATTAAACCACATGTTAACAAGTGAATATTACTCAATCATAAAAAAGGAAGTGTGTACTGATACATGCTATTTCATGGATGAGCCTTGAAAAGGTTATGCTAAAGAAAAGAAGCCAGACACAAAGGCCATAGATTGTATTCATTTAGACAGAATGTCCAGCCTAGGTAATAAAGACAGAGAGGAGATGAGCGGTAGCCTGGGGTGGCTGGGAAGGAAATGGAGAGAGACTACTCCTGGATCTGGGTTTTGAGTGTGTGAATACTACATCCAAACCTAGCGCTGTGGGCAGTTGTCGTCTTGAATAGACCAAACCCCACTGAATTCTATCTTTAAACGGGTGAATTTTACGGCATGCGAATTACACGGCAATTTTAAGAACAAGGGCCAGACCTGCAGTTATAGGACTGAAATAAAAAGTCACCGTGGGAGGCGCTGCCACCCGAGGGACTCCGGACTCAGCACAACAGCCAAAATGCACACCACCGCAGCTCTGCGTCCGCCTAACACCCACGCGGCGAGGAATGAACACAGGTCCTAGTAGAGGGTCCCGGGCTGTGTTTACCTTAATGCTCCCCGACCCGTGAGAAGTTTCCACCTTTTTATTTTACAGGGAGGGTGTGTCGACTGCATCTCAGCTGTACTTGTACTTATGAAAGTTCAGGGAATTTCAAAGCCACAAACGGGTCCTTCAGGGAGAAGCTGGCACGGTGAGCTGCTATTGCGGTCTACTTCCAGCTCCCTGCGGCTCCCTGCGGCTCCTGGGGGCCTAACTGGAAACCCATGACTCTGCTCAGGCACCTGGGAGGCTCCTGTTCCTCTCCGGTGACAGTCCCCCGTCCTGTAAGAACCAAAGCCTGGTTTGGGGAAAACACTCTCAGAACAAAGCACAAACACGCTGACTTTTTTCAGATGACAAGTTCAAAATGTTACAGGTGTAGAACATCTTACTTCCCTGTGAATGCCCCTGAGAACGCCGGTATCAGGCCACATTTCCCCCCCAAAAGAGAAAAGAGGCCTTAGGTGATGGTTCCGAACACGATGGATGTCACCGTCACATAACCTACGTGCTGTATTCAACCTCGAGTTCTTGTTTGGTGGCCAGGGATTGTGCCTATCTCTTCCTACTGTCGACTCCAAGGACTGCGCGTGAATCTTGATTTTTTAGGTTACGCTCCATGATGAGGCCTCACACCCCGGGAGGAACCCAGAGACTCATTAACTCCGCCTCCTCGGGATCCCACCCTCTACTGCAGGGCTTCTTAGACGTGCTCACACTGCACTGGGCTGCAAAGTGACCAAAGCGCACTCAGAACCTCACAATAAAACTACTGTGCCGACGTCCCCGTGGGCAGTGACGCACAGGGTCACCAACCACCCACACCGCAGAGGGAAGGGGCCCTGGGACACTCACAGTTGTATCCAGGCGTGATGTGGTGCTGGGCTTCCAAGCTGGCCAGGGTGATGTGGAAGATGATGTGCAGCAGCAGGAAGGACAGGCTCAGGAAGCACAGCGACTTCAGCAGCCGCCCCGTGTGTCCTGGGGGTGAAAGCAGAGGCTGTGAGGGACTGAGACCAACACCGCTCTGCTTCTCCAAGGGGTCCAGAGAACGTGTCCCAGTACCACCCGGGGGGAGGCTGGCCCACCAGTGCAGGCATGCAATGATCCCGACCTTAATTATTAGTCAATAGCCAAAATCCACCCTGCATAACATCACACAGTCAACCTCATGTGCATTAAAAACTCAATGTAATAGAAAAATGTCTTCTTACGCATTCTATGACATGTTATATGGCATTTTTTTTTTTTAGAGAGAGAGAGAGAATTTTAACATTTATTTTTTAGTTTTCGGCGGGCACAACATCTTTGTTTGTATGTGGCGCTGAGGATCGAACCCAGGCCGCACGCATGCCAGGCGAGCGCACTACGGCTTGAGCCACATCCCCAGCCCCAATATATGGCATTTTTATAGTGGAACCGCAAAAAGGTTCTGGCCCAGAAAATTGTACAAAAAAATTTCTGTCAGACTTGAAGGAGAAGGTAATCTGTATTTTATAAAAGTAGTTGTAGAGAATAGAAAAAGAAAGAAGATAGTCTGAAACATTTTGTAGTTAGGGTAAGTTTAATTTCAATAAAATAAGGCTGGAAGAGAAAACTATGAATCAATTTTACTTGTGAACATAGACCTAAACTATTAAAAAGATTTATTAAGTAGCTGAAATAGCACAGTAAAAAAAAAGAATATATCATAATCAACTAGACTTTATTGCCGAAAACCCAGGGTGGTTTGACATTAATGGATCTGTAAGGGGATTCACATAGCAGTGGGCTGATGTCACAACTTTCTTCATGGACACAAAAGAAACACTTCTGAAAATTCAAAATGAATTCATGGTTAAAAAGTTGAGAATAGGAACAGAAAGAAGCTTTCTTAAAGGACTGAGCCCATGGCTAAAGCAAGCATGCTCTTTCTGATACAAGTTTAGGCGGGGTCTCGCTAATGTCAGAGATAAGGACACTCAACAATGTCACCACCAATTATCATACCGCTGGGTGTTCCAATAATACCGTAAAACTAAGACAAAGACTGAAGAATCTTATTAGCCAGAAACATTCACAGATAATATGATCAAGGAAAATAATTTTCAGAGGATATCATTATCAATATAGAGCATTGAACTGAATCCACAGACCAACTATTAGAACAAATGTAAGAATTCAGGAAATGACTGAGATACAAGACCATCTTGCAAAAACCAGCATCCCTCCCCACAGTGCAGTAACCAGATAGACACCGAGGCACAACTTGGTTGGCAATCAGAACTCTGCCACGGTCTGGTCAGGTGTCAGGCTGGGCCGCTGCGCACAGTTATCCAATCAAACACTCGTCAGGGGGCTGCTTGGAGTTTTCTGGTGTCACCACAGTCCATGGCCCACTGATTTTAACAAAGGGAGATCGTCTGCCACCTTCCGGGCAGGCCTGGCTCAATCTGCTGGAAGGTCTGAAACCAGGGAGGGGAGTGAGAGAAGGCAACCGAGGGCAGGAGAGGAGCTCAGCTCGCCCCCTGGAGATTGGTCTGTCTGGGATCTTCCCTTCCTGACGGCCTGCCCTGTCTGCTGTGGACCTTCTTGGCCAGTCCACAGTCAGTCCTGCAAACCCCGACATAAAAGTCCTCAACCAAAAAGCTATGCAAAGAAGCATTCAAGTCACATCTGCATGTATTTCCTATTGTACTGCAACTCTCTCTGAAACTTGATTAATAAAAATACACACAGTTTAAAGACTTTTATGGATAAAAGAGAATCAATGAAGAAATATGTTAATTATGAATGGGATGATTTATGGCAAAGATGTCAATTTTCCCCAACTTTGGTCTACAAATTCAATACAATTTCAAACAGCATGCAATAAGAAACTTCTATGTCTTCACCGAATACATTTCAAAATACCTAGAAGGGATGTTCTGAGGATAGCAACAAACATTTAAAAATACATTTAGGATTAAAGCTCTACGAGTCGCTATGCTAATTTTGAAATATTAAGAAATAAGGTCAAAAGTGGGCAAAGCTGGTGCATGCAAACAGACATTAAGGTATGTTATAAACCTATGAATTGAAACAAAATAAAGGAATAAAACAGAAAAATAGTCAAGTGCAATATCATACATGGCTAAAGTAAAACCCAACTTATTTAAATTAACTTGGCAAATGTCAAAGTTGACCCTACAAATTAAGAGAAAAAGGATAGGAATGACATCAGTGATGTGACGGGGTCAGAGGCCCCAGCTCTCACCTCCCCACAGAAGCACCAATTTTGGCAACCACCATGGATGAGAGTACTTTTGTGGGAGCCCCAGAGACTAGTTGAGTTACACCATCTCAATGGGAAAAAAAAGTCCCAGAGTGAGCGCCCTGAAGAAGGCAAACTGAAAGGAGCGGTTTCCTTTATCCACAGAATCTCTCCCCAGAGTGGCTCAGCGTGGCGCTGGGGGGCCTGATTGCACTGCAGTTTCTACTCCTGGGCCAAGTGAGAATGATGACATGAGCACCCAATTTCCCAGTCTTGCATATGCTGCCCAGGAGGCCCACTGTCTTATCCCACCCAGAACACAGAAGGAAGGGAGAAGCATGGATGGGTTGCCAGGAGACAGTAAAGAGCAGGAAGAAGAGCGTGCGTGATTCTCAAGAGCATCACAACCCTGGAGCCCGCTGACAGATTCCACCAAGAGACCCATCACTGACCCTTGCAGGATGAGTCACCCAAAGACCTCCACAGCCCACTGCTGCAACCACACCTTGGATCCCTCCTCCTGCGGACAACGTCTCACACATCCTTGTGCATGGGCTTGCTGAGCTCTTGCAGAGAGTATAGAGACTGCAGCAGTAAACACAGACCCTAGTAACTGGCTGGGCTTTACAGGTTAGCACTTTGTTAGGGACCTACCCTAGAAAAAATAAGAGGTTGTCTCTCAGCACCAAGCATGGCTTTACTGATATGGGAGGCACAGGAACCCAAGAAAAGAAGTGACAAGAGGGGAGCAGCAGGTCTACCCACAGAAAAAAATTGAGAGAACCCTCTACCCTCACGGAATCTCAAATCAGGCTTACTGGTGAAGCGTTTTCTCTTCTGAAGAGAAAAGACTGGAGAAGGGCAAGTGCCAAAAAGGCTGAAAGGAGCACAAAGAATCAAGTAAACATGACACCACCAAAAGAAAAAACCGAAGCCCATCTACGTGAGAAAGCCCATATACAGGCTGAGCCCATATACATGAAAAGCCACAAATCTCCTGGCAAAGATTCAAAATAATCACCTTGCAATTCAGTGAGCTATAAGAAAATACAATCAGCTTAGATGAAATCAGGAAAGCTGTACATGAGACGTTCAGTAAAAAAAGGTAGGACCAGAAAAAAGGAATCGAGCAGAAGAGTATAAAGCCTGAAGTGAAAAATTCAATAGAAAGCGTCAACAGCAGACTGGGCCAACCAGAAGAGTCAGAGAGCTTGCAGATGGATTATTTGATATTATCCAGTAGAGGAAGGAACAAAACTTAAAAACAATGAAAAGGAGGTGAAAATAGGTTGTGGCAGTCATGGGACACCAGCAAGTGACCATTAGACACATTATAATGTCCAGAAAGGAACAGAATGAGAAAGGGGCAGAAGGTTAACCCCAAGGAACAATGGCAGAAAAGCCACCTCATCTGAAGAGTCCGATAGACATCAGGGCCCAAGAGGCCTAAAGAACTCCAACGAGTAAGGAGGTCTTCACAGAGACACACTATAATCAAAGTTTCAAAGGCCAAAAACAAAAACAAAAATTTAAATGAGCAAAAGAAAAAAAAAGTCATCACCTACCAGAGCCTCTCCAGATGACTGTGAGTGCTTCTCAGCAGGCCTGAGAGAGTGGGAGATGTATTCAAAATGCTATGAAAAGACTTTCAGCCCAACCAGGCCACCCATGGACGCTGTCCTTCAGAAATGACAGGCAGGTGCTGGAGGGCCTCGGCACCACCGGACCAGCCTTATGAGAAATGCTGAAGGGAGGACATGAAATGAAAAGACACCGAAGAGCCACGTGAAGGGCTCTGAAGACATGAAGCTCACCGATTAAGGCAAGAATATGGTCAAAGTCAGAATATTCTTAAGGCTGCAATGGTGCCATGTTGATTACGTGGAACTCCAATGTAAAAGTTGAAATATGAAATCATTAAAAACTATCATCACAATAATTTATTTGTAGTTATGAATTTTAAAAATGTGAATTGTGACATCAATAACATGAAATATGAGAGAATCAAAGTGTAGTTTTTACGTGTGACTGAAATAAAGTCGCTATCAAATTACGTAGATTATTATAACTAGAAGCTGTTTCATGTAAGTTTCATGGTAATCATTAAACCCAACCTTACAAGATGCACAAAAGGTAAAATGAATCAAAGCCCACCACTATAAAAAAAATCACATCACGAAGGGAGAGAATAAGAGAAGAAGAAAGAGCAAAGAGACTAGAGAGAGAGGAGAATGAACAAAATGCCAATTGTTGGTCCTGACCTATCAATATTTTTTTAATGTAAATGAATTAAATTATCCTGTTAAAAGATTGAGGATGATGAAATAAATTTAATAACAAGATCCAACTGTATGTGTACCAAAAAATTCAGCTTTCAGGACACATACAGGCTGAAAATGAAGTTGAAAAGGGTAACTGAAGGAGAGCAGGGAGGGCTATTCTCTTACCAAAGTGAACTAAGTCAGAAAGCTCTCACAAGAGACAAAGATGGTCATTTTATGAAGCTGAAGCATTCAATTCATAGGAAGAATAGAATAATTTTGCACATACACGCACATGACCTCAGAGCACCCAGGTATGCCTGTTAGCGGAGATGGATGGAGAGGTAGATGGCAGTATAATCACAGTAGGGTCCTGCACAGTCCAGTTCACCATGGCCACACCTTACAGACAGAAAAGCCAACAGCATGGGTCTGAGCAGCTCGGCGGGCGCTCCACTGACCCCAGGCACACACAGAATGTTCTCCAGGACAGATGGCAGGCGAGGCCACAAAGTGAGTCTGATCCA
The DNA here is from genome assembly GCF_052094955.1 of Ictidomys tridecemlineatus. Taxonomy (NCBI): domain Eukaryota; kingdom Metazoa; phylum Chordata; class Mammalia; order Rodentia; family Sciuridae; genus Ictidomys; species Ictidomys tridecemlineatus. The sequence goes on along the minus strand of NC_135489.1, from coordinate 88,445,616 downwards.
ATCTCCTCACCCTGAACTCACGTCTTTCTGACCACAGTGGATGGAACTGGAAACCAACGACGGGAAGAAAATGGAACAATCCAAAACAGGGCGAAATTTAGCAGCACATGTGTGAAAATCACGGAATCAGAGAAGAAACCAAAAGAGAAATAAAAATACCTGGAGACTAGTGAAAATTAGTACACCATGAGCACAGTACGTCCAGGGGTACAGGATCCAGAGTGTCCCCAAGGTCCCTGTGTGGGTGGCACGGCCCAGGTTGGTGGAGCTACTGGGAGGGGGTGGGTGGAGGATGTGGGCCACGGTGGTGCATCTTGTCCTTGGCCCCGTCCCCCAGACCTCTCTCTCTCTGCTTCCTGGCTGCCACGAGGTGAGCAGAAAGAAACCCTTAACAATTTCCTAGCAGACCACATTCCACAGCACACCAAAGGGGACACCTGCCACGGTCCCGTAGGTTTATTCTTGGTTGCAGGGAGGGCTCAACACACAGAAATCTGTAAATGTAAAATACCCCATTACCAAAATGAAGGACAAAAAAAATCATACAATCATGTCAATAGATACAGAAAAGTTGTTTGACAAAAATCAACATCATTTTAAGCTTAAAAACTCTCAACAGATGAGGTACAGAAGGAATGCACCCCAATACAATAAAGACCATGTCTTACAAACCCACAGGGAATATCCTACCCAGTGGCTAAGAGCTGGAAGATTTCCTCTCAGATCAGGAAAAGGCCAAGAATGGACACTCTTGCCACTGCTGTTCAAAGAGTTCCGAAATCCTTGCAAGAGGGAAAAATAAAAGGCACCCAAATTGGAGAAGTGTTAAATTGTTCCTATTGAAGTTAATTATTTTAATACATAGAAAATCCTAAAGACTCCACACAAAAAAAACAACTGTTAGAATTAATTTAAAAATTCAGCAAAGTTGCAAGATACAAAATCAACATGCAAATATCAGTTGTGTTTCTATAAACTGATAATGAACTATCTGTAAAATAAAAAAAAAAACCCTCACATTTACAATAGCACTTAAAAGAAAGGAATACTCAGGCACAGATTTAACCAAGGAGGTGAAAGGTCTGTGCCCTGAAAACTGGAAAACACCAATGAAAGGGGTGAAAAGAGAGGCAAGCAGGTGGGAACACACCCCATGCCCACGGACTGGAACTAATGTTGTTAAAATGTTCATACCACTCAAAACTGCTATGGTCCCAAAACAATCCCCCTCTCAAAATACCGATGTGGTTTATTCACAGAAATGGAACAAAAAATTGTTCAAAAATTTGTTTGGAACCACAAAAGATCCCAGATATCTAAGAACTATTGAGCGAGAATCACCAAGTTGGAGGCATCACACTTCCTGATTCCAAATGTATTATAAATTTACAGCAATTAAAATAGAAGGTACGAAGACCCACGGGACAGAAGAAAGAGCCCAGAAGTCAACCCACACATACATGGTCAATAAACCCTTCCTGAGGGCTCCGAGAAGACCCAGTAGGGAAAGGAGACATCCTTAACAAGCGGTATTGGAAAAACTGGATACCCGCCGTCAAACAGTGAAAATGGCCCCCTGTCTCCCACCTTGTAAAAAATACCAACTCAAAGTAGAATGAATGCCTGAAACTGCAAACATCTAGAAGAAAAGCTAGGCAAAAGGTTCCTTTACATTAGTATTGGCAATGATTTTTTTAAAAAAAATGTGGTACAGAAAACAAAGCAAAAAATAACTGGGATTACATTATGGAAAAGTTTTTGCACACCAAAATGAGAAGGTCACCTATGGAATGGGAGGATACACTTGCATGCTATCAGTCTGCTAAAGGGTTAACATCCAAAATATATGAACCTGACCTGACTTTCCTATGTATATATATATGAGTATCCCACAAGGAATCTCACTGTCCTGCACATCTACAAGACTGGGTCCTAATTAGAATAACATATACCCTAGGTCAGTATAAATATGTCAAAATAGTCTCTACTGTCATGTAGAACCAAAAAGAACAAATAAAAACACAAAATATATGATGAACCATAAAACTAAATAATAAAAAACAAAAAAAAACCATAATAAGAAATGGGCAGAGGATCTGGGCAAGGGTTCTTTTCTCCAAAGAACATATAAAAAGAGCCATCAGGTATTTGGCGAGCTGCTCAGTATCACCAGTCATTGGGGAAATGCAAATCCAAACCTCAACTGAGCTATCACTTCTGCCATGGTCTGAATGTCTCCACCTAGAATTCCTGAGTGACAACTTAATTGCCATCGTGATGGTCTGAAGAGGGAGGACCTCGGGAAGGGCTTCAGTGGTGACAGAAGAGCCCCCTGGATGGGATTAGGGCTCTCACCAAGGGCTTTGGGGGTGAGGGGTTGTGCCCTTGTCCCTTCTGCCATGTGAGGAGACAGAGCTGTGCCCCTCTGCAGGAGGCCAGCACAGGCACCACACCGTGATGGAGCAGAGACAGGGCCTGTACCAGACACCAGCGCTGCCAGGCCTCCTCCTGGGATGTCTCAGACTCCAGAACTGCGAGAAACGGACTTCTCTTCCTTACACGTTCTGTGGTCTGTTAGTGCAGCACAGGCGGACGAAGGCAGCCTCAGGACAACAGCCTCACCATGGCTACTGCTGAACATCAGGTAGTCAGTGTTGGTGAGGACTTGGGGAAAAGGAAACGCACACTATGTGCGGAAATGTAATTTGGTTTAGCCATTGCGGAGGATTGTGTGAAGGTTTATAACAAATTAAAATAGTTCTATGCTATATGGTCCAGCAATCCCACTTCTGCATGCATGTCCAAAAGAATTAAATTGGGATCTCCGAGACTTATCTGCATGCCCATGCTAACTGCAGCAGGATGAAAAACACCAAGATATGGAAACAATTTAAATGCCCATTGAGGTATGTGAATGGATGTAAAAATTCGTGGTATAAACTAACAATACAATGGAACAGCATCTGCCATTTGCTTTGATGTAGATGGGCCTGTAGAGTAATACGTTGAGCAAAACAAGCCAGAGGCAGGAGGACAAGGGCTGCCTGACCTGACTTGTACATGGAATCTAAAGTCCCACTCGTTGACACAGAGAGTGGCCAGGTGGCTGCCAGGGGCTGGGGTTTTGGGGAAGTGTTAATGTTAGATGATGGTTGAAGGGTAAAGTCACACATGATAAAGGAGTTTTGGAGAAGTTCTGCTCAATCAAGGATGAATTTTATGCTAAGTATTATTGTCAAAACCAAAACTCACTAATAATAGAAAGGGGTGGAGGAGCCTCATGTCTGAGTTTGGTGGTGCTGATGGTTCTGCAGCTCCTTGAGATGTGTACATCAGGCAGCCACAGGTAAATGGTGCATGAATACAGTGGTTCTTAATATAATATAGTGGTTCTTAGCCAGATAAAAACTGGCTATAATAGAGAAAAAAAGTAATGCTAGTTCCTTGCCATACACAAAGGTGATCTTCAGACAAATAAAGACCTAAGCATGAACAATAAAATTCTAGAGCCAATAAATGAACACATGAAGTAATAACTTCATGACTTTGGAGCAGGGTTTGTTTTCTAAAATAATGCTAAAAAACCAAGCTATAGGAAAAAGAAAAGATAGTTTTAACTGCATTATGTTGGAAATTTCACAAATGCCAACATAAATAAAATGGACAGACAAATGATTAAGACATCTGAAATGTATATTAGATTCACAGAACAGATAAAGAATCCCTGTATATCCACATTGGGCAAAACATTTAAATAAGCATCTTGCCAGAGAAGATCAGAGTAGGGAATCCGCTAATAGGGAGAAGCTAAAAGCCACTGTAACACAAATGAGCTAAGATATAAATGATCAGACATCTCATACCCACTTGATCAGGAAACGTTATAAAATGCCATAGCCCTGAGTTTCTGTGAGGGAACCTCACCCAGGTGTTAGTTTGAATTAGTTCAGGCTTTCTAGAAGTCATTACTTAAGAATACCTGACCCTCTGACCCAGCACACTACTCAACAACCTGTAATCCCAGCTCTGTGGGAGGCTGAGGCAGGAGGATTGCCATTTTGAGGGTAAAGTCACACACACCCACACCCACCTGCCCCCCACCCCATTCATCTGCTGTAGTTTTTATTGCTTTTACTAGAAAGAAGTAAGTATGAACACACAGAAAGACATTTTCTCAAGATCAGTGAAGTAATGTCTCATTGTGTGCTATAAACAAGGAGGTTTTACTTGTCTAAACCCTTAGAATAACATTTCTCAAAGGCAAAGGAACACACACACACACACACACACACACACACAGCCACACACACGTACACATACTAATCAAGGTGAAATTCACACAGCAAATTGGGTGGCACCCATGTATTCACCAATATACTCCCAGTGTTGAGCCACTGCTGCCTCTGCCAATTTCCAAAGCTCCTTATCCTAAGGCACCTGGTGTGAAGTTACTCTCCATCCCCCACCCAGCCCCAGCAGCCACACACCAGCTCTCCAACTCCATGGAGGTCCCACACACCTGTAGCCACACAGCAAAGGGCCTTTTTTGAGTGGCTTCTTAGATAGAACATACTGCTTTCAAGCCATGCATCTGCAGACTGCATCAATACTGCATGGTCTTTATGGCTGAGTATTATTCTACTGCACGTATGGAAATTTGCTCATCCACCCATCTACAGATGGACATTGGGCTTCGTACCTACACTGCTGTTCCAAACACACACATACACATGCTTGCTGGAGTGCCAGCCAACAATTATTTTATGTAGATATCTAGGATGGAATTGCTGCTTCATATGCAATTATGTACTTGGCTTTTAGAGGAACTGCCAAATTGTTTTCCACAGCAGATGTGCTCTTATACATTTTTTGGGCAGCCATGTACAAGGGTTCCAATTTCTCAACATCTCTGTCAACATTTGTTATTTTCTATTTATTATCATTTTTGCTATAGCTATCCTAATGGGTATCAAGAGAAAAATCTGTTGTAGCTTTGATTTGCATTTCCCTAATGATTAATAATGTGCTTATTGTCCATTTTCATATTTTCTTCTAGAAAGAAATTGTCTTATTGATCTGTTTCTATCTCCATGACAATGGCACACAATTTTGAATACCGTAGTTTTGAAGTGAGTTTTAAAATGAGGAAGAATGTGTCTTACAACTCTGGTGTTCCAAAATACCAATTTTGCTATTTGAAATCCCTTATAATTCCATATCAACTGAAGGATCAGTTTTTTTAATTTATGCAAAAGGTCTATTTGCATTTTAACAGTGGTTATACTGTGTCTGTAGATTATTTCAAGTGGAAGTGACATCTTAACAATACTAAGCCTTCCAATCCATAAGCACAGGGTTTCTTTCCATGTACTTAGAACCTCAGTTACATTCAACATTTTCAACACACAAGTCCTTCACCACTTGGGTCCAATTTATTCACAGATATTTCTTTATTTGATTACTATAGATTATTCATTATCAGTGTACAGAAACACAACCGATTTTGTGTGTTGACTTTTACTGAGACGTTGCTGAATTTATTATTTCTAGAAGTATTTGTGTGAATTTTTTGGGGAATTTTCTATATATAAGTACACACCATCTGCAAACAAGGGTATGTTTGTTTTTGTTTTTTTGTTTTTTCGGTTTTTTGATTTTTTCCTAGTTTGATGGTCTTTCATTTTTTTCTGGCCTAATTTTCCTGGCCAGAAATTCTGATACAACACTGAACAGAAACGAAAAAAGTAGCCATATTAGATTGCTAACACTGCCATAATAAAATATCACAAGCTGGGGGCCTTAACTAACAGATCTTCATTTTCCCACATTTCTGGAGGCTATAGGTCTAAGGTCAGAGTGGCACAAGTGGGTTCAGGTTTAAAGGGACCTCTTCTTGGCTTGCAGGTGACACTTCTTGCTGCCTCTTCACATATTCTCTCTTCTGCACCCATCCCCAGCATCTCCGTGTGTCCCAATGTCCTCTGACAAGGAGATCTGCTAGCCTTCATTAGGAACCATCCTAATCACCTTCTTTTATTTTAATTATCTCTTTGAAGTATCTCCAAGCATAATTATCTCTTTGAGATACTCCAGCATCTCAGAATGTGATTTACATTATGAGATGCTGGCGTAAGGGCTTCAACATATATATTTTGGGGATGCTGTGGTTTGAATCTTGAATGTATCACCAGGTCCTGTTTTAAAAACTTGATCCTCATGGTTGTTGCCCTGCTGGAAGTTGGTGGAACTGTAAAGAGGTTGGGCCTAGGGTAGGCGGTCTTTAGGTGATTAGATGCATGCTCTTGTGGCAGATAATGGGACCCAAGACCCTTCTTCTCCCTTGAGTTTCCTCCTGGCCATGAGGTGAGCAGTTTTATTCAGCCAAAGCCTCCAACCATCATGTGCTGGCTTGTCACAAGCCACAAAGAACAGAGCCAACTGATCATGGGCTATAACCTTCAAAATTATGAATGAACCTTATCTTTTTACGAGTTGACTATCTGGGGTATTTGTTTTAGCAACAGGAAGCTGATTAACGTGGGGAACATAATTCAGCCCATAACATAACGGTGCCCTCTAGATTCTCAAAATTCATGTACCTCTTAAGTGAAAAATAATTTAGACCTTTCCCAAAGCCAAAAAGTTTGGACCATTCAAGCATCAAATCCAAGTCCAACGTCTTATCTAAATACAATCTGAATCAAATGTGAGTTGTTAAAAATCAAATCAGATGTGTTGTTAAAATGGATGCCTTTAAGTTTTCACAGAGATTACCTTGAGTACTGGATAGGAGGGGGACTAGTGAGAGCAGAAGCACAGAGCTGACCGCTTGCAACTCTGCCTTAGCCTTCACTTCCTGCTTTCACTGAGCCTAGCAAGAAAAGAAAAATGAAAGCTTGGGGGTTCTATCAGGCCTGTTCTGAGTGCAGATCCACTTCTGGGAAAGTAAGTGACCAGGACACTTTTCAGTGCCATAATTTCTCAAAGAAATCTTCTCTTCAGTTTTCCCTCCTAGGATTTTAAGATGCCATTGTTTATCTCAGTTGTGATTTTTCTTTTGCTCTGAGCAGTTGTGAGTTGTTCATTTGATTTATGAGTTAGATGTCACAAAGTCAATAAATGTGCATCAATCTTCCAGGCTGCCGCCAGATGCGGCAATAAAGACAAATGCTGTTCTTTGTGAATCAAGTCCTCTCTGCTCTGGAACCAAAGTGGGAATGAGGGGTGTTGTCTTTAAGACCTCTGTGTGAATGAGCACGAAGAAAAGACAAACACCAATGTCGAATATTTGCATGCTGTTTTAAAATGTCTTGATGATTTGTTTCTTGATTCATTATTCTCTTGATTGCTGCAAATGTTGGACAGTCTGAAGAGTTCTTAAAATTTTGATCCTGACTGTTTTTGCTTGATTTTTAGATGTTCTCTGAGAGGGTCAGCACTTGGAGGAGTGTATGTATTAAGCCACTTGCACTGATGTCCATTTTCAATTGCCAAACATTTCTTATTCTCAGCTCTTTTTTCCCTTATCCTGTGTACCTGGGCCTGAGGTGAGGTAGACACCCTGTGGGAAAGGCATGGCAGAGGAAAGCCACTGCATTCATGGCAGTCATAGGAGGGAGAGAGAAAAAGGGGGCGGGGGGAGTACACATTGTGTGGGGGTATTGTATTGTGTGCTATGTATTTTAATTTCTTTTTTTTAAGAGAGAGAGAGAGAATTTTTAATATTTATTTTTCGGTGGATACAACATCTTTGTTTGTATGTGGTGCTGAGGATCAAACCCAGGCCGCACGCATGCCAGACGAGCGCACTACCACTTGAGCCAATGTATTTTAATTTCAAAGTACATATATACCTGCCTGTGATGAGCCACAGTCTCAGGGGTGTGGCGATGACCCCAATGCTCCTTTATATGCCTCTGGGGTGAGGCTCTGGGCCCTGAAGAACGTGAAGCTGGAGGCAGGGGCTCCTCTGTATAATTCTTCATGCATGACCCTCAGCTGATGTTGGACAGAACCAACAGTGGGGGAAAGACAAAGGCCATGCCATTTGGGGTGCCAGATAGTGGAGTGTAGCAGAATGAAACCCTTCTCCAAGTCGAAGTTCTTGTTTTGCTAAGGGAATCTCAGGAGAGCCCTGTGCAGGAGCCACTGGGAGCTAATTGCTAGAAAAATGCCGCCCCCCAACCCCAGCCACACTCCAGGGACTAAGTTTTATTTCTCTCATTCCTTACCATTTGTAGGTCCCTTGGTGCAAAATTTGGTGAACTGGCTTAATAAATAACAAGAGATCTGAGGACTCCTTGTTGGCCTGATGTAAAGCGTTCTTGCCGACAGCATTGAGGGCAGCTCACAGAGACCACCTGTCGTCATCTGTGTGGTTTTCTTTAGTGGACATTTAGTGGGGTCTCCCTAGTACAAGGCATTGTTTGAGAAGTGTCTCGAGAGGTAAGGCCAGGTGCCCATGCTCAGGGAGCGTGCGGGCTGCTCACTTTAGGAAATGCCCAAAGCGGTTATCTGGAACACCCTGAACAGGCCTCTGCTGACCGAACTGCGTCGTGTCAGCTGCAGTGAGAGATGTCAGGGGACACGTGGGCAGTGTGCACCATGGGTGTTAGGATAACTGAGGTTCTCGAGACGGACCCTTAACTTCAGAGCTCCTTCAGAAGAGCTCCCCCGTTCTGGTTTTGACAATTCCATCAACAGAGCAGATTTTTCACGTGTCTCCTTGGAATATTCTGCATTCTCTCCCTTTCACTCTGTCTAAGCCAACTCCCTATATGAACCTTCAACCACACTTCTCATATTCCAAATCATCCACAAAAATGAAGAAGGCTTTTTATTCCCACATGGCTGCTCCCGGAGAGGAGTGAGTTGCTGGGCCATCCTTAGAGGACCGACGTGGAGGCAGCTAGTCTGAGCAGCTGGTGAAATCCCAGCATCAGAGGAGGAGCAGGGCTGGGTCTCCAGTCTGGAAACTTCCAGGCTGTACCTGGTAAGTACCCACCAGTTCCTCTCTTTCTGTTCCTGTCTGAAGTCTCAGGATTTCCACCCAGAGGGAATGAAGGAGCGCGGGGTGGGCTCCAGCTGCCGGCTCTCCCCGATGTCACTCTCCACAGTCAGACGCGCAGTGAGCCAATGTGGCCACTGCTCAGCTCCTCCCACAGGTAGAGGGCTGGGAATCAACAGGGGACCAGGCAGGAAGTGTCTGTAATGAAGCGATGACCCTAGCCAGGGAGTTTCTGCAACAAAGTTTTCTGCAGAGGGTCCCATGCCCCTGCCCTAACCTTCTTTGGCCGTTGTAGAAAAAAACATGGAAACCATCAGTTGTTTAGGGTCAGAGTTGCAGAAATCACAACATTGTTTGCTAAAAAAAATAAAACAAAAGCGATGAGAGGGAGCCTGCTGACCCTCTTCCCGCGGCCCTGTGGCTTGTTCATAGAGTTGGCACGAAGCCCTAACTCAGGGTTCCACGTACACATGAGAGCGCTTCTCCGGCCTCTGGTGGCCCACACCTCACAGCCTGGAACCCCAGTGCATTGCTCAGCTGCCTTGAGGCAGCCGGCTTGCAAGGCCAAGGCAGGGGCACTTGATAGGGGCGTGCCCACGTTTCTCCCCACTTGCCCACCCGGGAGCTCACAGAGAGCCTGGAGAGCTCTGGCCACGGCGGGGGAGCAGGCGGCCATTGTCTCACGTCCAGAGGGCAGAAGTAGGACGGGTCCATCCTGCCAGGACGCTCCACCTCCACCTCCACACTGGATGTCTACACCAGCCTGCTCCCCACCAGCCCGCCCCCGGGGTCCGTGAGAGAAGTGTGAGGAAAGCCATTTTACTAGGGTGCATGAGAGAGGATTATCCAGGTCGGTCTGTTTCCATAGCTTGGTTTTTTGGTGCTAGGGGAAATTTTAGATGCACTGGCACAGGGCTCGGTGTATAGTTGTACCTTAATGTCTTTTTCTTTCTCCATTAACAAAACATTACCACAAAACAGCTGCCTCATGGTGTCTAGAATCAAGCACATCTGTACTAGTTGAGTTTGATTTTCGACCTGACTTTCTTCTGGCAGCGAGGGCCTGAGTGAGCCCTGTGACTGGCTGTGAAGCGCCCTGTGGGTGCGCCCATGTACCCTCCTGTGCACAGCCCCGTGCGGATGAGTCGGCACCGGTGCCTTTGTTGGGTCGCCATGAACAGAGAATGGCTCTCAGATCTAGTGGGGCCAGCGGAAGGCCTGGTGGGAACTTTCTTGAATTTCGAAAGCACAGCCTCTTTGCTTGTTTGTATCTATAAAACTTTGCTTTCAAGCTTCCTTCTTCCACTAGAAAGGGATCAGCAACAGCAGCCTCAGGGTCAAATCTGCCTTTACCCTGGATTGTGTCCTTCCCCACCCTGCTGTGGTGCTGGGGTGGAGCGCAGGGTGCTCACAGTTGACCCACACCCCAGCCATTCTCATTTTTTGAGACAGGTCTCCCCAGATTGCCCAGGCTGGACTCCAGCTTGTGATCCTCTCAAACTATCCTTCCAGGTAGCTGGGACTAGATGTGTGTGCCACCATGTCTGGCTCCACTGATGCTTTTGTCTGACCTGACAGCTAATTTAAATGGTTGAAAAATGTCAAGAGAAAAATATAGTTTCATGGCATAATGAAAACTACCTGAAGGATAAATATATGTGCTTAATTTTTTTTTTATAGGATCACAGCTGTTTGTTAGATTTCTGTCATTACACAATACCCGAGGTAATTATAAAATAGAGAAAAAAGGTTCATTATGGTTCCTGGATCTTTGGGGAACACTACGTACAACATAGTAGCAGTTATGAATGGAGCTGGAAAAGGCAGCTCTGAGTAAAGATGATAGAGACACAAATCCCTGCTTCTGCCACGTGGAAAAGGTGCAGACACAACACACAGTAAACTGCAGCCACCGACGTGAAGGGAGGGTCACAGGGACACTCAGTGAACTACAGCTACCCTGGCGAAGGGAGGATAACAGCAATTGTGATGTTTACTGTCCCACAGCAGTGGCAGCTTTATCGGGGCCAAAGTAGACGTACAGCAGAATGCGTTCACATTTTCCCCTGCGGCAGGTGACTGGCTGCTTCACAGAGCCCTGCAGGCAGGAGTAGCCATTCCTGCAGATGTGTGGCTAGCAGGAAGTATGGACTTCTAGCCCCCTAGCAGCTGCTAAGAAACCACAGCCCTTGTCCTATGAATAGAGTCTGCCAGGAGCCACAGGGTACTGCTGAGCCTCCAACTGCATGGTGGAAGCTGTCCCCACCTTTAGGACATGTATGCACGGTCCAGGGACAACCTATGTCTCTGAGAAGATGATGTGGTGGTTCTGTGGTGCACCAGGCTGCTACCCACCCCTAACCCCCTCCACAACCACCTCACTATTCCTCAGGTTCTGCAGGTAATTGACTGATAATTGCTCACAACTGTGTTCCTCCCACTTGATTGTCTTGTTTTTTTATTTTTAGTTGCAGATGGACACGATATCTTTACTTATTTATTTTCATGTGGTGCTGAGGATCAAACCCAGTGCCTCACATGTGTGAGGCAAGTGCTTCGCCACTGAGCTACACCCCCTCCCCTACCCCGTGATTGTCTTTAGTGTAGAAATTTGCCTTGCCTAAGTCACACCCCTGCCTGGGGACAGCTCACCTCCAAAGTCCAGGGTGCAGTGTGGTACGTTTCAGAGCTCAGCCCACCTGCCTCAGCTTTAGACAACTCCAAAGGGTTGTTTGGATGCCGAGACTCCCCGGACTCAGTTGAGGGTGCACTGTCACCCCACAGCGTCACCGTCAGTGTATCCTTGGCTCCCTCCTCCTTTCGTTTGTCTTCCCCCCACTTGGGTTCTGTTCAACATCTTCTGAGGCTCAGGCATGAAGAACTACCCAGAGGACTCCCTGCGTCCAGCTTCACCTTCTTCAGCGTCCAGAGCTTCTCCCCAGGGCTGTGTCAAGGCGCTCTGGGGCCATCACCGCACACCTGAGACTTGTCAGAGGCAGGTGCGTGTAGTAACTGCTTGGGTGCCTGTGGCTGTCACATCTTCATCAAGCTTGTCCACAGGTATACGCTTGATGTCAGGAGATGACAGCTTCATGGTTCCAGGGCTGGGACTCCTTGTGCTCTCCTGTTCTTCCCTCAGGGAACACGTCCCAGGTTCCTATGACTAACTGCCTCATGACCACTGTGTTTATTCTCGCTAACCCTGGGCTTTCCTTTCGTGCCTGGGAAGCCAGGCCAGGCAGCTGTTAGCTAGCTAGGCCTTCTGTTTGTCATCTGTGCTCAGGAGCAACAGTGGGGTGACTCATCTGCAGAGGGAGTCTGCACTCAAGGCATTGATCATCTAGACTTCTCCCTCCATGAGATTTTAGGAAATGAGTCGTTTTTTTTCTCCATTGCTATAATAATATCTAAGAAATTGGCGAGAAGACAATTCAACCTCTCCTTTTTGATTCTACATGCCTCTGGCCTTGCATCCAGGCTGCTGTGGGAAGGGCAGCCACGTCCACAAATCCCTCCATCCCACCACCTTCAAGTTCATGTCTTCCTTTCTTTTTTTCCCTCCCTTCTTTCTCTCTTCCTTGTCTGCCTGCCTTCCTTCTTTCCCCCTTCCTTTGCACTTTAACATTAATGTGTACCCCTTTAAGTCTAATTTATTACTTGACTTTTGAGTTCTTAGAATAAAAATCCTTCTGTAATAATCTAAAAACTAATCTTAAAATATCTTTCTTTTAATTACATTTCCTATGATTTTTCTTTTTTTAAATGAGGACCTTTACTCTTTAGAAGATAAATATACCTTTGAAGATTTAATAAGTTTCCTTGAAAACGATAATTCCCCAAATTTAGCCAAAACACTCATTTGAGAGGAAAATCAATACGTGTAACTTCTATAAGGTTATATTTGGCTTACATAAATGCTTTCAAACACATGTCTGGGGTAAAACATAGGCTAAGTAGAGCAAAACACACAGACGTTCAGTGTGCAATTTCATGAGTGCACCTGGGAAGCCACCCTGAGGACCAAGACATGGAGCACAGACGTGACTTAGAATGTCTACCATGCTGCTTTTTACCAACTCCCAGTCCCCTAACAGAGACTTAAGAATTACAATGCACTCTGGAGAGCATCAGAGTTAAGCTTCAGAAAGTCTAAGATGAAGAGAAAAACATGTCAAAGGTGCTCAAGAAACGCATCTGAAGTGGAAACAGGGTCAAGAAGCACGACTGACCTCGTCAAGAACTATGAACGCTAGAAGACACTGGAACAGCAGGGCAGAGAGCTGACGGCAGGAGCTCAAAAGACCTCAACCGAAAACCCTATCCCTTCAAATCATCCTTCAAAGAAGGTAAACAAGGCAACAAAAACCAAATACAATGCGGCCACAGAGCCACCCTATGAGGAAGAAGTTCTTCAAAAGGGAAAACCACTCTGTTGGGCAGCTCCAACTACAGGGAGGGATGTGGAGCTCAGAGAGGACAAGAGTGGATACACAAATGAATGCAGAACCCCCAGCCTTTCTTAAGTCCCACTGGCTTCCTGCTGCCTGGGGTGGGCATGTTGCTTCCTCACTGACAGGTGCTCTGTGTGTTTGACAAAGAGGAAATACAGTTAGGCCCAGTGGCACATCCCTCAAGTCCCAGTGACCCTGGAGGCTGAGGCAAGAGGATGGCAAGTTAGAAGCCAGCCTCGGAAATTTGGTCTCAATTATAAAACAAAAAGGGCTGGAGATAGAGCTCCATGGTTAAGCAGTTACCCGCCACATCCACTCAGAAGAAACAGGCCATACAGGATGAGACTCTTTGTCTAGATGTGCTCAGGACCAGAAGTAAAATACATTTCAGAGTTTTCAGATTTGGGTATATTTGCACCAACTTGATAGTTGAGCAAACCTCATCTGAAAATCCACCCGAATCCATAACTTGGTGAACATCACATCAGAGTAGGGACGCTGGACCTGTATATGTAAATCTATGGATACACAAAAACCTGGAGCTCCTTTTGCCAAGTTTTCTCACTGATCACTTGGTGGGCAGTAACTCCTTGAATTTGAAAAGTCTCCTTAAAAAAGGAAACTGTTTGTTAGCCAAGCTGGCAAGATTTTTGCCTTCAGAGTCTGCAATCTGCATCCCAGCAATAGCAGTGACCTTCTGCCACTCACCCAAGGTGCTCTCCTCTGTGCTGAAGAGGCCAAACTCACCACAGCCCCAATTTCTGCCCAACCAGGAAAGAGCGAAGCAAACCCCAAACACGTGCCCTTTGCTTGCTTCAACTTAACAGCTATGACTCAGCTGGGGGGCAGCCTCACTTCCTGGCCATCTGCCCATTTCATGGCCCAGTGACACTTTCCCAAGTCCTGACAAGCAAGCCAGGTACGTCATCTTTGGCTCTTCACCAGGTCCTACTCTTTAGTGAACTGGCCTCTGCAACACATTTGGCTTTTGGCCCTGGGTAACAGATGCCTCTGGACCTCTAGCCTTGATCATCTAGATTCTAAATGGCCTGGGATTCCATTCTTGCACATCTCTCAATAACTTCGTCATCCATTGTACCACCTGCTGACCGTATCCTGTATGCCAGAATTACGTGGGGCACTATGGTGACAAAGGTCACAACCCACGGTCCCCACACTGGAGGGACTCACAGTTCAGCATGAGGGACAGCTACTTGGTAAGATAGGTGTTTTACTGGCTCCGTGACAATGTGTATTGTTCTATGGCAGTAAGAATGACTAAATATTTTAGAGTCTTTCTGCCATCTGTAATAATCTTCCAACTGATTAATTCAGTAGGGAACTGGGCACATAACCTTTTCATACAATGAGGCTTTGCTAAGTTCTTATATTATTCCTTGCACCATGTTAAAGAATGAATTCTGCCACTTAATCACTAAGGTGGTTTTGTCCAAGTCCTCCAGAGTCTCTGGGACTCACTCTCTCACTACATATAACTGCAGAATGTTTCACAGTAGAAATCATGGTTCTTGACATGTAGCTGCTGTTTAACTGGGCAGTGTAACCCAAGGGTTCTTATGAAACAACTTTTGGCTGATTGCTGAGGCTCTGAAGAGCTCAGGGCATTGGCAACCTTGTTAATTACAGCTGCTCGTGGTTTTTCAAATGCAAGATGTCCTGACGTCGGCCCCAGAAGCTCTGATTTCATTGCTCTGGGTGGGCTGGGGCACAAGTGTGTTGTACAAAGCTCTCTGGGCAGCTACGTGGTGAGCCAGGGCTGAGGACCACTGTGGTGGAGGGGCCCCACATCTGTATAAGAGCAGCAATGTCTTTCCTCTCATCGAAGAGTCAAATAGGTCTTTATTTTACTCTTTAAATAGAATAATAAAATATATAGGGCATCCTAAAAATAAGTATGTTACAGGATGAATTGTGTCCCCTGAAATGTTCATATGCCGAAGTCCTAATGCCCAGGACTTCAGAAGAGGACTCCATTTGGAGACTGAGACTTTGAAGAGGTAATTAATCTAACTAGAGGTCCTGTGTGTATGTGTCACTGGAGTCCTTAAAGGAAGAAGCGATTAGGAAGGATCTGACCAGAGGGCAGGCTATGTGAAGACCCAGGGAGAAGATGGCCATGTACAAGGCAAGGAGAGGTCACAGGAGAAACCAGCTCTGCAGACACCTGGACCTCAGACCCTCAGCCTCCAAAACTGTGAGAACAGAAATGCCTATTGTCTAAGCCACCCAGCTCACGGTCTTTAGTGCCAGCACCCAAGCAAATGAACACAGATAAAAACACTGTGTGAAAGGAGTTTGAAGGAACTTCTGAATTCCAGGCTATTCTTTATCAACAGACTCTTAATCAAAGGCACGTTCAAAAGTTCTGGAGTAGCTTCAGTTCCTATGGACTGCATGCCTACTGGGTACTGGCACTCTCTGGATGCTATGCCTAGTCCCTGTCCTTGAGTCACACATAAACCAGAGGGCAAGAGGACTGTAGAGCAGAATCACACTATGCTTTGGTTTCCAAAGCTGTAGAGTCAAGCCATTCGAAATGCTGCCTGCCTATTCCACAGGATCCCTGCAAGATGACCTCATGCATGCAGAATGGTCTGGGAAGTGCAGGGCACTGACCTATTCTGCCCTTTGAGGTAACTGCCCTGAGGATGGGGCCCACATCTGTTCTGTGTATCTCAGAGAAGCGCTTGGCCTTAAGAGGAAACTCAAATGTTTATTAAAAGAATTCTCCTAATGTATTATCACCTTCCTAGTGAACCAACAAACGGCTGAAATGTTAGGATCATTTTTTAATGCACCAAAGTGTATGCTCCTTCAACATCTGTTCACTGCAGATTTACAATGTACAAGGCACCCAGCTATGCAGTGTGAGGACACAGATGGGGCAGGGCCCCAGGTTGTCATGCTTGGTCCTTTAGGCATAGCAAGGGGAGCCTCCTGTATTGCAGTGGTGTGAGGGCTGGGGCCTTTCAAGTCACTTCTGTTTCTTTTTGATCTTCCAATTTTCAGGTTAAATCTTTTATTTCTTCATTCACCTGTTAGACCAGGATTTGTTTCCACTGGATCTTTATTTCCCACTTTCCCTAATTTTAAGAAAAGTTTCTGATTTCATTATGTTTCAGAGAAGTCAAATGCAATGGAAATAAGGTTATAAATATCAGAACCAAATCAGTCTGTCCTTGTAACTAAAATCCACGGCATCTCAGTCTGGCTGCTTTGTCTCACATCATCAGGAAGAACTAACTGCAGGCCAATTCTTTTCCCTTCATAGCATATTTAAACTTAGATGCACCAACCTGTTTCCTTTCCATAGCTAATAAAATCCTTGTTACTGCATTTTACTTTCACATTCTCCTACATCATAGGATCCAATTCCTATTTTAAATCAGATACCATACTTTGCAGCAATCACTCAGACATTCATTTCCCAGCACTCGGACACTGCACCTTGATGAGTCTCGCAGTCTGGAGAGGCGGCTCCAAGCCTTAGGGGAACAGTGCAGCAGAATGAGCCTGTAGCTGCCCTGCACTTCTAGCTCCCAAGGAAAGTTGATATTTTCCACAATCCTTGCTGTATTGGGGTTTTACCAAAAAAGGAAAACATGATCCATTACCAACGCTCTTTATTGTTCTTCTCTTTGCAAAGAGAAACAATTGAGCTGGCAAGCTGTCCCCTGTCCTTGAAGGTAAAATACTCTCAAGGGCACAGGAACCTGTGTGATTGTTCCTGCGGGCTTCCGGAACTTGTTATCAGCATCCTCTGTGAGCTCCCGAAGAGCTCCTTTATGATATCCGGGCATCGGCCAAAGCACTGATGCACTGTGTCTACCGTGCAGGGTGTCTTTCCCTCAGTGCACACTTTCATGAACTAGAGGAAAGGATTTAAAATAAGAAACAGGAACAGTCTGTGGGTGCCAAGCCCACGGGGCTCCTGCAGCAGTTCTGTCCTCGCTGACCCCTGTCTAATCGCCACAAAGACTGTGAGAAGCCCAGGATGGTTCTCAAGATTCTAACAACTGCTAATTAATAGTGGAATAGAGGGAAAACCTGTGTGGGCAACTTAAGCACAAATATTTGATCTCCCTTGTGACTTAAGTTGATTTTTTAACACATTTATTATATAAGAATATGTGAATGAAACATCTTTAATCCTGAAAAAAGGCAGGCACAAACCCCTGGAATATGTGATTTGCATTGGCAATGACTATCAAGGCATGCTTTTAAGACATTAAGCTATTCATATATTCTAAAATTTTCAGATTAAACCTTTTCCTCTTCATTTGTGTAACTCCCAGAACCTCTGAGTACGTTACCTTACATGGAAGGAAGGATGATGAAGATGGGAGATGGGGACATGGTCTGGATTATGCGGGTGGGCTGCTAAAATCTCAGGGTACTTAGGAAAGAAAGAGGGGAGGAGGACAGAAGTGGCATTGAGATGAAGGAGACTATCTGCCACTGGCCTTGAAGGTGGGAGGTGCAGGAGCCCAGCAGACCAAGAGCTTCCTCAAGCTGCAAATGATGCACCAGTGGGTTCCACCAGGCTGCAGTGAGGAAGAGCTGGAGGGACTCTAGCTCACACCCCAACTGATGGAGCATCATCCTAAGCCACTAACTCTGTGATGGTTTGTTCTAGTAGAACAGGAAATGCACACAATAAGGATTTACCAGCTCCCGATCTTGATCTTGGTCTTGATCTTATCATTCTGTGATGTTTAGTCACTAATTCAAGGTCACTGACAAATCAGAAAAATATGCATTTTTAAATAATTTGGGAGGTTGCGAGTAGAACAGATCCCCCACCAATCCTCCAGTGGCATCCCCCAGTGGTCAGCAAATGCCATCAGTACTGCCAGTGGGAGGGAAGGACACACATCCTTACTTGCTCTTCTGAGAAGCTGTAGTCCTACTTGGAAGAACCAGAGGCAAAGGATATGCGACCTCTGATTTATAAGGAAGCTGACAGTCTCCCTGGGGTCTGATGTGGGACCTTATCAGAAGCCGACTGACCCTTCTAAGTGGTGCTCTGGGAAACTCAAACTCGCAGACACGTCAGAGTGAGCTGGGGTGGTGCCGGAGAGAGGCCGTTCCAGTTCTCAAATGTGTCACTCCTCCTTCAACAGAGATCACTCAAAAGCAAGGTTCCCGGATCCTTTATAGAAACAATACAAATCAGCTCATGTGACTTGAGGGACACTGCAAGCAGGCTCAAGACAACAAGAGGAAGGAAAAGATGGAGCTCATTGGGTCACTGAGACCCAATGGATGCAGCCCACTGAGCACTGAGGCCCTGAGCACCATTGCTTGCCACAGGGGTCGGGCTGAGGGACAGGGACCAGGGCCCCACTCCAGAGATCACAGGCTGAGTAGGTGTCCGGACTGGCCCTGCCTGTGTCCTCCTCCTCTGAGCATCACCAGACCTTCCCAGTTTCACGAGAAAGCCAGAGAATATGCTCTGGCAACGAAGGAGGTGATTTAGTTCTGATTTTTTTTAGCATGATCACATTAGCATAATCCCCTTTGCCCTATAAAATAGCATTTCACTAGTTTGGGGGATTAGGAAAAGGAAGAATAAAAGATTCTACCTGAAAATCATATAACATGTGAATAACTCTGTTTTGGGAGCAGGGTGGATGAGGCCAAGTCAAAGGAGGGGCTGCCCCATCGTGTTCCTTGGGTGGTTCGCACCAGGGGCGGGGGGTGTGGCGACACAATTCTTATGTCCCTCAGCAAGAATGGGACAGATTCTCATAGCCCTGGTATTTATAGTCAAGCTCTGTTTATTTGTGTAGCATTCTATGGGAGACTCAAATTTCTTGTGGAAAAAACAAAACAAAACGCAGACACACAAAACTTGAAGGCTGACAGCTTCAATCAGAATTGATCCCATGTGTACGTGTTTGACTTTAGATTTTAAATGTTGAAAATGGAAAATGTCTAGCTATTTTTGTAACGCTTCTTTGTTTCAATCACAATCTCTATAGTCAGAAGTCAAGTGTACTTCAGTAAGAAATAGCATGGGGCAATTCTGGCTGTAGTACCTCCATCCCCAAAACCCTGGCCACAGTCAAGTTTTTCCAGAAACCCCCACCATATTTGTAACATATAAGCTGCTCTTCTTGTCAGAAAGATTTTTACAAAGAATATCAGCAGGATTTCTGCAAGCCTCCTCTTCTTGTAAAGACTAGGTTTTCATACAAAAGGTGTGACAGAGTCTATCTCAAGCTTGTTGCTGTACAAAAGATACTACCCCTGTTTACTTGGTAAACACTTGTAACCTCTGTCTAGCCTAAGAATATGGGACGAAGAGTAACTGTTAAGTTTCCACCCACTTGTGTGTAACCAACTACCCCAATAAGTACAAATCTAAAGAAATTTCCAGCCTTGGGGTCCAGAGATTTTTAGGCATTAGCCCCTCTAGACTGCCATGGCTTAGATCAACCTACTTCCTGAAAATTCCTCAGTGTCCAGCCTCCTCTGTCCCCTTCATGGGGACAGCTTCGCCTCTCCTATCATCCTCCCAGACATTTTCCTCTTTCCCCATCATTCTTGTGGACCCAGCAACAACTCAATCTTCTTTTTATTAACCTTTGTTCATGCAAATGCCATCAGTAGTGCGAGTGGTGGGCGGATGAGCCCTTGCTTGCTCTTCTGGAAGTTGTAATCCCCCATGGAAAGAAACAGAGGCAGAGAGTGGCTCAAGTGGAGAGCCCGAAGGGTGGTGTACGCAGGCAGCCGCAGGAGACGGGCGGAACGGGGAGGAGGAGGAGGAGGCAAGGGCGAAGCCAGGCACAGACGGGTTGAAGCAGCAAAGCCGCTGTGAGGATGCAGGAGAGACCCGGTGCCCAGGCCGACTGGAGGGTAATGAGAAGATCAGGAAGCAAACTAGGCCAGAGCAGACTATCCGGTCACCCAGAGAAAGGGAAGTGTGGGGAAACCCAGGACAGTGTGGGGCCGGGAGGGTGTGGGGCCAGCTCTTGACACACAGGAGCCCACCGAACGAAGGAGCCAATAGGCATGTGCGACTGGCTTCTCACCTGGGCAAGGGGCAGTCAAGCTGAAGGGACCCGAGGCTGTGACTGGGAAGCGAGATGAGGGAAAGCAAAGCCAGGGTGTGCAAGAGCAGACACAGGTGCTGGGGAGTCGTGCTCAGGGTGAGAGCAGCACCAGAGGACCAGAGGACGGGTCGCTTCCCTGGAGCACCTCCTGTGGCTCCTGTCCACATGCAGGTGGGCTGCACGTCCCGCCCAGCGCTTCCCGGTGCTGTCAGAGGAAGCAGCTGACCCCTCTTCTGTGCTCCCTGCGGCCTCATTGCTGCTGTCTGGTGTGGACGCCTTTTCCTGCTGGTGTTGGAACGTGGGGTGGCAGAGAGTCGTGCTATGTTGGACAAACGTCCCCTACCGGCCCACGCGGAAGGCTTGGTCCCCAGTTTCTGGCTACGAGGACGGAGTGGAGCCCTATGGGGTGGGGTGCAGTGGGAGCTCTTAGCTCATCAGGGTGTGGCCCCCAGGGGATTGTGGGGTCCCAGCCCCTTCCTCTCTCTGGCTTCCTGGGGGCTGTCAGTGAGCAGTTTCCTCCACACCTGCTCCCACCATGATGAGCTGCCTCCAACAGGCCCAAAGCACAGAGCAGACCCACACCTGTAGAGGGGGGGCGAGGACTGGCACCTCCAAAGCTGTGAGCCCAGAGAGACCTGTCCTCTTCCAGTCGAGTGTCACTGCGTTTTGTCTCAGTGATCAAAGCCAGCGTACACCACCGACAAGGTAAAAGAAAGCTCAGGGTAGGCCAGGAGGTGTCTGGGATGGAAGCACCCAGTGTACCAGGCAGGGAGTCCATCCCAGGAGGGTGGCCGATGGCCTTCAGTCATCTGAAAGGCTTTCCAGGCCAGGGAGGGAGACTCAACCTGGAGATTGTTTTTAAAGGACGTAACTGGGCAAGTTACTGAATCACCAAAAGATGTGGTTTTGTCCCCTCAGTCAAAACTTCTAAATGCCAAAATTGAATGGGTTGCAGTGTGTTCTTGGGCTCCTGGAAGTGTTTAAGTGGAATGTGAATGATCTCCTGGTGGAGACAACTGCGAGAAACTGAAGCGTAGGGAGCTCAAGGAATGAGCTCTAATGTCCCCTCCAATTTTCAAAATCTGATATTTTTAACACTCTGAAGAAACGCAAACGATCCTCCCCATGACGTATTTTATGACAAGTAATAAGCACAATCATTACGGAAGGCTGAATGCTTTCCCACGGACAGGTGTGCTATCACTCATCACAGCATCCTGTGAGGTGCTGTCCATCTGTCACCCAGGGTGGAGAGCTTGCTACCACACTCCACTCATTGTCCTGTGCGGGTCTGTCCAGTTGTACTGCAGAATGGCTGTGGAGCTGGGAGGAGAGCACCATGCTACAGACGGGCACGCTCCTCCTCAGGGCCTTGCCTGGCGGTCTTTCCATCCTCAGGCGGAGGTCCCCTCCTCTGAGCTCAGGTATCGTCACACCTGCTCAGGCACGGCCTTGGCTTCCCACGGCTGGGTCCTAACAGCCTATAAGCTCTGTGTGTCAAGACAACAGGAACTTGTGGCCGCTGCTCCCGAGGCTCTGGGTCAGCACTGCCGGCCTCTGCAGGCCGCTCCCTGAGGGCTTTGCTCTGCTTCCTGCTCTCTTGGCTTGGGGGTGGCTGGGGCCCTCAGAGGCCCTCAGCTTACAGAGGGTGGCTCCCTCTTTGCCTCAGCGATCATGGTCCACACAGGCGTGTGCATCGCTGTTCTGTCCTCGTTTGAAGACGCGGTCTGATTGGACTAAGGGCCCACCTCCTGCTGAAGGACTTTACCCTAACCTCATCACATCTGCAAAGATCCTGTCAAATCAGGGCACATTCTAAGGTACCAGGATTGAGGACTGCAGTGTATCTTGCTGAGGGACACAGTTCAACCCACAGCAGGGATCCCAAACATCACGTGTCTAACATAAATCTTTCCATTCAATCTCTAAACACTAGCTCATGTATTTTCTTCACTTCCATAAATGTCACTGTAGCCCATTTGACAATGTGGAGGGATCCTTCATCTTTCCTGTGTCCTCCATAGCCCACCTCCAATCTATCAGCGAAGTCTGGGGGTCCATGTCCTCGGTGCACACTGCATCCCTCCCTCTCCGTCTTCACTGGGACTTCCTGTGACAACAGATGCCAGTCTCCAGCATGGCACCGGACCATGGGAGACAGCAGCCCTCACACCATCTCCATGTCCCAGCTGTCCTTCCTTACCAGGAACTCTGCTTACCAACGCAGAGAGGGCTTCCAAAGACATGAATGTCCTCACGGAACCCCCTGTGTAAACCGAGAACCAAAAACGAAATTAAAATTCCCTTCCAAGTTCTCCAAGGCCAGCACTTCCAGCCTGACCTCACGCCTCTCCTCCCTTTCCAACTCGCCTACCATCTCATCCTGCTCCCCAGTGTCCCTTCAGATGGCTGGGACAGGTGACCCTTTCCCACTTCCTGAGGGCTTCTGTACTTCCTGTATGGTAGACCTGCTCCCCAGTTCTCAGCATGGCTGACTGTCCTTCCTCTTCTGTGTTTCAGCCTGAAGGACTCCTTCTCAGAGAGGCCTTCTGGGCTCACCCCCCCAGGAAGCCTGTTGTGATTTCTCAGGGCTGGACACGTGAGAGAGCTGTGAATGCTGACCTCTGAAAGGCTCTGAGCGGCTGGGACTGTTTGTTACACGGCACAGATGACTCTCACACTGACCTCACTGTGTGTGTTTTCTTCACGGCACTTGCTACGATCTGCAATGGAACGATTTCCTTCCTTGCTGCCTTGTCTACTAGAGCTTCCAGGGAGTAATTCCACGCAGCCAGGAGGCATCCCAGGACTGGACCTCCTGACCCTGACCCTGGGCCTCGCATTTACACAGAGCACTTCCGCCAAAAACGGACAAATCTCTCTGGGGCTGGTTTTATCATTTTTCATTTGAACCAGTAAGTATTTCCTTTTCTAAAAAAATGCCTTTTGTGAAACACATTAGAAACATCAATTCCCTAATTTTGAAAGTTTGGGATTTAGAGAGAACGGTTTAAAGAGAACAAAGCAAGACAAAACACAACTGTTTCCTCTGCAGGAAAAGGCGATGTGGCAGAGACCACTTTTTAAAAAGATGTGGTTGTGGCTTTTAATTACGTTTTATGCAGTCCTGCCGTTTTCAGCACTTGACCTTGGCCTCCTCTGCCTGAAGGGCTCCATTAACATCCCAGAGTCGCAGCTCTGAGGTTCCGATGCTTTTGCCGCTCCTCAGTCTTCACCAGATGACTTCTGCAGCAACGTTCTGCTTGGCTTAAGGAAAACTGGCACTTGGGGTACAATTATTTCCCATCACTAGATCAAGTCAAAAATGCAAAATAAGTCCCTTCTGATTTGCACATGTGCAGAATGGTCATTTTCCTGTCCCCACTCAGAACTGATGAATCCCTGTATCTTTCTAGAAAAAAAAAAAAAAAAAAAAACTCTTGAACTCTTTGGATTGTGGACAAGAACGTGGTGAGGAACCGTTGTCTAAACTGCCTGGGAACCGCAGAGCAGAGTTTTGAGAATATTAAAATCACAAGTCTCCAGCCGCTGGCTGACCGCTAAATAGAAGTCAGCCTGGGGGGGGGGCGGGGCAAAGGGACACCTGGCGTTTCCCAAAGAGAGCTCTTTTCTCTTCAAAGCACTTCTCCAGCCTCATCGTAAACCCTGTCTGGAACGTGAGGCCTGGCAGGCAGCTCTCAGAAAGCTGGAGACTCTCTTCCCGAGGAAGCTGACCCCATGACTCTGTCTCCTGTCTTACACCTCTGCCCCTGCCCCTGGGAGTCACCCTCTCACCAGCACAGGGCCACGTCCCTCCTCTACAGTGTTAGGCACAGGCATAGAGGACAGGGCCAGTCCTCCTCTGACACCAGTCACCTGACCAGGCCATCTGACCAGCACAGGGCCACGTCCCTCCTCTACAGTGCAGGGCGCAGGCACAAAGGACAGGGCCAGTCCTCTGGGAAGAACTCCCAGCTGGCTTCTCGGGGGTGCTGTATGTGACACTCTGTCTTCCTGCCTCCTCGTCCCCTCCACTCTGGAAAAAACACTTTCTAGTCCTTTCTGGGAAAGTGCGGTGCAGCCTGGTGCCCAGTGACCTGAGTGGCCTCCCCTTCCCATGCTCACCATGCTCCTGTGCATGCTCCTCCTCGTGACATCCGTCGGTGTCGTCGGTGTGTGTTGGCACTGCAGGCTGAGCTCCCAGCAGGCCCTGAGGCTCAGCCTGGCGGCTCTCAGGCTCCACCAGAATGGAACCTGATGGGGCTCCGGAAGGCCCCTCCCTGGTCCCCCTCACAGCACACTGCTGTGCATAAATGTGAGCCCTCCCGCTTGCCATCCAGGTCTCCAGGGCACCTTCTGTCCAGTGTGTGCACACGAACCGTAAGACACCAGGGTCATCCTAGACCCTGGGGACTACTGCTGAAAACCAGGGAGAGCACCCAGCCCTGGCACACTCCACCCTTCTAACTCTCCACAGGAGGGTCCTGGTACTGGCATTTCTTTTAATTCTTTTAAAAATTGTATGTATATATGTATGTATGTATGTACGTATGTATTTGGAGAGTACCAGCGATTGAACCCAGGGATGCTTAATCACTGAGCTACACTCCGAGTTCTTATATTTTATTTAGAGACAGGGTCTCAATGAGTTGCTCAGGGCCTCGCTAATTACCAGAGGCTGGCTTTGTGCTAGCGATCCTCCTGCCTCAGCTTCCTGAGCTGTTGGGATTATAGGTATGCACCACCATGCCTGGCTAATTTTTTAAAATTTTTGGTTTTAATTGTACATATTTATGGAGCACCAGGTCATAGTTCCATACTTGTTATACATTGTGTCATGAAGAAATAAATTTAGCTTCATTTATCATTTCTTTGTGATAAGAATATTTACCACAAATAGCTCTCTTTTAACTATTTTGAAATATTCTATAGAATATTGTAAACTATAGTCACACTACTGTACAATAGAACACCAGAAACTTTTTCTGTCTAAATTTGTAGGCATTGACCAATTTTTCCATGTGTTTGTCAGCTTTCTGCTATTTAACAAAATGCCTGAGAAAAATTAACTTATAAAAAGAAAAGATTTATTTGTGCTCACAGTTTTGTAGGTTCCAGTTCAAAAGTGGGCAGACCCATCACCTTGGGGCTCTGGTGGGAGTGCCAAATGGAGGTCCCACAATCCCTTTAGACACAGCTCTGCCCAAGAATGTCTTCTAAACCAAAACATGAAATGTTTTGTTTGCTCAAATCACTCTCATCGTCTAAGCATAGATGAGCAAACAAAAGCAGGTGGCAATGGGGTGTGAACAGACCTCCAAGTACAGGTAAAACTTGGAGAAGGGAAAGAGAGGAGAGAATGAAGGAACAGAGAACTCAATGGTGAACCACAAGCTCTGGGCTCTGAGCTCCAGTCTAGATATGACTGGGCTCTGTCAAATCAATGTGTCCATCAAGAAGTGCATCAATCAGCCCCCAGTGCTGCAGGGACTGCCTGGTCAGAGCCAGCAGTGCACCCTGGGAGCTTCGGGAGCAAGGTACAAGAGGTTAAAGGAAAAAAAAATCAAATTGACAATGAAACAGGAAATAGAATCATTTAAAATTTAATTTTTGAGATGATTCAGACTTTGCATGAGAGCCATACCTAACAGTCATCTGGAATGATCCTCAACTTCAGGTTTTATTTGTAGGATTTTCTTTTCTTTCTTTTTTTTTTTTTTAAACTGGAGAAAATTTAATTTAAAAAACTTTCTTAGGTAATGGGTTGATGGACAAATGGGAGTGCGGTGGGGTTTCAGTTCCATTCGGGGTCTTCTTTCACAATTATACTGTACAAATAGATGTAAAAATCATTAACGTTAACTGAAAATAGCCATTCTCTGTAACTGCAGGACTCGCAGTGATCTTGATGCATCATTGAGAGCTGCAGTTCAATGCTGGAATTTCAGTTTATGGCTGGCTAAATGGCTTTTACATTTGAGAGTTTGAGTTTTATTATTTAAGAGTAGAGTAGACTTAAATATAATCATTAAATATACTCGAGACAGTTTTTACTAGAGTGGACATTTTTGAAAAATTCTTGAAAATCTGTATCTGAGAATGATCCTACAGGACAGAAAGAAGTACTAATTTGGTTGCTCCTGCGTAACAAGCTGCATGTCCCCAGAATCAGATGAGCATAGCTCAGGACACCAGCAGTTATGTGTACCCACACAAGCTGACAGTCCCTTATCCAAAGGGCTTGGACACTTGTGATTTTTGAATATTTGCATGTAGGTAATGAGGTATCATGGTTACGGACACAAGTCTAATCCCAAATTCATTGATGTTTTATATCTACCTTGCACACACAGCATGATGGTAATTTTATACAATTTTAAAAATAGTTTTGTGCATGAAACAGCTTCATGGTATGGGATTTCCCATTTGTGGGACTCAGTGTGCAAAATGTTTCCCCATTTGGCCCATCTCAGACTTCCGACTAAATCTAGATGCTTGTGTCCATGTCTATGGGTAGTGGCGAGACACACTGCAAGTTCTAGAAGTTGTCATTCATACTCTGCTCCAGAAGAAATGATAGTCAGAAATGTAGGCATTCTGTACAGGGCCACATCACCCGGTGGACCCAGGCTTCTAGCACCATGTGCCTTCTGGTGACTGTCCTGGAAATCTCAATTACTGCCTGGGATTAAGGACTGGATACATCAAAACTCTGCAGTTTTAGGGAAGTACATTTCCCCACTTGCTCTGACCAGCTCTGCATAACACACAGATACCCAGAGCTGGCCATGGAGCTGAGCCACATCCATTTTGTTCTTCCTTGTGCTTGGGATTCTATCAGAATACCTCCCCCTCGTCAGCAAATATTCATCAAGTGCCCTTGTGCCAAAGAACATGTTTGATGTCATGGAAACAGACTAGAGGGATGTGTTAGAAGGACAGCACCCACGATTTTACCTTGCCTCTAAGGCTTCACAGGTGCAACCTGCACCCCAAGTCACTTAAGCGAGAACCGAGAGAATGTAAGTTAGCCGTAAAATTTCAGTTAACTTGTAATAGCATCAAATGACCTGGAAATTGCATTAATTTTTCACAGTCACAGTTAAAATTTGTTGTAGGCCTTCCTCATATTTAAAAGTGTGTCTGGACTTGGCTCACCTGACAGCCCCCTTTGGAGCACTCCCTGCCAACTCACACACAGGAATCCAACAGGCGCTGGCTTCCCTGCCACGCGAACTGCTCCAGCCCCACTTCACAGTTCAGTCGGTGCACAGCACACCAGGGTGACACCCGAGGCCACGGCTCAGTCCCTCCCAAGCACTCCCTGCCACATTCCACATCAGATCCACCCAAAATCTTACTGGATTTTCCTCCAAAATGGATTTTGAAAGTACGCCCTTTCCTCAGTCCTGGCCCCCACTCTGCTGCTCCCAGCCCCTGCCCCACCTCCCCCGCCACTCCGGCCTCCAAGGAATCATTTCAACAAGCGAGTCAGACCCCCATTCCCCTGCGTACAGACCATTGGCCATGCCCCGTTACACCCAGAGCCAAGGCTGAAATCCATTAAAGAAATGATATCCTGGAGTGTGTGGCAACATGGTGGCCCTGGAGGAAGGACACAGGGCCTGCCATGCACCTTTCTGTGCCTCCCGTCTAGGCCCTGGCTGGCAGGGTGGGTCTCTCCCTTCTTCAGAGAGGCCTTGCTGGCCCCTGGAAGGTAGACCCTACCTCACGGCATCCTTCTCCATGCCATCCCAGGCACTCTCCTCGTCACCTGTGTCCCCGCTAGGCCACCACCTCTGTGGGTTTCTCTGAGCCAGGCTACTTCACTTGGAGACTTTCTTATCTATTCTGAAACTCGTGGCATGACTCATCCCTTCGAGGGACGTGAGGAGGCCCTTCTCTACGTGTGACGTTCAGTTTCAGTGCTTCTCATGCTGTGGTCTTTCTGCAGAATGTGGAATCACGGACCACCTCCTGCATTCCAGCCACGGAGCCAACCCCTGCCGCCATCGGGGCCTACACACTGAAGTAAGCCGGGCAGACACTGAGCACTCTGGCCAAGTCCACGGGATCCTGGGAATGGACAGCACCACCGCGTCCACTCCTCAGGAGGAGACCTTCTAATCTCAAAAACGCCACAATGAGGGGAGAGCATCCAGGAACGTTCGGAGAGCGGCGCTGGCTCGTATCATCAGACTCCACCAGTCTGCGTTAGCTGTGGGCCACACGTCACAGACTGTCTGACGGGTCTGGTGCTCCCGATCCTGCCCACTCCGGCTTGCCAGGCTCAGTCCTGGGTCGGTTACTGGGAGGACTGGTGGCGGTCAGCAAGCTCGGCATCCACTTGCCCTGTTTGATTTCTGTCCCGGCATCTAAAGACAAAATTCGTCAGCTGATCTGTGCTGAGTGAAGCAGAGGAAGCGGGAGTGTCCTTGGGTAGCTGTGGTGAGGACGTGGCTCCCCGGGCACAGGCCATACCGACCTCTTTTGGATTCCTGGCGAGACCCAGTCCAGGCTCTGGCTTGCTCCGATGACTTCCCGAGTGGGAGGGAAAGTCTATAAAAGCTGGCTCTTAGAAAGCAAGGATTCACATAGTAATCACTTTTTTATTGACTTGGTTTAGCTCCAGTCACTCTGCAAAACACGTTTGTACTTCAGCAAGATTCCAGAAGCAATCTCAAGTGCACTGCACGGTGATGAATTCTTGCTTCTGTGACTTTTTTCCATCGGCCCCTCAGGACCTGGTGCAAGCTTGCATTGTCTCCAACGAAACGAACTCCATACACCATGACTTGAAAACCAGACTCTACTCTTAATTCTGACATTTCATATCACAAAAACACAATTGGTGAGTACTTGATGGAATGTTTTTGTTTGGGCCCAGTAATTTTTTTAAAAAAAAATAGCTGAATTTTACAATGCTGGAACCTAGACCATTGTGATATTTTTTTAACGATCTTTACAGAGGTGATATTTGAATTGTGCCATTTTTATGTTTTTCGATTTATCCAGGAGACACGGTCACGATATTTAACCACCGTCTAACACAGTGACTCAACTCTTCCAGCTGGACCATAAGCAGGCCTCGGGAGCTTCCAGAGGAGCCAGGGCAGCCCTTTAGCTACTGCACCTAAGTGGGCTCTAGGTCCTGGAGTGGGGAGAGCTGGACATCTGGTGAGGAGTGTGGGTGCTGCCTTGGGCGATGGCTAGTCGTCAGTGTCTGGCAACCCTGCTGCTGCACAGGTGACCGTGGCCCAAGCCCTCCCCCTCACCATCTCACCATCACATTTCCAAGACAGAAGATTCCCTCCTCTTTGACCCTCTCCCTCTCACTGCCCCCCAACACACAGGTGCCTGCCCACCTCCCTACAGCTGACCCCAGTGTGATGGGAAAGACAGAAATAAGGTCAGGAGCTGGCATTGCTGCCATACGCCAAAGTGTGTGTGTGGCAAACTTGACATCAATTATCTTCTTTAATTTGAGCAAGAAACGTAGGAAGTGGACGCCTCTGTGGATGGCAGAAAGTGAAGCCCCAGAGGAGCACAGCAGAATGCCTCATGTCCACTGCTGATCCGCAGTTCCCACAGGACAGAGGGTCGTGTTTGCAACAAATGAAGCCCACTGGTCTCTTAACTGGGCGGCAGAGGATTCTGCAGAGGGCTCAGTGACCTCAGCTCAGCCACGGGCCCTCATTGCTGTCCTGCAGACAGAGCTAGTGGCATCTCCCATCTCTCCCACCTCACCTGGGAGTGAAGACACGCAGGATTCCAGCTGCCCTCTCACACTGTGGAGCCGCTCTTGGACTGTCCTTCCTCGGGCATGATATTAGCCACTCTGCTGGCTCATGGCTGGAGAGTGGGAATGCCCATGACCCTGGTCTTCAGGGCACAGGTGTCAACAGGCCCTTCTGGAATGACTTTGAAATAGAAAGGATGGGTTTGTGTGCATTCAAAAAGCCAGTGTGTCCTAAGTGCTAAGACAAATGTCTTCCAGTTTTAAAATGTTAGAAGTTACAGAAGCAGAAAAGTAGCCCTGGACGTGAGTGTGTGTGCGTGTGTGAATGTGTACACACAAGCATACTCTTCCAAACTCCTCCTCCTAAATGCTTTGGAAGTTGGCTATATGAGAGCTCTTTAAGGAACCCACTCTTAGCCCAGGGTGGCTGAGAATGGAGATGTGGGTGGTTCACAGGGAGACAGGGCAATGGCTGAGGCCCCACAGCACTGGTCCAGGTCCAGGAGAACACGGAGTAGGTGTGGCTGGCTCCACCTACCATTCTTGGCAGTCAAGCACACCTTGAGGGACACTGCACCCCGCTATTTCCTTTCAACTGGTTGCGGGTAACCAGTGGAGGGAAAGTCGCGGCTAGGACCGTGGGACCCTCTCTGAGCCCCACCTTGTGCATCCCTAAATCTCTTTTCCACCCAGCAGGGGCACCGCCCTTACCTTCAGTCACACACGAGGAAGGTGAGGCTTACAGGCACAAAGCGACTCCCCAAAACCCCAGGGCTCCCCGGTGGAGGAGGCAGGATTGAGTCCAAGTTCACTAATTCCCCAGTCCAGGTGCCAGGCCACCAGGACTTAGGGCAGGACTCTGGCTAATGGCACAGGGCCTCTCCCCCCGTGGCAGGAAGGCCTCCCCATCCATCCACCCAGAGGACACGGATGGTGCATGGCTCCCCTCTGACCTGCGTCTGCATGTGCGTGCGGTTGCTGTCAAAGTCAGCCTAACGTTGACTTAGTGGAAGAGACACTTGGCCATGGTTACGACAGCATGGCCTCCAAGGCGTGCCGAAGGAGCGCTTTCCATCAAACCAGGGCTCCTGGGAACTGTTTCTGATGTCTAAAATGTCAAATAACTGTGTTTCACCGAAAAAAAACATCCAGCCTCAAGACGAACGTGTGCGGGAGTCAGACACGCAGAGCACGTGCTGGGAGCGAGACGCTCTCTGTCCCGTGAACCAGCCAGACCGGGAGCGTAGACACGGATGTGCAGTCGCTCTCGGAGGAAGTCAAAATTTGATTTAAAGTTGGCATGCAACCTAGCAGGCTCGGGGTGCTCAGCATAATTAGGTACAGAGTCACTGGCTGCCCAGAAAGCACACAAGCTGGCCAAGACGCGAGCTTTCCCGACTCTTACCAAAAACCTGATCTGCAGGCTTCACGGGGCGGGTTATAACTCAACACTTGAAAACTTAAACAAGCTGACACTGTGCCCAGTTGAAGCTGACGGGAGAAAAACTACTCGTAATTTTATTTGGACATTTTTAAAAAATCTGAAAGCTGTTACCAAGGTTGTTTTTTTAGAGACCCATTTTCCCCCAGTGCTGTGTGTGCAAATTCCCCAGGGATCCTGGTACTGGTTCCTGTCTTTATTCACTTTCCAGTAAGTTCATATTCCCCTCTTCCTGAAACACCGAAGTCAAAACTTTTACTTTACTCCGTTCTGACTGAAAGAGCAGCAACGTGATTTTCTCTATTGTAAGCCAGGGCAGGTGAGGCGGGATGTGGGGCGCACACCTATAATCCTAGCCACTTGGGAGGCCAAGGCAGGAGGATCGCAAGTTCAAGAGTCAATCCCTGGATTCAATCCTCAGTACAAAGAAACAAAACAAAAATTGGCTGAGGAGGAGTGAAGGCCATTTATTAAATGCACCATTTTTAGGATTATTTCCACTTAGTATTACTTTCACTGCTGGCTTATTAGTGGAACTAAAACAAAATTATAGACTTCTTTGTGCTTCAAAAAAAATTATCCCTTTATTGAATGTTGAGCACATTTTAAAATTATGCATCCTGTGTTCACCACACTGCAACTTACCAACTGCTGGCAGGTTCCGTCACCAACATGAGAAATGAGCTGGGAGGTGACTCAAGGCCTTCTTTGCCCTGAAGAGCATGGCAGAAGCTACTCTAGTTCCAGTGCATGGTACGCCAATTAGAAAACAAACAGTGTATCCCGAGTGTTTGCATGGGGGTGGCTGAGGCTCACAATGACAGGCACTGCTAAGAGCGGGTCCCAGCAGCCTGCCAGCAGGAAGCTCAGAGAAGGGGATTTACAGACTCATTGTCAGGGAATAGAAAAGCATATCAGAGACCACTCATAGGAACAGGAAATAGTCTGACCCTGCAAAATCTCCAGAGGCCTGGAGGTAAGATTATGATGAAATCAGAATCCTACAAAACCACTTATCTGTAGGGGTAAGTGAAGTGGACGCTTTCCTACTCTTCTTTAAGGACAGCACAAAAGAATTTGGCTTGGAATAATACATTATTTCAGGATCATATCATTCACACAGAAATTACATTATCTAGGGCTGGGATTTGAGTGCTTGCCTAGCACGCGTGATCCCCAGCACCACATAACACACACACACACACACACACACAAAAACTAAATAAAAAAAAAAGGTATTGTGTCCATCTACAATTAAAAATATTTTTAAAAAAGAAAATACATCATCTAGCATCATACATGCCCCTACACACGAGGGTAACTTCACAATACTCTATATTCTTTCAGTAGTGACTTCCCCTTGTGAAATCTTTAATCCCACCCTCTGATCCTCATCCCCATAATCATCCTCACTACAGAATAATAATAATAAAAAAAGGAGCACTGTGTTTTTGCTATTAAGTCAGTTGTGGCATTAGAAGCTACTTTTCTTTTTATAAATTTTATTTTCATTAAGCTGTATTGTACTAGTCTCTTTTCACAACAACAACAATTTTTAAAAAATCTTTTTTTTTTTTTTGCACTATTCAAATTCCAAGCAGGATCGTTTAAGATTATCTTGCAGCTCAAGAGGCTGAGGCAGGAAGATTAGGAATTCAAAGCCAGCCTCAGCAACTTAGTGAGGCCCTCTGCAAATTAGAAAGACCCTGTCTCTAAATAAAATATAAAAAAAGGGCTGGGATGTGGCTCGGTGGTCAAGCACCCCTGGGTTCGATACCCAGTACCCCGACCCCAAGAAAAGTGAAAAAAGATTATCTTGTATATGTATTTATTCTCCAAGAACATGAATGAGAAAAAGCGCATGGGGCTTAGTCCACAGCTTCCCGAGAGGCCAGAGCTGGGGAGCTGTTAGGGACAGAATGGCTCCCCCTGGTGGAAGCAGAATTATTTCTCTTGGCAAAATTAGGTGGCCCAGACATCAGGATGCTTACTACAAAGGCAGCGTCCAAGGCAGCTGGGAAACTAGGAAGGAGTCTACAGCCAGAATCACAGTTCTGTCTTCCGATTAAACGACTCTAACCACTGCACAGCACTCTCTGGGGTAGCTTGCCATGGGGAGCTGAACAGCGAAGTGCACACAAAAAAAGATTAAAAAAATTCAGAGTTCAGAGAAGCTGTCTTCCGCCACGAAGTAAAGTGCAACAAGACTCCCAGGCCCCCACATCTCTTTGCAGGCCCCAAGGAGGACAGTGGAACAGCCAGCACAGGAGCTGGGCAAGTCTGCAGATGGGAGCAGGGACCTGCAGCAGGATTTCAAAGCAGAACGGCCCTCTAGAATCCATCCTGTGTTCCAGACAGCCACTGTCATTGTTTTCAAAGGTCAGTGGGTTTTAAACTAAATAGTTGGAACTGGAGGAAATGGGGATATTAGTCATTGTTTACTTTACCATATTATCTCCCCACATCTGTGGTCTTTTGGTGTTTAGACTAAATTTCTTCCTTATTTTTCTGCTGTGTCAATTGTTTGGGCCTTTTTAATGTGAGAAAGCGTCACTGTTATTGTTTTAAGATTGCTCTTTAAAAATGCAATTACTATACTAATCTAGAGGGCAGAGTAAAACATTCTGAAAGGAACAAACTCCTTGCTGTTTCTCCACCTAATTCTCTACAAGTGCCATCCATAAAAGTCAATGTCCACGTTTGTGTAAAATCCAGCTCCACCAACAATTGCGCAAGGACCGAGCAGAGAGAGCGATGGTGTCTCTGCGCCCAGTACATCCTGTGCCCTGGACAGCTCGAGAGC
This sequence comes from Ictidomys tridecemlineatus, assembly GCF_052094955.1. Taxonomy (NCBI): domain Eukaryota; kingdom Metazoa; phylum Chordata; class Mammalia; order Rodentia; family Sciuridae; genus Ictidomys; species Ictidomys tridecemlineatus. Next base: position 88,411,096 of record NC_135489.1, on the reverse strand, counting down.
CACTTTCCCCAAGCTCCTGGCTGTCCAGCGTCTTCAGCCACTGTGTCTATTCCTCACTGCTCGCTGAAGGCCACCACCTCTCTCCAGGAAAGATGCTGCTCTGTGGAGCAGATTTCGCCATCTCCCCCCTCGAAGTTATAAATGTGCTTCTATTCAGGCCACCAAGGGAAAGCCCACTCCTGACAGTGGGAGATGCTCAGAAGCCTGCCCTTCGGAGACAGGGGCCCAGAGGATGGACTGGGTCTCGGCCCAGCATCGTCCCCCCAGGTTGAGGAGGAGTCTGGATGGCCCAGTCACGCAGGGTCAGCCTCCCACACACGCACGCCTGCTCCCTGGCCATGGGCACTTGGGACAGCCAGTCCCGCTGAGCCTGTTGTGGCCGAGTTTCAACAGCAGTGTGGGACAGGAAGTTTTGCTGTTTCACCAACTAAAGTGTCCCAAGTGTCCCCGGAGGGCAGGTCCACACCAGCACTGGTGCTCAGCACCTCGCCTGCAGGACAGGGCCACCTGGGAGGAAGCTGCCTGAGGCCCCTCGCTCAGGTGGGACCAAGGGGAGGAGGGCTCAGTCGGAGGCAGGACACTGGACCCAGCAGTCCTGGCCCTTCCATCTGAGTGCCCCGGAGCAGGCTGCCTGACCGAGGGTCCATTCCGATGAGGAAGCAGGAAAGGGGATACCAGGAATAAAACCCACAGCTCACTGAGGACTCTGGGAAATGTCCATCAGCACCTGCAGCTGAGAGAGCAACGCGGGCCCCCACCCACCTCCTGGGCTGCACGGGATCGATGGTTAAGTGAGTCCCAGGAGTGCTTCTTCCAAGAAGACCACAGGCGACTCACAGCTGTAGTTTTATTTGTACACTGGCTCTGATCCCCAAAACACTTTATAGAAAAAAAAAGTTTGGGCTTAAAAGGGAGTTACTCCAGATACAGGTTTAACCAGCTAAATATACTCCTATGGTCCTCAGACATCCAGGGTCTGGTTGGCAATCCTATGTGCAGAGCAGTTGGTGGAACAGACCAGTGATCTGCATCACACTGAAGAGTTCATGAAATCTTATCTTCTGAGGCCCACGGATAAGGATGTGGTGGAGAAGGAGGAATCTCTTCCCTCTAAACACACACCACATACGCACGCGCACACACACACAGAGGAGAGTACACATCTATGATTACTGAGGTTACCAGCGTAGCAGATAGACCTGGGACATGCAGTTAAATTAAAATTTTAAATAAAAAACGAATAATTTAATGTTTCAGTGTAAACATGTCCCATAGAACGTGGGACATAACTACACTAAGAAATGACTTATTTATTTGATGTTCAAATTTGGACACACTGTATTTCATTTGGCAATCATAATTATTAGAGGCACATATGTGGAATGCAATACATATGATTTATAGGTCATCTCTGGAGATTTTTCTTTTTCTCCATGTGTAGGAAAGAAAAAAGTAGAATAAGTGAAAGAGAGAGAGAGAACAGATTACAGGCTTATCAAGAACCGAGTGTAGGAGATCATGAAATTCATCGTCATAAAGCACCTCCTTCCTAACCACATGTGTGCACACGCACGCGTGTGTGAACTTCCTGAAACAGGAAGCTCACTGATGTTTTGGAAACTACTGCTGTAAGTGAAAATGATGGATGTTAGTTCTGACATGCTCCAAGATTCCTGCTAGCATTTCTTTCCTGCATCTCCACACTTTAGAATCTAAAACTGGGACACAGAAATTTAGGAGAAAAGTGATCTGTGTGAGCTTTCCAACTTGCCAGCTAGCTGCACGACAGCGGAGAGATAACCCCAGCTGATGCCCCCACCCATAAGGTGGAACATGGTGACACCTATCTCAGGATATTGTCCTGTGTCCTAAGAAATGAAGTAGAGCACCTTCCCGAAGTGTGAGAACAAACTTTGTCGTTCATAAATTAATAATCAAAGCATTGAAAATAAAAGTGCATGTGCAAGTTTCCTTCGTACCCCTCTCTCTGCCACACCTGTCAGATAATACACATCCAACAGCATGGTGCCTCTAGACGTAGACCTGGGTCTAAAGTTTCAAGTTCCAGACTTTATAACAAAAGAACCTCATAAAAGACCCTGATACTTGCAAATGCAACCAGAGAGCCAGACTGATGCCAGTCCCACAGCTTGTGTGGCATGGTCTCTGTGGCATGTTCTGCAACACTGTTCTGAACACCCCCCCGTGTGCTCCCAGGGGGATGTAAGCTCAGGCTCCTGAAGGCCTCGAGCTACATCTTCCTGGCAATACTTTCAATCGCTTTTTTTGCTGTTTTTGCTTAAAGATGCCTAAGTTAATATATACAGGGGGTTCGATAACATTGGACTCGTGGTCAACAGCACTATTATTCAGGCCTGAAAAACTGGGTGCATCTGGTCCTTGGGAAGGATAGACAGCACTTTTAAGCTGAAATCACACACACACACAGCGGGCAGGCAGATGTGGGAGGCGTGGCAGAGAAGAGCCTGTGAAGAGGACACACTTGATGCAGAGCTGGAGCAGGAAGGCAGGGAGCCGTCCCCCTCGCAGTCCACTGGGGACACAGGCATCAGGTGACTCACGTTCACCGGTTCTGTCCATGGGCAGGTGACCCTGGAAACTTAGCAGGGAGACAAATCCACAACACTGATGGTGAGTGACGATTAACTAGACTTCATCACATATTCTAAGATCCGGCTCCTACTTCAGGGTCACCAAAGAGACCATGAGTTTCTGGATGACAGGGACTATCTCTGAGTTTCTCAGCATTGTGTCACCAGCTCCTGCAGAGGGTTTGTGAATCCGTAGGCGCCTTTTGAGGAACAGGGTTCGAGGAATGAATGGATTAAGTACGATAACATGTCCCTATCTGCTACAGCTGGTAACACTCACCGTCCCTCTATCCCACTGCTTGGTGTGGGTCCATCTTCCCGTAACAGCTTCCTTGTGAGCGCACGGGGAAGTTCTGCCAGGTGTCACACAGATAGTCACAAATCGGCAACACTCTACCCACAATATTTTAAAATTTCCCAGGTAACCACTTGTCAACCCCTCCTTCCTTCCAACTCTGTTCCCTTGTGTCCTAACACAAAGCCCAGCCCAGCCCAGCTGTCAGGAGCCAGTCTCCTGCTTCCAGCCCATACGGAGCCTTTGTAAAAGCTCCAGCTATTGAATATTTGATGCTGGCACAGGGGTGAGCCACAGCAGCCGTTCTGCTAGGTGGAGACTGGTCGGCACCTGCTTGCTGCTTGCAACTCGCTCTGAGGGGGACAGCATGGTGGGCTGTCTGTCCATCTGCAGGCTGGACAGACAGCATAGCGCTCCTCCTTGGCTGTGCCTCTCTAATAAGAGAGCCGTTGAGCGAGCCGGTGATGAATAAATAATCAGCCCTCACCTGTCGCAGGATCACAGAGCCAGGGCGTGACAGGGCGGTCCCTGTGCCCTTGGCTCTGCTCAGCCTGTGATCTGCTCCTGCCCCCTGTGAGCAACTTCCTCTGCTGGTTCCAGCCTTGAACTCTGAGCAGCCTGCTCTGCCCTCCTAACTCTCCATGTGTGAGAAAGCAGTGACGGACCACGTCCCCTAGGTAGTCACACACAGAAAGGTCACTCCAGGGGGGCCTCAGTGGGCCAGGCCTCCCCACCGACTTCCACACTGCCTCCTGCAGTGGTGACCCCATCACAGTGCTGCAGGAGGGGCTGAGCCGAAGAGAATCACGCGGGACAGTGGGCAGGGTCACCTGGGGAGACAGGGTCATCCTCAGAAAATCATGCCCTGCTCCAAGCCTCCGGTTAGAAAACTGCAGAAGCAGGGCCACGGCCAGCGCACCACGGGACTCCATGGCGTTCTAGCTCACAAGAGGCTGGACTAGAGAGTTTGTTTGGGTCCGTGAAACAGAGGCCAGAATCCAGCCTTCACTCAGCCACTTGCCAGGGACATGGTGGAGCATGTGACCTGTCAGCCACAGTCCCCTCCTGGGTGCTCCTCACTCCACCCCTCTCTCACACAGCAGTCCTTGCTCTCTGAGGGTGGATGCTCGCCCCTCAGAGCTGTTGATGGCCAGCTCTGGTCATGAAAACAGGCCTCACGGTGGAGACCTGCGAGAGCATGACTTTTGGTCGGGCATTCACGTGGTGGGACGGGAAGAGGGAGGGCTGCAGGGTCGGACAGAGGCAGAGGTCAGTGCTGCACGGCGCAGCAGAGTGTTGCCAATGGCAAGCCCCGGTGCAGGGACAGTCCTACAGAGTTGTCCTGAAGCCTGGCGATGGGGCGGGTCCTTCACATGTGTGCCGTGACCACTCATGGAAACGGAAGCCACACCCACCACCAGGTCGAGCCGGATCCTTCAGGCTGGGACACCACCGTAGCTATGAGCCCTCAGTCACCGTAGCTCCAGCCAGAGGAGAGTAGTGCCCTGGCCCTAAGGAAGGTCCACTGCAGGGACCTGGGCAGAGCGCCCACTACAGTGAGGGCTAGGCATCCTCACTGTCCGCCAGAAGACGCCTCTGCAGCTGTTGTGCCACCTTAAACGCAGTTTCCATTGTGTAGATGCCATTTGACTTAAGGAACGGCGACACCATGGTGAAAAGGTGCCATTCCATGGCACCCATAGCACAAGGGTCATCCTGTGAGGCTGACGAGGGCAGCCAGTTGCAGGGGGAGAGGAAGGGCATCTTGAGAAGCCGAAACTCACGGAGGAGGCTGCACACATGCTCACACACTCCAGCCCTCCCTCTGCACCATCAGGGCTCTGGAAAGGCCAACCTGACCCCCTCGGTGGCACCTACTGGCGCTGGGGTGGGTGAATGCTGTAGTTTTGATAAATGTCCCTCAAAGGCCCATGAGTTCAAGGCTTCGTTCCCAGCCCATAGTACTACTGTGAGGTGGTCAAACCCTTAAGAGGAGGGGCCTGGTGGGAGTAGGTTAAATCACTGGGGTGTAACTTGAAGGGGACACTGGGACCCCAGCCCCTTCCTCTCCCTCTTGGACTGCTGGCACCACGAGAGGAGCAGTCTCCAGGGCCATGCACTCCCTCCATGATGTGCTGCCTCACCACAGGCCCCAAAGCAGTGCAGCCAGCCAACCATGGCCTGAAACCTCTGCTACTCCACGCTCAAATAACCTCTTCTTTGTAAATTGATTTTCTCAGGTACTTTGTGATTTTCCTGTGGGTTAGAAGTTGCCCAGTGGTTGCAGCCAGAGTGTACTTAGAGGAGATGACTGCAGTGATGGGGAGCTGACTAACATGTCCCCAAGGAGCGCAGCACAGGCTACTGCCACCACCGTCACCTGCAACTTCTCCAAACTCTCAGGTCACCAAGCACCAGCAAGCTGAAGGGCAGAGAGTGAGCTTAGGCAAAGCTAGTTTAAAAACTAAATGAAGAAAGGGAGGAAGGAGACAGAACTCAATGGTAAACCGTAGGATGGAAAGGAATAGCTCATGGTGGCTCTAGTGCCATAGTGTCTGCTTGCCCACTTGAGACCCTCAGGAGCACATTCGGGGAGCCAAGGAACGGACGCGTGGCTCTAACCAGCACCCTGTGTGCAGGTGACTGTCCTTCTTCCTAAAGATGAAGACTTCCTAAGGGCAGGTTACAGCATGCCGACTGTCCCCCTGTGTTCCAGCGCATGGAGATGACACGCCTAATCTCCTTGTTGTTTCCACTCTGTTTTTCATATTAAGAGAGTAGAATGAGGGACGCACCCTTAGATAACTGAATTATTCACAGCAGAAGCACTCCTTCGGTGCATCGATTTTGAAAGCTTGTGACCTTCAGGAATAAGTCGGTAATCACTGTGTGCATCTCCGTTCCTTCTCCGTAAAATAGAACCAATGCTCATACGGAGCTCAAAAGGTGCGTGTGTGGGTCAGGACTTGCTGTGTGGATGCTTGAGGTAGTGGCCCGGCCTCTAGCAAGCTCTGTTTCCTGTTTATTCTTCTTATAATTAACAATCAGCAACGTGGAGTTTAATGTAGGTTTTTGTCTTAAAGGGGTTTTCATATAAATCTGAGCAAATGCAATGGGGTGTGTTTAAGAAAAACAAATGACATAAAACCCAATCTAGCTAATGAATGAACCCATCAGAAGTTAGTCTGGCCCAGCCTCGGAGGCAAGCCAGTTTCAAAACTGAAATAAATTGACTCCAAAAAGTATGTAAGCCAATTAACTGCAGCTGAACATTGGTAGAGGCAAAATAAAATTTAAAAGTCAGAGAGCTCTAGAGCTCATTCCACGTCTACGGAGCTCAGGTCACAGGCCCCATGAGGTACCTAGGGACGGCAGACGGGTCACTGTTCGCCCAGAAGGGTGCCCAGCACTCAACAGACAAGGAAACGAGGGCTGGGAATTTAAGGAACTTGCCAAGACTGGCTGGCAGAGCTGGATCCAGACTGGGAGGACAGAGGCCTGTCCAGTTTACCTCCGTGTGTTCGACTGCTGGAATCCAGGCCTGACAGGGCAGATGCCAGGATGTATTTGCCAAGTGGATACATAAAAGCAGCATCATTCGAAGAACCAATATCAGACTGATGAACTGCCACACAAGACAATGTTTAAATAAGAGATGGAGTTTAAATTAGAGGTGAGGCTTATTGTGGCCACAAAAAAAAAAAAAACAACCGGGGGGACTTTTGAAATCTTCTTTGTATAGTAACGTGGCCTGATGTCCTCTGAAGTCCTTGGCCTGCTAAATTTATGTTGCCTGAAATTCCCTCTGTCTGCCTAAAGTATTCCATATGCCAAATTTAAAACAATAACAGAATATTATATATGTGCCATCCCCAAAAAGAACAGATAGAATAACCCCAAATTCCTATTGATTTGTTAAAAAAATTCAGGCAGCAAAATTATTTTTGTTGACATTGCTTTTGGTGGTAGCTGATGTTGATAATGAAGCACTTACCTAATAATCTGCTCAATTAAATATTTTCTTGCCTTTTGTTTTATTACAACATAGTAAAACACTGCAATAATATGCCTAATGGTTTAAAGACTGCTTTTAACAGAAACCAGATGCAAGCAGTTTTAAATATCTGCTACTATTTCCTTTCTGACGTCTAAACACGGCTTTACAAATGACAGACCTCTTTGCCTCTTTGAGTAGGCAAATTGAACATCATTTATCTTTCCTAGGGTGCCTTTTGTGACTCAGGTTAAAAGTGTCCAGGGTCAGAAGCTCAGAAAGAGGCCCCTTTGGTGTTTATGTCACATGCACACACAAACACATACATACACATATGCACCAGAATGGCCCTCACACTTGTGGATCCTCTCCATCCACCTGCAGACTCAGTCTTCATGTGCAGTATGAAGTTTTTTGAAATTGTTTTTTATAATAACAGCAGCTCCCTCAAAAATGCGTTGGGAGAATTAAATAGACTACTTACAAGCTTAGTGAAACTTCCCCTTAAGGTAAGACTCTTATTCAGAGCTATGCAGAATAAAATATGCTTTTCTTTTCTTTCGTCTTAGGGTAACTTTGGCAACACTTCACAAACTTTAACTTGGCCTGCTAAATGTCCCACCTGCTCACAATTGTCACCAAAGTGCAATGATGTCCCTCCTTTCCCATCCCTTCCTGATTCTCTTTAAATGTTGGCAGAGATCTCAACAAACTGCATAAATATGTATATAGGTACACACACGAATATAATCTGTAATAAGTTTAGAATGCAAATGCAAAACAAATACATCCAGGGAATTGCTACATTGACCCAAAGAACAAAGCAAACCTTATTAGTGGGGAAAGGTTATTTACTCCTTTCAAAGCAGGAGGTGGAAGAGGCCACCTATTGAACATGCTTGCAGGGAAGGCCTGTGAAGGCTGGCGCTACAGCAGTCCTGTTGCAGTTCCCTTGCAATCCCGCTGGCTGCAGCAAAGAGCTGGGCTCAGCACCCAACTTCACCTACTCCATGGGAACTGGCCGCCATTGCTGAGTAGGGAAGACAAGAAGGACTCACCGAGGCACAAGTCCGCCCCTGGCATCTACCACTGGACCCTGTGTTCTGGCCCGTTCCAGGGCTGTCTGAGCTCAGAGAACATTCACAACTAAGGATTTCACAGTGTCTGAGTTCTTGGACAGGAAGGAGAAATGATCACACACCCTAGACAGTGGCCGGCACTGTGCCCCTTGGCATTGTGTGTGTGTGTGTGTGTGACACAAACATCTCACACACGAACAGATTAGACAGTGATGGTGCTGAGCTTTCCTTGCCGCACAGCGATGGCTAATGTGACCTGGACACGCCTGCAACTTTAGCCTGAGAGCACACACACTGACAATGACAACTTGCTGCAAGTACCTAGCAAGTGGACAGAGCGACTTCCAGAGAGTAGGAGATGCCACACTGCATGCCACACTGGGACTGCGGCCCCCTCCTGGGACTGCGGTGCTCCACTGACAACACCAGAACTGTCGTCTATGAACCAGGAGCCCAGGGGAGTTCAGGGAGCCCGTGGACACTACCCACTGGAAAGGGACTCTGGACTTTGACTTACAGAATCAAAGACTAAGAATTTGTGGTCGGGTGCCCCAGCTCTGCCAGGATGAGGTGACCACGGGAAACAGGGATCCAGACTGCCCCAAACGGAGCAGGCTCACCATCGTGGTTCCAGGCCTGGCCAGCAGAAGAGCACGGTGGAGGGAGGCCTCGCAGCAGCGCCAGCCACAGGGGCCGCTCCTCCCTTAACTTCACCGAGAGGTTTCTCACCCCAGAAAGGAGCTTCTGCGTTGGCAATGGTAGTCCCTTTCTTCTAATGCCAGCGTCAGTGTGTGGGGAGTCCTAGGACAGTGCCGGGCACCAAGGCCATGGCTGAGAAGCTGGCTACTTTCATTTTACCAACTTCCTCAGTCAAAGCACCTGTCCCGAGAGCCCCCAGGGGCACGGCTCGGCTTTGTGCTTCAGGTTCCGGGGTGACCCCTGTGAAGCCATACTCCTCAGAACACTGCCTGCCCACCAGGGGCCTCCTTCAGAACAAGGTGCAGAATCACATGCACCCACAGCGGACGTGTGCCATCCTGGAAGGGGACATGCCTGGTCCTCAGGTACCTGCTGTGCATAGCAGTCAGTCCGCTCCCATACAAATCCCCCTGAACCTCATTCATGAAGATGATCGACACCCAGACACTGTGCTGTCAACTTCTTGTAATTTAGTTATTTTTTTCCCAAATTGGCACGACTAACCCAATCACCAGTTTTCCCTCCCCATCGAGCTTGACTCCCAGTGCTGTACGAATCAGACCCTCCTTACAAGCACGCAGCTGCGCCAGGAGCCTGGTCAAGAAAAATCTGAAGACCACTGGGAAGAAAGCTGGAACCAGTTCCGAGAAGTAACAGTGTCACTGGAATAAGAAGGAGACTTCCAGGATCATATACTGTAGAAGCCGCCACTCAACAGGGTGCTCCAGATCCCATGTGGGCAAGGGGACAGACGAGCAGAGAGCACGTCCCCGTCACCTCCTCACCCTGCACCAAACACAGTGTTTTTGAAGATCAGTCTCAATATTTGTTGAAAGGAGCAACCAGTCACACTGTGGAGTGCTTTCCACATAAGACACACGCACACCATCAGTCTCTTTCAACACAGTAAAACACCTCCTCCACTGTGCTTGTGTGCTCTCTGACCCTGTCCCCAGAGCTTGGTGATCTATCAGCCAACAAATATTTACCAAAGTCCCAGGTTTGCTTCCTTGCTTGAAGAACCCCAGCTGAGTAGCTCTGTTCAGGGCATGTGTCAGAATAGCCCAGGGGGCACCAGCATGACCCTCACACTTGTGGATCCTGGGGCTAGCTCTCCATCCACCTGCAAACTCAGTATGAGGTTTTTTGAAATTGTTTTTTTATAATAAAAGCAGCTCCCTCAAAAGTGTGTTGTGAGAATTAAGTTAATGCATGTAAATAATAATAGATACTAATATATACTTAGCACATTAGTAGCTCAGTTAACCTAAATGTTATTTCGAGAAATTAGAGACATTATTCTCTCTAGGAGCAGCACACTAAAGAACCTTGGAAATAACCTAATTATCTGTCAATATTTAGAAATCACCAGTCCAATCCTTCAGTGAAGACTAGCTATGGGGGCTGGGGTTGTGGCTCAAGTGGTAATGCGCTTGCCTGCCATGTGTGGGGCGCTGGGTTTGATCCTCAGCATCACATAAAAAATAAATAAAATAAAGATGTTGTGTCCACCGAAAACTGAAAAATAAATATTAAAAAATTCTCTCTCTCTCTCTCTCTCTCTCTCTCTCTCTCTCTCTCTCTCTCTCTCTCTCTCCCTCTCTCTCTCTCTCTCTCTTAAAAAAAAAAAGACTAGCTATGGTCATGAACAAAAGAGAAAGATTTTTAAACTGAGGCTCCCTGTGACATTTAAGATAAAGTTATGTTCTAAAACAGTAACAATATTATCAGCCAGTATTTACTGAACACTTACTGTGGCCTTCTTCCAGAGCCACACCTGTTTTAATACTCCATCCAAAGAAAATGTGAACACTTCTGCTACATTGACCAATTGAAGAAAAATGTTCGGTATTAGCATAAAGAACTTAATACCTAATTAATCTGCAATACACAGGCCTCCTGAAGCTAACGATAGACTAGTCAAATAAATTCAATGGAGGACAGATTCAGCCCTAATGCAGACTTCATTGTTTGTGAACAGGAAAGTGCTCAATTCCTTGGCTACATTATTGCAGGTTCAGATGAAATGCCCCTCATAGCAGTCTGGGTTTCTTCAGCTGCTCCTGATTCTCCAAGCCCAGTTCTGCAGCTGGAGCAGCAGGGCACCTGGCCTGCTCCACCTTCCGCTTCTGTCCGCAGAGCACTGGGGGTCTCCAAGGGGACATCTCCTCTGTGAAGACTGAGGGGAGCACAGGACGAAAGCCATGCTCACAGACACCTCTAGGTCTCGACACTCTGGAAATACCTTCATCCCTTCATCCTACAGGTGTTGACAGAGTGGCTCCTCTACCCAGGCGCTGTTCTAGGACCTGGAAATCCCAGAGCAAACAGAGCAGCGATCACTTGCCATCTTGAGCCTCACGGTAGCCGGAAGGACACCAGATGAACGCATTAAATTGAAGCTCTGGCTCCGTTTCAGGTGAGTCCCTAAGAGGCTGAGGGCTCAAGCCTTTATGCCGAGCATCCCCTCCTCCAGTGAACACCATGGCAAAGGATGTGATTTTCAACCTGTGGCTCCCCATCCAGTGGCTATGCGAGAATCCATGCTGCAGAAGCAAGGAGAACTGGTATGGAGGGAAGAATCCCACCCTCAGGTTGTCAGTGAATGCCCCTGTGGGCATGCCGATAGGTAAATGATGCTGAGAAGCCAAGGCTGAGAAGCAAGGTGGGCTGCGTGGACCTGGCTGCAGAGGGGAGGGCTTGCTGGGTGGAGAACAGGCACTCTGACCATCCAAGACCACTTTTTGTTGCTATCACAAAGTACCTGAAACCAGATAATTTACCAAAAAAATAAAAAATAAATTTAAAAAATCACAAAAGTTTATTTGCCTCACAGTTCTGAATACTTGGAAGTCCAAGAGCATGCGCCGCATCTGCTCAGCATCTGGAAGATGCAAGAGGACATGGTGGACAGCATCGCATGGCAAGTCAGAGCTAGCGGGCCACTTCAGATCTCTGTCCCTGTTCTCAAGAAGCCACTAGTGGGGCTCCACTTTATGACCTCATCTAGTTCCAATCACCTCCCTGGGCCCCACCTCCAAGTGCCATCAATATATGCATTGGGGGTCATATTTGCAACACATGAACTTTAAGGGGAGACATATTTAAAACTGTAGCACTGATGGCAGATGAAAGGTGCCCACTCCTCATGCTGTGTGTGTGTATGATAGGGAGAGAGAGAGAGAGAGAGAGAACCCGCCCTACAGAGCTGGCTACAACTCCCTGTTCCCACAAGGAACCACGGGAAAGGTGTTCAGCTCTGCACCAAGGAAGGCAAAGAGAGTAAGATCCAACCAGGACTCCCTACTGCCACCTGCCACCTGCCACATCCAGGGAGACACAGCCCAGTCAGGGCAGAGGCAGGAGCCAAGCAGGCCAGGGACAGGGACAGGAGCTATGCAGAGAGGATCCCCAGGGGCCCTGTGCCCTTTTCAGATTCCCACAGACAAGAGCACACAATGGAAAGAAGCTTCGGTTGTAAAGAAACTTCCTGGTTTTCATTCTTGCACAGTCTGACCTGAGGCAGACAGGGACACTAGAGGATCCAAGGACAGGTGTCCCTCGAAGGGTCAGCTGACAAGCTCTGTGGGCTGCTTAGATTTTTCACCCAGGGAAGAGTCAGCCCCTTGGGGAAGGTGGACAGGACAAACCAAGGGGCAAAGGAGGACAGCTGTGTGGCCAGCGCCTTCAGGTCCAGCACCTGTGGTGGCCTGGTGGCTCCAATAGTTCCAGGTATGTCCAGGTTTTGAGGGAAACACAACTGGTTCACAGCAAGAAACGTGGAGGTGGAAGAGGACGGGACAACTTTAGTTAGAAAGGTAAGGGCAGCCGTCTCTGTGGAGGCGACCCTGGCGAAGAGTCTGACTGGGAGAAGAGGCCCTCCACTCAAATCTGGGGAAGAATATTCCAGGCGGAGGGAGCTGCAAAGCTGCAGCCTGAGTCCATTGTGCTGCTCTCCTAGGATGCCTGCTCACGTAGAAGGAACAGAGCTTCGTTCTTACACTTCTGTAGGCTGAGAGGCCACGGGCTGGGGTCTGGCCAGGGCCTAGGTGCTGTGTGCATCACAACATGGCGGAGGGCACTCAGGAGCCGAGATGAAAACTGGTCCGAGCTCTCCCTTTTTCAGAAGGCTATGCCTGTGATAATGGCCTGAGTCCATTTATGGGGTGGCCCCTCCTCTGCCGGTCACCTCTCAATACTTCATGCTGGCAATTAAATTCCAACCTGGGTTTCCAAGAGGCACTGGAACCTCAGGAGTGTTAACCTACTCAATGCATTCACCCCCTGATGGGGATTAGCTGGGTGGGAACTGTAGGCAGGAGGGTGTGGCTGGGGGAGGAGGGCCCCTGGAGCATGGCTTTGGTTTATTTTTTGTCCTTGGTGAGCAGAGCTCTCTCTCTCCGGCTTCCTGGTGCCACATTCCCAGAGGCTTTCCTCCTCACACTTCCACGGTGATGTTCTGCCTCACCTCCAGACCCAAGGGTCTGTCTATGGACTGAGACCTCTGAAACTGTGAGCTCCCAAATAAACTTGTCATGTTCTCATTGTTCTCGGCAGGTCTTGTGGTCACAGCAGTGTAAAAGCTGACTAAAATACTAGAGTTCTCTGCACATCTCAGCCCTCCTTAAATAAATTCTATGAGGCTTGTTGAGGCTCCAAACAATTTTTTTTGGTACCCTAACTTTTTTTTCTGGTGTTAAGGGTCTAATTGGGGCCTCGTGCTGCCAGTCAAGTGCTTTAACCAATGAGCTACACCACAGCCCCACCATAATTTTGTAAAACAAAACTTGTAGAGTTTAGCATGACTACCTGCTGTCACCCTCCTCCTTCAGCACTGCAGGACAAGGTCTCATTCCAATCAGTTTAGTCACAGGATGGGGAAGCACCATTACTACTCAGATATTTTCATCCTGCGGATGACACTATCATCATGAATTCAGCAAAGTAGAAGGATATGAAATCAACACCCATAAATCAAAGGCATTTCTGTACATCAGTGACAAATCCTCTGAAAGGGAAACGAGGAAAACTACCCCATTTACAATAGCCTCAAAATAAATAAATGAATAAAATACTTGGGAATCAGCTTAACGAAAGAGGTGAAAGACCACTACAATGAAAACTACAGAACCCTAAAGAAAGAAATCAATGAAGACTTTAGAAGATGGAAAGATCCACCTTGCTCTTAGATGGGTAGAATTAATATTGTCAAAAGCACTATACAGATTTAATGCAATTCCAAACAAAATCCCAATGGCATTCCTTATAGAAATAGAAAAAGCAGTCATGAAATTCATCTGGAAAAATAAGAGACCTAGAATAGTCAAAACAATTCTTAACAAGAAGAGTGAAGCAGGTGGCATCACTGTACCAAATTTTAAACTATACTACAGAGCAATAATAACAAAAACAGCATGGTATTGGCACCAAAATAGACTGGTAGACCAAAGGTACAGAATAGAGGACACAGAGACTAACCCACAAAATTACAATTATATTTGACAAAGGCACCAAAAACATACATTGGAGAAAAGATAGCCTCTTCAACAAATGGTGCCGGGAAAACTGGAAATCCATATACAACAAAATGAAATTAAACCCCTCTCTCTCACCTTGTACAAAACTCAATCTCAAAGTAGATCAAGGACCTAGGAATTAAACCAGAGACCCTGCGTCTCATAGAAGAAAAAATAGGCCCAAATCTCCATCATGTCAAATTAGGCCCCAGCTGCCTTAATAAGACTCCTATAGCACAAGAATTAAAATCAAGAGCCAATAAACTTATTGTATTCAAACTTAAAAGTTTCTTCTCAGCAAAAGAAACAATTGAGGTGATTAGAGAGCCTACATCTTGGGAGCAAATTTTTACCACACACACATCAGATAGAGCATTAATCTCTAGGGTATATAAAGAACTCAAAAAGCTAAACACCAAAAAAACCCAATCAATAAATGGGCCAAGGACATGAACAGACATTTCTCAGAAGATGACATACAATCAATTAACAAATATATGAAAAAATTTTCATCATCTCTAGCAATTAGAGAAATGCAAATCAAAACTACTCTAAGATTTCATCTCACTCCAGTCAGAATGGCAATATTATGAAGACAAACAACAATAAGTGTTGGCAAGGATGTGGGAGAAAAGGTACACTCATACACTGCTGGTGGGACTGCAAATTGGTGCAGCCAATATGGAAAGCAGTATGGAGATTCCTTGGGAAACTGGGAATGGAAACACCATTTGACTCACCTATCCCTCTCCTCAGTCTATGCCCCAAAGACCTAAAAGCAGCATAAAAAGGGACACAGCCACATCGATGTTTATAGCAGCACAATTCACAATAGCTAAACTGTGGAACCAACCTAGACGCCCTTCAGTAGATGAATGGATAAAGAAACTGTGCTATATATTACACTATGGAATATTACTCAGCATTAAAAGAGAATAAAATCTAAGAGAATAAAATCATGGTGTTTGCAGGTAAATGGATGGAGTTGGAGAAGATAATGCTAAGTGAAGTTAGCCAATCCCAAAAAAACCAAATGCCAAATGTTTTCTCTGATATACGGAGGCTGATTCATAGTGGGGTAGGGAGGGGGAGCATGGGAGGAATAGACAAACTCTAGATAGGACAGAGGGGTGGGAGGGGAAGGGAGGGGGTATGGGGTTAGAAATAATGGTGAAATGAGATGGACATCATCATCCAAAGTACATTTATGAAGACATGAGTGGTGTGAATATACTTTGTATACAACCAGAGATATGAAAAATTGTTCTCTATATGTGTAATATGACTTTTAATGCATTTCATTGTCATTTATAACAAATTGGAATTTAAAAAAATTTGAAAAAAGCCAACTCATTCCCGATGAGGGTCAGGGTGAACTTGAAACATTTTCATTTTGTTTTGGTGGAAAATTTTAAATCAAAGGTAGATGTATTTTTCAGCTCCCTCCCTCCAAGTGTCATTTACAAGTGTGCTAAATGGCATTATCTTGCACTTGAGTGTTGATACTGTTGTAAACGTAGATTTACTGGTTGGAGATGCCTTATTATAAAATAAGCAAATATAGGCAAAAAGAAATATGGCTTAAACCACAGTGGTGGGGAGAGTAGGATTTTCCCTTTGGTAGTACCCAAGGACTGCATCACCCTGTGAGTGAGGACACTAACATTCCTCGCATGCTGGGCACCTCTATGGATATACTTAGGGGGGAAAATAGTCGCACAAGAAAAACACGCATTTGACCAAACGGAGGGTGAAAGGTGGAGAAGCAGCAGCACTCCTGCGCACCACACACCTGGCTGCCAGCACAGAAGGGCCTGCCTTAGTGCAGCGCCAGCCAAGGTGATTCTGCTCCTGAGCCAGTTCAAGTTCACCTGCTGATTCCAGCGCAGGCTGTCTGGAGCAGGGACTCAGGGCTTGTGGAGAGCCCTTTCCACCTGCCAACGTACGTGCGCATCGACCTGTGTGAGACGGAGTGAGACGAGGCCAAGGCTGAGGACAGCCGGACCTGGGTCTCCCTGAAAAGCCGCACGGCTTCCACCAGCTCACAGTCACCTGCTCAGGTCGACTCCAGGGAGGACCCGCTGTGCCAGCAATGTCTCGCCCATGCCTCAAAGCACAGAGTTTAGATGGACAGACCGTGAGTCCTGCATGTCGAGAATAACCAGGCGACATCCCTTGCTAGAGTTGGAAGCACATCAGGAGGTCACATGGAGGCACCGTCACACCTCCTGGAGCTGGAGTGGAGGAAAGAGGAAACAAGCCACAGGATGCTGCTTCCAAGCACTAACTGGAGAGGCACTGGTGGCTGCCATCTCCAGTGTCCCCTCCCCTGCTACTACGTGAGCACTGACAGATAGCTGCACGCCTACCTGTGCTTTACCTTGCAACAGACCTTGGCACACTTCATTAAGGCAGGATATTTCCTTACATGGTGTTTTGCTCTTCGTGGGTATGTTGCCCCTACAGCCTTCCTGATAGTCATTAGTGCCCCTGGACTAAAACAGATGGCACTTCTGCCACTGCTGCTCCTTCAGGGCTGTTGCTTTGGGGAAAGGAAGACTCAGGGGCTGTCCCCTACATATGGAGGGGGAAATCCCAGTGCCTGAGCTCAGACAGAACCGTGAAAGGATATGTTGATTAAAAAGTGACAGTTTAATTCAACACCTTCAAGTCCTTGTTTTCGAAGCTCTGTATCATTTGAGTGTCATGAAATCTTGCTTTGAGAAATGAGCTCTGAGCCATGAAGCAGGAGCTGCTCGTGTGTTCAAACCTTGTCCTTGAGGTTAGAATCCATTCTGTTTATGTTAGACAATTTAGAAATGAGGCTGTGGTGTGTGGGGTCCCACAGACAGGGTATCTATGGTTCAATAAAGATTTGCAAAAACACGTTTCTCCAGCTTGTCTGAACTTTGCATATTAAGTAGTTAAATAACATGAAAGAGTTATTTTTTAAGTTCCTTGAGATAGGACAATACCATGGTATCTGCAGTTATAATCACCAGGAAGAATGCTTATAATATGCTTCATAAATTTACTAATGGGATGAGAATGGGAAGGTATTTGCTGTTCTGGATGCACCATGGGCTGCACTCATCTCCTGAGCCCCGGTCACTAAGGGGATCGCCCGTGGCTTCTCCATGCCACTCTGTAGGTTGCGCAGAGCCAGCTTTCCTTCCTTCGCGTCCACACGCAGCCATCCTGCTTGCCCATGGAGTTTGGTACGGCCCTTATTTCTTACAATGGTGATGTGTTAAAAAACAACTAATCAGATCAATTAAATGCGATTTCATTTTTATACTTGCGGGAGCCCTTCAATTAAATAAATTATAAACCAGACTGTGTTTCCTAATTAGAGGCCAGAAAATGCAGTTCCTGTTCCATGCCTGATTCTTGTGGAGCAATGAGAAGAATGCTAAAGCTTTGCTGGAATGTGCTTAGACACCAGACCCAGCTCAGACCGCCCTTGCTGTATGTCGTCAAGACAGATTTAAGAAATCTCAACAGATGCATGATCAAGGTACAAGTGTAACCAGGCTTCTTACTCAGTTCTCCCACAGAATGGCTCAGCAAAGTCAGACATTGCTGTGTCTCTTCCGGTTACCATGTTCTCCCAGCAATATGCAAATGCACAAGCCAATGTGGGCCAGCCATCTGCCTTGTTTTATTGACAATACTTTAACTAACCAAAACATTCCAGAAGCACTGCCAAGCCTACCAATGAAGACCCAGTAGGGAACTTACACCAGGAGAATAGTTGTGCAGGTGGCACAAGCACATATCACAGTGTGCATCCAGCGGTGCCCGGTGCAGCCATCGTCACAAGGCTGGACCCCACTCCCTGGCAGACCACCCTGCTGCACAGGTGGAAGCTTCCCCAGGGAATAAAGACAAACCCAGCAAGCCCAGCAAATGCACTGGGGCCCCGTAACTGTGGCCCAGAATAACACAGTGTCTCTTACCTTGCATTGTTGCTTTTGTTGGTTCCGAAAACAGAGGAATGAGCAAGAGGTAGATCAGGTAGACAAACGACAGCCCGTTGTATCGGAATGCACACGCTGCAGTTGGGAAGAGAGAAGAGGGAGAACGTCGTTACCAAGTAGGTCAACAGAAGCCAGCATGCACAACAGTGTGGTGACAGCATCAGCTGCCACTGGAGGGAACAATACCACTTCCTATGTGGACATGTTAATCCCATTGCAATAAATGAGTATTTATTCCATGTTCATCACTATGTCAAATATATGTGAAACAGAATTAAAATACATGGTCCCAGGTCTTCAAATCTAACCTGAAAGCATAAATGTTTAAAGAGACACTATTAAAAATAATAATCACTACAATAATTTGTTGAGATATACATAATATGAAAAGATGTGCATCTGACATAAAAACCGAACAGTGTAGTCTTTGATATGCAATTGACATTGTTATCAGCTTCAAAAAGCTTGTTATAACTGTGTTTTATGTTCACCTAATCACGACCATTAAACAAAAACCAACAGTCGATTCACAAAGGATAGAAATTTAAAAAGTAGGGTGGGTGGTAGTGGCGCACGACTGTAATCCCAGAGGCTCATGAGGCAGAGGCAGGAGGATCGGGAGTCCAAGGCCAACCTCAGCAACAGTGAGGCACTAAGCAACTCTGTGAGGCCTCATCTCTAAAGAAATTACAAAACAGAGCTGGAGATGTGGCTTAGTGAATAAGTGCCCCTGATTTCAACTCCTGCCCAGCCACCCCCCTCAAAAAAAAAAAAAAAAAAAAGAAAAGAAAATTAAAACATGCAACTGGAGAAAAATCATCAAATGAAAAGAAGGTGGCAAGAGAGGAAGAAAGGAACCAAAGAAGGACCAAGCAACTGGAAGAGAGGGGACAGAACTGCAGCAGGGAGTCCTCAGCTAGGGACAACCACCACCTCCGATGCAAATGCACTATGTTCTCCACTCCAAAGACGCAGAGAGGACACGGGAATGGAAAAACAAACCCACTAGGTGCTGCCTGCAAAAGATTTTCTCTACATTTAAGAAGACACAGGAAGTGAGAGTGAAGGGTAGAAAAAGATATCCCAAGCAAATGGAAATGAAAAGAGAACAGAGTAACTACACTTAGATGAGACAAAACAGACTTAAAGACAAAAACTACACAGGGGACCAAACACAGGACTACACAGTGCTGAAGGGTCGACTCACCAAGGGGATAGAACCGTTGCAAATGCATATACACACTCAACCCCAGAGCACTAAGTGTAGGAAGGAAGAATTACAGACATGAAGGAAAAGATGGACTACAGGGTTGAGTGCAAGTTTGAGGCCAGCCTCGGCAACTTACTGAGACCCTGTCTCAAAAAGTAGAAAGGGCTAGTGATGTGACTCAGGATAGAGGGCCCCTGTTGTTAGTCCCCCTAGAAGAGATGGACTACTGAATAGAAAGGGATTGAGAACCCTTTCAGACAGAGTCGACGTGAACATCAGACTTCAATTAAATTTTAGACAAAATGAACCCAGGACACACATACAGAACATTCCCTCCAACATTCCCTCAACTGCACATGAAAGGTTCTTCAGGTCAGAACGTAGGTGATGCTGCTAAGGAAGTTTTTAAAAATTGAAGAATGTGGGCTGGGGATGTGGCTCAAGCGGTAGTGCACTCGCCTGGCATGCGTGCGGCCTGGGTTCGATCCTCAGCACCATATACAAACAAAGATATTGTGTCCGCCAAGAATTAAAAAATAAATATTAAAAAAAATAAAAAATAAATAAAAAATAAAAAATAAAAATTGAAGAATGTGGAAATTCACATCAAAAATCTTTACTGAGCACACTCCCATGGAAACTAGAAATCAATAACAAGAGCAATTTTTGAAAATTTCATAAATACATGGAAATTTTAAAAAAAAAACATGCTCCAAGTCAACCAATGAGTCAAAAAAAAAAGAGATTCCAAGGGATATTTAAAAATTATATTGAGACAAATGAAAATGGACAAAAATATACCAAAACTTTGGGATGCAGCAAGAGCAATCCTAGGAGAGAAGTTGATACTGGTAAGTACCTACACAAAAAAAATTCTCAAATAATACAATTCTACCCCTCAAGGAACTAAAATGGAAGAACAAATTACATCCAAAGGTAGTAGAAGGAAGGAATTGATTAGGATGATAGCAGAAACACATGAAATAGAAACTAGAAAAACAAGAAAAAAATCAATGAAACTAACTGTTGGTTTTTTGAGAAAATAACTAAAATTGATAAATCTTTGACTAAGAAAACCAGAGAGAAGACTCAAAAGATAAACAGAAATGAAAGAGATGTTATCACCAATAACACAGAAATACAAGGAACCATGAGACTACTATAAACAGTTACATGCCAAAAAAAAAATTGGTCCATCTAGAAGCAATGAAAAATTCCTGGACACATGTAACCTAACAAGATGGGATCAGGAAGAAATAAAAACATATGAACAGATCAAAAATTAATAAGACTGAATGAGTAGTAAAAGTTTCTCATCAAAGGAAATTCCAGGACCTGACCACTTTGCTCTTTGATTCTAAAAAAAAGCTTTTATGAGTGCATTATAATTACACACAACAGTGGCAATCATGGTACCGTATTTGTACATGCACATAATGCAACTTGATCAATCCCATTCCCAGTACCTTCCTTCCCTTTCCTTCTCCTCCTCCCTTCCCCAATCCAGTTACTCTACTGATCTCCCTTCTATTATTGTTCTTATTATGATTTTAGTTAGAACACTATAATTATATATAAGCAGTATGTATTGCAGTATATCCATACATGAACATAGCATAATTTGTTTACCAAACATTTAAAAAGAACTAATATCAATCCTTTTCAAAAGCTCCTAAAAAAACTGAAGATGAAAAAATACTTCAAAACTCATTTTTTTGAGGCTGGCATACCAATGTCAGAAAGGAAAACCAAAGGAAAATAATTGTTAAATTACAGGCTAATGTTGCTTATGAACTTAGATGAGGAAGTGATTGACAGTACAAGGAAAATGAATTCAAAACTACATTAAAAAAATAATAATTCACAAAAACAAGTAGGCTCTACCCAAGTGATGCCAGGATGGATTAACACACACAAATTCAAAAATGTGATGCACCAGATCAGCAGAATGAATGACGAAACCATATGATTTTCTCAAAGATGCAGAAAATTTATTTGACAAAATGCAACATCCTTTCATGATAAAATTAGGAATAGAAGGATTGAACCTCAAGACAAGAAAGGATTAACAAACTCACAGCTAACAGCACATTCATCCGTGAAAAGTTGAAAGCCTCTTCTCCAAATCAAGAACAAGACAAGTAGGATTGCTTGCCATTTCTATTAAACAGAATCCTGGAAGTCCTAGTTAGAGCAATTAGGCAAGAGAAGGACATAAAAGACATGTACGTTGGAAAGGAAGCAGTAAACTGTTTCTGATTGCAGATATATGGTCTTTATTCAGAAAACCCTAAAGATTCCACCAAAAACCAAAAAAACACTAGAATTAATCTTAACAATTCAGGTTCAGCATATCAATGAACATACAGAAATAGAAATATTTCTATAAAAATGATAAACTATATAAAATGAAATCAATAAAATAAACTTATTTGTGATATCTACAAAAATACTTAGTAATAAATTGAATCAAGGGGGTAGAAAACATGCATACTGAATTCTAAAGAAATATTGATAAAAGAAGTTGATGAAGTCATGAAAATGGAATGATATACCATGTTCATGGATTTGAAGAATCGATACTGTTAAGTTGTACATACTACTGAAGATGACCTGCAGATTCAATGCAATCCCTATCAAAATCCCAATGGCATTCTTTTTCACAGAAATAGAAATAATCCTAATATTTATATGAAACCACGAAAAAGCCCGAGTAACCAAAGTGAACTTGACAAAGAATGAAACTGAAGGAATCATGTTCCCAGACTTCAAGACATGCCACAACTATAGCATCAGAGCAGTATGGTACACATTCCCCACCAAAGGGACAGAATAGAGCCCAGAAATAAATTCCACACATACTTGATTTCAGATAAAGGTGCCAAGAACGTAAACTGGAGGAAAGACCATCTCTTCAGTAAGTTAGGCTGGGAAAACTGGACATCCACACATAAAAGAGCAAAACCAAGCCCTGTCTCACAGCCCCTCCAGGGGCCCATCTTCTCCTGCAGTTTCACTTACCCATGGTCAAACACAAACTGAAAATATACAAAGGGGAATTCCAGAGATGATCCCTAAGTGTTGAGGTGACATCACTCTCCACAGCAGGATAAAGTCTCACGCCACCCAGCACCGCCCACTCGGGACATGAATCCCCTTGTTGCGTACGTCACCAGCTCCTAGGCCCAGCAGCCACCTGCTGTCAGACTGATGGCCATGCACTGGGTGTCCCGGGGCTTCTCTGAAAGTACGACACCACCCCTGGGTCCAAACCTCCACTGGGTTCTGGAGACATCTCCTTATAGAGAAGGGAGGGCTCTGTACTAAAGCCAGCCTAAGTGGGGAAGCCACCAGAAGATGGCAGGCTCAAGCTCCACAGCATTGGTCTGGGGGAGAATATCAAGGAGACGACGACCCTAAAAGCACAGGCAACCAGGGCAAAAATAAACAAGTGGAATTAGGTCAAGCCAAAACGCTTCTGCACCGTAAAGGAAGTAATCAACAGGGTGAAATGACAAGATGCAGGAAGGGTGAGTGAGGAGATAGTCTACACAACCTTCGTCTTTGTGAACTGTACATCTGTGAGTGACTACTATCCAAAATGTAAAAGAAACTCAAACCACTCAATAGTTAAGAACAAAATTAAAAATTGGTAAAGGACCCAAATAGAAATTTCTCTCAAGACTATAAATAAATAAATGTCCAACATTCATGAAAAAAAATGCCAACTTTGCTAATCATCAGAGACATGCAAACTGAAACCAAAATATCCCTTTACGTGTATCAAATGGCTATTATAAACAAGAAAAAAGATGATAAGTTTTGGGGAGTACATAGGAAAAAAAGGAAATCTTTGTACCCTGTTGGTGCAAATGTGAATGAGTATAGCCACTACGGAAAACACCGTGGAGGTTCCACAGGAAACTAAAAAGACATGACTATGGGCTGGGGTTGTGGCTCAGCGGTAGAGCACTTGCCTGCACGCGGGAGGCACTGGGTTCTATCCCCAACACCACATTAAAAATAAATAAACAAAATAAAGGTATAAAAAATATTTTTTAAAAAAGACACGACTATGATTCAGCAATTCCAGTACCAGGCATACACTGAAATGAAGCAAACCAATATGTCCAAGAGACACAAGTGCTCTGAAGCTCAACAAGCAGCATCCACTGTGGTCAAGGCAGGGAACCAGCCTAGGTGCCCACCAAGAGAAGAACAGATTCAGCAATGGCGTCTGTGCATACAGTGGCACATGGTTTAGTGTTCAAAGTGAGGGGAACTGTGTCATTTGGGACAATGTGGGTGACTTTGGAGAACATCATGTGAAGTGAACTAATCCAGGCCAGAAAGACTAACAGTGCCCATTCCCACTCGTCCCTTACTTCTATATGCTCAAATCACTAAACTTTTTCAACTTATAGAAGTAAAGGGCAGAACGCTGGATCCCAGGGACTAGGGAGGTGGAGGATGAGATGTTGGCCAAAGAATACAAAGCCCAGTCAGGAAGAATGCATCCAAAAGTTCTGATTTACAACACAGTGACAACATGTACCAACAATGTGTTTTGAAAATTGTTCAGAGAGTAGAATTTGTCCTCACCCCCAAAGAGATCGGGAGATAATGCAAGTATTATTAATTCAACTGAACAATTCCATAACGTCTACCTGTTTTAAAACAGCATGTTTTGTGTGACAAGCTTATGTAACTGTACTTGTCAATTAAAAATAAAATTAAACTTACTAAAATCCAAACATGAAGGCAAAACTAAAATAAATGAATTGAAGATAGGCCACAATTAAGTTCTGAATTAAACCAGGGAGATTAAAATCCCTACTGAAACGCAGAGAACAAGGGGTCGGGGGCGGGTTTGAGACAGTCATCAGCAGCCGCTAGTGGAAAGGGCGAGGCTAGAGAGCTGGAAAGAGAAGGAAGAGATTTCCAAATGCTATTGTTAGGGCCTTGCAAAAACCACCGGGCTGTCCAGGGACAGCACTCCAGCTCAGGGTCCTCCCAGCCAGGATTTGGTCTGGGGGAGAATATCATGGAGACTTTGAATCAGGTCAGCCGGCTCCTGGCCTGTGATCCTGCCACTGCATACCCTACCCGACTGGAGGACGGATCTTCAGAGGTGTGCCCAGCTGGGCACTTTACACCTCTCCCCATTTCCTCATCAGCAGAGTGGACATTACAACTGTCTCTAACTGGTAGATTTACTGTAAGGGACAAGTGTAAGAAGACACCTGGCTCAGGGTCTTGTATGTAGAAATGCTCAGAAACATGGGGAATATTCCCAGTGGTCCCCACTCAACAGGGCAAAGGAAGCCTCCAGCATTCCTCGTGCAGACACCCACCAAAGCGGCTCACAAACATGAATGCATTAGATGAACAGAGGAGTGGCAGCGTCTGTGCGGTGGAGACCAGGGAACAGATGGGGAATGCTGGCGTTGGGGAGGCTGTGGAGGGAAGGGGGTGCCATGTGGGTGCGTCCAACTGCAGCACCACTGACCATTTCTCCTCAGGAGGCGACAATAGAAGGGCTAGTCTGGCGATCACTGAGCAGCAGGAGAGCTGGGCAGGAAAGCTCAGGTGTGGCCATGGCGGGTTATGAATGAGGACGAAGTAGATAGAACAACGGGCTCTCCTGTCACTAACCGTGGGAGGAGACAGGAGCCTCCTACAGAACCAGCAAGGCTGCCAGGCCAGGCCAGGCCAGGCCTTAGTCCACAGGGGACACGCGGAGGTGAAGGGGGTGGCAGTGGTCCACACCATCCTGGAACCCTGTTTGGGAACAGCCAGCAGACAGTGTGCTCAACACTGCTGCTTGTGACCTCAGAGGACGAGGACCGAGCCCTGGGCAGCGAGGGTGGTGGAGGTGGAAGGAAGGATGAGCTCCCGAAGGCGAGAGCAGCAGACAGAAGCGACTCGGGTGCCGCTGTGGCCACTGCTGCGGTGCTCACAGGGTGAGGGCGGCCGGAAGACACAGGGACGAAGGAGCAGAGCTGCAGCATGGTCGCAGACAGCTGTGCGGAGATACGGGAAGGCCCAATCCCTGCAGGAGGAAGGGGTCCATGCATTGGAGAGACCAGCTGGCCAAGGTCGTCAGCACCGCCATCCTCGCAGCCTGTGCAGAAAGGACTCTGCCCGGAGGAAAGAAGAATGCCCAAGTGTGGAGTAGGAACAGCACCACCAGAACCAGGGAGACGGAACCCAGAAGACCCCTGGGGACAGCTCAGCAGAAGGAGCTGGGACAGTGGCCGGGCCTGGGTGCTCTCGGCCACAGAGCTCTGGGAGACCTGGGCGTGCCACTGGGAAGCACGTGGGGATGAGGACGGGAACCCAGAAGGGGAGACCAGACCAGGAAGCCCCGAGGCTGAGCCAGAATCTGTACAATGCAACACAGCGCAGGAGCCCAGGCCCCCAGGAGGACAGCGGTCCTGCCTGAGTGGCTTGCAGCAAAAGCAGCAGATGAGGTGAAGTGAGGAAGGGGGCGAGGGGCGGGGGGCAGGGCATCCAGGGGAGTTTTCCATCCCAAAGGGTCAAGCACGTGTCTGTAGCTTTCTATACCATCCCTGAGACCCAGACCCTCAGCAGATCCGAGACAGGAAAAGACCTAGGTGAAAAGATCAGGGCACATGTTTGAATTGTCTTTCTTGTCATTATTTCCCTTTCTGCTGGTTTCTCACCCAGAATGGAAGTTTCTCCTGCAACACTCCAAATACTCGGGTCACTCCTTCCACCTGTGGACCCTGTGCTGGCTGCTGGGGTCGGGCGTGGGAGTCGTGGGAGAGCAAAATGGAAGTGTGCATAGCCCCCCCACCCCACCTTCCGGACTGACCTCCTGGTGAGGACACAAGGAAGAAGGATCAGCTGGTAAGACCCAGACTGTGTCGGAAGGTCAGAGCCAGGGCCACAAGAAGTGGGCCAGGAAAGGGGGCTGGGCTTGGGTGGAGGTGGCGGCAGCCAGGGGAAGGAGGAAAGGTTTATTTTGGCTTATGGTTTGAGAGTTCTCAGTCCATGGGTGCCTGGCCCTGTTGCTTCTGGCCTCGGTGGCACAGTGTGTCACAGAAGGAGGCGGGGCTGGAGGAGGCCTGTTCCCTTCAGGGCTCCAGGAAACAGAGAGAAGTGGAGGCCAGTATCCCCATGTCCCCTTCAAGGGCCGCGCCTCCAGTGACCTAAATTCCTCCCCTGAGGCCCCACCTCCTAAGGGTTCCAACCCCCCAACAGCAGCACGGACTGGTGACCACACTCTCAACACTTGGCCTTGGACCCCAGCTATTGCAATGCCTCGAAGAAAATGCAGGTTGTCAAGACACGTGGCACAAACCCCCAGAACTCGAGAACTACTTTTCTTTGCTATTGTCCCAGATGTTCATTTAAAAAAAAAAAAAAATGTTACTATGTATCACGAAGTCAAAAAACCTAATTCTGGGTAAAGAGAAAAATAAAATCACTTGCATGATTCCAAGTGAAGAGTACCCACAGGGCCCCTACCTGTGCCTCCACCTTTGTGATGGCTCACCTGGTGCTTACAAGGCAAGCCTCCACCTGTGCTCTTCTTACTATCAGCTCAAGTTACATACAGTCCCCATTTTACAGAGAACCTGCTATTCTCTTTACACCTGTGAAGAGGGGCCAAGGAGGCATTCCGGTGAGGCTAGAGCCCAGCAGACCAGTTCTTGAGCTGTCACCAGGCCTATGACCTCTGCTCCCCAGAATGTGCTCCTGCCTCTCTCTCTGACTGAACTCAGGCCCATGGCCCCAAGCCCCTTTATGCCCCCGTGCCTCCATACAGGGCCTTCCCTAACACAAACCAGTCCTGTGAAGCTGTATATCCCTTCATGGCGGAACAACAGGTACAGAGAAAATATCCTGTGACTAATTTTACAGGTGGCAGAGAGATGCCCGTCTTCAGTCTCCCACATCACGACCTTCAGTTACCATTATTGACAGCAAAGTCCAAGGAGCTTAAGGAGAGGGTGAGGATGACCCAGGAGGGGGCCTACTCTAAAATGGGCCTTGGCACCCCCTCCTCCTGGTGTTTGGCCCTGTGTGATCCCTCCTCTTGATTGAGGGCTGGATCTAGTGACTCACTTCTAATGAGCAGAACAAGGTGAGGATACTGCGGTACCATGCTGAGGTGCAGCAGGTTGTGCTTCTGTGCCGGGCCCTGTCTCCTTCTTTCCTCCTCTTTCTGAAGTAACCTGCTGTCACGTGGTGGACTATCCTGTTGGGAGGCACACAACAGGAGGAACGGGTGTTCCAGCCAACAGCCAGCCTCACCAGGCAACAGTCAGTCTCACCAGCCAATAGCCACACATGCCACTTGGAACAGGTCCTCCTGTGGCTGTGCCCTGACGTGTGAGCCAGACCCAGCCGGGTCGCGCCTGGTATCCTGATTCCCAGGAATGCCAAGATGCCCTTCGCTGTTCTAAGCTGCTACCTGCTCAGCTCATTTGTATGCAGCAACAGATGACTAATTCCCAAACTGAAAAAATAAGCCACTTCCCAAACCACTAACTCATTTACTATTTGTCTGAAATAATCCCATTTGACTGATGACAGAAATCAAACTGCTAAACTTTCGGCTTTGCGTGTGCGAAGCTGCTACTCAGAAGTCATCCAAGCTTATGAGGGCATGAAATGACATATCTAAGTGAGCTATCTCCATCTAGGGCAAAATATGTCTTTGAACTTGGCAATACAGCACATCCAAGCTAGAAGAGCCATAGAAGGTAAACCCTCCTCTGTCAAGCGGGGTGCTGCCTGGGTCCAGGACCTGGAGGAAAGGATACTGCACACTCATTGCTGTTCATGACGAGCTGCCACATCCCTGTGCACAGCAGGCCCGACACCCTCCGCCCCAGGAGGCCATCAGCCAGGCTCACTTCCATAAGCCCCTCAAGAACACTGCTGCTGTGGGAGGAATAAATACCCAGACCTAGTTGGTCAAAGAAAGAGATGATTTGCTTTAGCTGAAGCAGGTGTTGTGGTGGCCACTCTTCTCAGCTGGTTTTAACCATCCAAAATCACAGGGAAGCTTCTCTAGAAGGATGATAATAACTGACAATGAGTTCTCAAAGGCCCCGGCCAGGCCCACAGAGCTCACAACTGCAACCCGAGGTCCCATGTGGATGGAGTGCCTTTAACTTCAAACTCCCCTCATTCACGAATTTTATTTTCTAAGGACAAAACCTGGCCCATGGTTTTGGAAAAGCTCCACAAGTGAGAAAAACAATTGGTCAACTCACAATTTATCCCCATATAAAAGGGGACATCTCTTGCAAATATGGAATTGTTAAGAGGGACACGTGACATTTCTAAAAACATCCGTGTTGTGGGACGTGTGTGGCAGTGTTCCTGTGCTGCAGTGGGATCTCAGAGACTGCACACCCTCAGGCAGCCTGTGGTGGCAGTTCAGGAGAGCATCTGAGATTGCTGTGGAATCCTTCACCTGGTGTCCTTCCTGCGCCTGCAGCCCTTCTGCAAGGCCAGGCAGCATCTCGCCCTTGAACATTCAGACCTTCCCATCTCCACTAAGTGCACTCCAAATGCTCTGTTTTGCTCCACGGAGCTTTGTTTATTTCAACAGTTGCCAGAGCAGTGACAGATACATATGACTCAGAAGAAGTATCCTCCGCACCAAGTGACAAAGTAGCTGTCAATTGAGGGATCCTAGAATTTTTTTTTGTTTGTTTAAATTTTTAAGACGTTTCCTTCTGCGCTCTGAAGCAATCAATTGGTTTTTCAAAGAATGACCTCTTAAAATTCTGGTTATTTTATAAATTTCTAAGAGGGAGAGAGGGAAACAGCTGGGAAGTATTTATAATGGAGCAGGAAATAAATTAAACAATCGTAGATTTTTTTCCTAGGGAAGTAAAATATCAAAGAAATGAGAGACAGGAAAAAGGCAGTTACATCACCTGATTCATTGTCTATTTGTGTGGAATTCTTCCTCCCATTACATACTCCTGGGCTTTCTTTCTCCTCGTTAGCTCTGTAAATGTCTCAAAGACTGATGCTTTGACCCAGCGACAGCCAGACCGGAGCACTCTCTTCCTGTCTCTCTCTCTCTGGCCTCTCACCCACCCACTGGAGGTCATCCACATGCTTCCTTCAGACCACAGCAGCCATTGTTGTCTCCAGAGACAGGACACCAGTCTCTCTGCACCACACAGAAGAGCAAGCAACTGCTCACACGCCTTTCCCATGGGTCATCCAGTGAACCAAGCAACTGCACTCTCTCTCCATGCACACCAGAAGAAAACCCAAATACCATGACACAGGACTAATAAAAATATGTTTCAAAAAAGAAAATATACCCTCACATTAAGAGATACTCCCTGTTTCACCCTACATCTTTATCCTGAGCTGTATGAAAACTGACTTTGTTGCAACAGTGTGTATAAACTAATCAGTCATGCATGTTTTTTACTTCAAGAAAAAGGAACATCATATTGTGCATTAATGTCATTAAAGAACTTGGTTCAAAGAATGTCATTTAGGGTGAAACCTCAAGGAAAATATGATGTTTACAGGGTAATAGATTATAATAACTTAAAGTCAAATTACATTATAAAATCATAACCTCTACTTACTTAGTAAAAACATAAACCAATTTAAAAAGAAAAAAAAAGATGAAACATTTTATGTGCAATGGGGAAAAAGCATTTGGTCTGAATTTTCTGCTTTTTCCAAACAACTTGAGAGGCTATCTGGTAAAAAGTGACTTGGAATAGATAGGCACTATCTATTTGATTTTGTTTTTGATTTTGTTGGCCATGAGTTTAAAAATCCATTGCCTTTTTAGTAAGAATGAAAAGGCAGGGTTCTGCTTTCCAGTTTAACATGGATAGAGACATCAAGTGTCAGTACCACTATCTCATGTTTCTAAACTCGTCCTGATGGTTGAACAGTTTGCAGAAAGTGTACAGAAAGAAAAATGGTGCTCTCTCCTCCTTGAAAAATATCTTTTCATATGTTAAATGCAAATGTACTCATAAAAGTTATTGCATTAAAACTCAAATCCTTATACTCACTCAGCCGTGTTCATGCTACATTATTGATCTAGGAGAAGAGCACAATGGATTATCTCTCATGACTGCAAATGGAG
The DNA here is from genome assembly GCF_052094955.1 of Ictidomys tridecemlineatus. NCBI lineage: Eukaryota > Metazoa > Chordata > Mammalia > Rodentia > Sciuridae > Ictidomys > Ictidomys tridecemlineatus. The sequence continues at coordinate 88,380,598 of NC_135489.1, read as the reverse complement.
AAAGAAAGCTTTTATGCTGATATATAATTTCTTAAACTATCTGAAAAATTAATTAGGAATGTGATGGGCTGGGAATGTAGATCAGTGATAGAGCACATGCTTAGCATGCAGAGGCCCCAGGTTCAATCCCAGTACAAAAGAAAGAAAGAAGAAACAAAGGAAGAGGAAGAGGGAGGGAAGGAAGGGAAGGAAGAAGGAAGGAAACCTCATCCCAATATAGAGGCCTGCTTTCTAAGTCTGCAGTTCCTGGGCCTACAAAAACAAAACTTGTTCTCTTCCCACTGCGATGAGTAGGTTTGGTCAGTGAGAGCAACAGGTAAGAACAGGTCAAACATCAAAACTGTTTACTGACCCATCATCTTGGCGATCTGTCAGGATTTGCAGACAGAGAGACTTGAAAATTAATACCTTGCTGGGTTGACTAGGTCTGCGTTTGTTGACAGGTAAATTACTAGTCAGACTTTGTGTACACACTCATTCTCATGTGAAGAAGGTAACTGTCATCTAAGTCTTAATTAACTGTTATAGAATTCAACAATTAAGAAAAGCTGTAGATCACCCTCTCTCTCTAGAGGTCCCCTGGAGCAGAATGCAAAAGACCCTATTTTAGTTTAATTATTCATTATTCATGGCAATTAAGCCATAACCTATGAAGAGCTATTGCTCATTAAGAATTTATATACTCGTTGTATACTCCACCTTCTTTTGAGAAGTGTCTGTTCAGTTCTTCAGACCCTTTTCAACAGGCTTGTGTGCTGGCTGGGCTGCGGCTGTTAGAGTTCCTACACCTTCTGGAGAGCACTCCCTTCTCAGGTGGAAGTTTGCAGGCGTTTCTTCCCTCTGAAACTTGTCTGAGGATTCTGCTGAGTGTTTCCTTGGCTGGGGAGATGCTTTTTAGCTTCCTATAACCCCACATATTTATTTCACTGTTATTGATGGAGTCTTTGGGGTCCTCTAGAAAAGTACCACCTGTGCCAACGTCTTGAAGTGTCCCTAGGCATTTAGGCCTATGCTTCTAGGTGCACATTTGGATCCAGGGTCTACTTTGAGTTGATTCTCACGTGTGGTGAGAGGGAGGATCTAGGGCCATTCTTCTGCACATGTGTAGACAATTTTGCCAGCATCATTTATGATTAAAAAGAGAAGTGCTTATTTTCTGCCGATTTGGTTATTACCCCTTGTATGCATATATCAAGTCACCATATCTTATTAGAAAAGATGTTCAAAGGATTTAAAGCCTATTCTCCTCAGTAAAAATATTATTTTTGCAGTAAGCTGGCTACTTATCATGCTTAGTTTTATACCAACTTTTTCATTCCCAGTTTCCCCCATTTTTGATTTTTCATTAATGTGGGCTTTATTAACTGTCTCATTTTAAATTAACCCTACTCTTCTATAACCTTCCCAATACACATAGCTGCTAGTACCTGACACATTCCCCGCAGGTAGATTTGCATGTCAAGAGTTCTTGAGATACCTCCTAGTGCTCAGGACCCTGGGAAGATGACAGCTGTCCCCATTCGGCCACTGCTTCTGCAGATTTCTTAAGGTCACCTGTTCTCTGTGGAATGTCTAACTTTATAGGCTCCGACACTTCAGATTCGCAATGTCACCTCTCCGTTTCTCTTAATATCATTATTAACCTATTGGGTGGAGTAGCTGGACTGCATAATTCCATACATCAAAATCAGCTGAACAGCAGCAAGTTCATATCGTCCAACCTAAAATGAACTGGGATGGCCTAACTGGACCATGTTAGAAAGTAGAGATTAAATGTCATTTTCATTTTCATAAACAAGAAGTATCCTTGACCCATCAGTCCCCTAGAGTTCAAACGCCTCCACATGCCCATCCCTAAACATGTGGAGAAGGCCATGGAAAGAGATGGCCAGCAAAGCCCAGAATACACACCATCACATGAGTGTGGCTTTTCAGTAATAGGGTTAACTGACTGCCTGCCACAGTTTCCTTCTTTCAAAAACTTAGTAAAAGCCGATACTCTGTAGGCTTTATGATGTTTCATATTGTTCTTGGCAGTATTCCATGTGCACATCAACATGAAAAGAAATCAGTTCCACAGCTATGAGGACGTATTTCTTGCATCTTCTGCACATGATATCACCCAACTCTGCATCCTATTTAACAGCTCACAGGGCTGAAACATACTGAAATTGCAGATTTTGTCTTGATATATCTGCTGTGACGTCCTGCCTGCTTCCTCCTGAGAGCATCCTCTTCCCTGATAGAAGTGGGACAATCGCTATGGCTTTGAACCACTTTTGTTGCTGGTAAGGTGATCTTACCTTGGACCACATGGAGCAGAAGCAGCCTCCAGCCAGCATAAAACCCTGACCACCAGAACAGCTTCCAGAACAGCAAGGAGCTAGAGAGGAGAGGGCCTCACTCAAGTCAGCCGCCTTCGCCAGATCTCTTTGATTGTGCTCTACCTACCTGGTGTCCATGGATTTAGTCAACACTGCAGTCTGTCAAGCCGGGGATGAGTAAGGAGAAGAGGACTCCTTCAGTGAACATCGTCTAGAGACACCCTGCAGCTTGCCAGCCATGCACCTCCCCTGCCCAGGCTGCCTCTGCCTTCTCCTCTTATTACCTTTCCAATTCACACCACACCCACCCACATGAGAAACTTAGGGTAGCTGAAGAATTGCTGGTGGGATGCTCTATGCAGAGGATTTGAGAAGCCATGCCAGTAAGGTTTCTGGATCATTGCAGGTGTGTTCCTCAGCTCATAGGCCTGGACTTTGACTGACTGGATGCTAGATAAAGAAGCATTAGGTCTTCTAGATGTCCAAGCCCAGATGGTCTTTTGCTTTCCCTGGCCCACTGTTTAGGCCCTGCATTTGCTAAATGATACACAATGTTCCAGGACTTTCCCCTGTGTTCCCCAAAGTAAGCCTGCTCTGGTGTCACAGTCCACCCTCCAAAATGCACACACCATCAAGCAACTCAGCTAGATGGTTTCCATGGATACTATGCAGGGGTGGCAGCAACTGTTCCCTCTCATACACAGAAAGACCTCTAAGAACACATCAGCTGTCTTTGCTGGCCACGTGACAAATTTTCCTCGGGGAAGGGAAGTTGTAGCACCCTGCCACTCTTGGCTTACACTTGAAGAATCAAGCAACAATGCACCCTCTTAAGTGCATCCCCAATTCAAGCCAAATCCCCAACTAGCTGTGCCCAAACGTGTGAACCACCAGGCCCTGGCCACTCTGGAGCAGGGGCTGCTTCCTGTTTATTGCTCTACTCCAGTCCTGACTCCAACTTCTGGACATAGTCAACATGCAGTAAATATTTACTTAAAGAAGAAATAAATAATTCCCTGCCTCTTTCTTTGCCAACCTGCAATGTCCTCTAATCAACAGTGCGTCCAGGAAAAAAAAAAAAAAAAAAGCCCACATGCCTGGCAGTAAGGAACAGTTCCCGAGGGCTGCTGTTCAGCGGGAGTCTGCCAGGCACAGCACAATGCTGCACACGAGGCTGCACACAAGGCAACCCTGGAACATGCGCAATATGGCAGGTGAGATAAACCACAGACTCAGACATGCTGTGACTGGTCAAAGAGGTCCACTTAGAAGACACTGAGGCTCAGGAGGACACACAGGCAGCCCAGTGTCCAGGGGGCACTGCAGTGAAGCCCACTCAGGTTGGCGCCACAATCCCCACTTATTTATTTATTTATTCTAATGAGTTATACATGACAGTAGGATGCATTTTGACACATTGTACACAAATGGAGCACAGCTTCTCTTTCCTCTGGCTGAACATGGTGCAGAGTCACACCGATAGTGTAATCATACCTGTAATAATAGGGTGATAATGTCTCTCATCCCACAGTCCTTCCCATCCCCACAGCCCCTCCCCTGACCTCACTCCCCTCTGCACAATCCAAAGTCCCTTCATTCTTCCCCACCTCCTCCCCATTATGGATGGATTAGCATCCGCCTATCAAAGAAAATCAGAATCCCCACTTTGAACCGCTGCACCTCAGTTACACACAGAAAAGATCTCTAAGAATGCAGCAGACATAACTTCAGTTGCTTCAGGGAAGAGGGAAAACTGAGGATTTTTACTTTAACAAATGGAAGTTTTTTTAGGATGACTATATGGATGTTGTATTTAAAGATAAAATCAAATCTAAGAGAGATCATGTCTCTCACCACTTAACACCATGGTGTTTGGGCTTTATTGCTGCTGTGAGCTCATCACACACAGCATGGGGGTGCATCATCAAGAAACATGCCAACTTCAAGCCCTGTAAGAGAGCAGGACTTGGTCACCGTGCGCCTTCAAAGAACCTAGTGTAGCAGCTCGCATATGACCAGCACAGATGACTGGGGAGAACTTGAGAGGGAACCAAGGTATGAGGTCCTACTGCCTCAGGGGGTCAGCAGAGCCAGGCCAACATGTCCAGTCAATGGAGCAAATGTCCCTCAGCTTCAACAAATGTGTTACCCTGCAACATTAAATTGGCTACCATGGCAACATGGCTGCTACAACATTGAAAAGGAATGAGATGAAAATGTGAAAAAAATAGTATCTAGGTGAGGGCTAGGGGTGTGGCTCAGTGGTAGAGCACATTGATAGCATGCGAGCCTGATCCCCAGCACCACAAAAATCATCACATCACCATCATCTCCATCACCGTCATCACCATCACCACAGCATCAGCATATCATAATCCCCATTGTCACAATCAACATCACCATCACCATCAGCATCAGTATCATCATCTCCATCACCATCACCATCATTATCAGCATATCATAATCCTCATCATCACCATCACCATCATCATCACCACTATCATCATCACCATCACCATCACCATCACCATCATCACATCATCATCCCATAGTCATCATCATGATCCCCATTGTCACATCATCATCACCATCACCATCAGCATCAGTATTATCATCTCCATCATTATCACCATCATTATCAGCATATCATAATCCTCATCATCATCATGACCATCATCATCACCACCATCATCATCATCATCACCATCATCACATCATCACCACCACTGTCACCATGACCATCATCACCACCATCACCATCATCATCCCATAGTCATCATCATCATCCCCATTGTCACCATCACCATCAACACCACAGTCACCATCACCATCATCGCCTCCATCACCATCATCATCCCATAGTCATCATCACCATCATCATCATGTGTACATGATATCTCCCAATTCAGTATGTGGGAAGAGACAAGGAGCAAGAGAGCTGCTGCCATCGTGTGTCTCTGCACAGAGAAGTTAAGCTCTGGAGCTCCCCTGGGAAGAAGAAGGGCGTGAGAAGCTCAAACAGGGAATAACCATATTTTGGCAAATTATTCAATGCAAACTCTGTGTCTCCACCTGAAGCTCTTGGGGCTTTGGTCAGCTCTGAGGGTGCAAGACATTCATGAGCCACATATACCTACGGAAAGTGGGAACGTCCATTCTCAAAGGGCCATCTTCAGCAAACACCCAGCCTCAAGCAGGAGCCCCACTGGCAGCCACCAAGGGATAATCAAAATTTTATCCCAGTAGGTCTGTGGTGAGCAAGTCCAAGCTCAGGGCTTCATGATTGTTTTTAGCCTTGCTGCAGGCTGGTACAATCAGAACTGCTTGAAACTAATGCACGGGATACCTTGATGGCCTCCCTGACCTCTGAGCCATGCTGGGGCCACTTCTCAGCCAGAGGGGCTGAGCTCCTACTCAGACAGTATTAAGGCCAAGGTGTCTAGGGCCAGGCTCCGGTGCCTCCCATGGGGGTAGGAAATAGACTGCTCTGCGGAAAGAGGCCAGAGCACAGCACTGAGAAGCACAAAGGCTTCTCGACTGGCCACTGGGAGCAGACACACCCTCCTCCTGGCTCCGGCTCTTTCTGCCTTTTCTCCTCTAGTTAAAAATAGGGCTGGAACTTTTTCAAAAATAAACATTAGTGATTTGGGTAATTTGTATCCAACTGCTTCATCAGTAAGAATTAATATATAGGAAATCTAGTGAGATTTAATATTAACCACTTCATTAGAAGGGACATGGAGGAAAATATATATCTCACAGATTCTAATTATCTTCTACAAATTGCCATTCTTCTACTCTTTCTTGGAGAGTTCTTGGTTCACATAGGTATTTGGATCAGCTCCACTTTTCAGAGAGAACATTTAGCTTTTGGTTTGGGGGGATTGGCTTACTTCACTTAGCATTATATTCTCCAACTCCCTCCATTTACCTGCAAATGCCATGATTTTATTGTCTTTTAATGTTGAGTAATATTCATTGTGTATATACGCCACAGTTTATTTATCCATTGAAGGGGTATCCAGGTTGCTTCCACAGTTTAGCTATTGTGAATTGAACTGCTATGAACATTGATGTGGCTGCATTGCTATAGTAAGCTAATTTTAAGTCCTTTGAGTATAGACAGAAGAATGGGATAGCTGGGTCAAATGGTGGTTCCATTCCAAGTTTTCTAAGGAATCTCCATACTACTTTCCAGAGTGGTTGCACCAATTTGCAGTCCCACCAGCAATGTATGAGTGTGCCTTTCCCCCCACATCCTTGTCAACATTTATTGTTATCTGTATTCTTAATGATTGCCATTCTGACTAGCATAAGATGAAATCTTAGAGTCATTTTGATTTGCATTTCTCTAATTATTAGAGATGTTGAATATTTTTTTTCATATATTTGTTGACTGAATGTATATCTTCTTTTGAGAAGTGTCTGTTCAGCTCCTTAGCCCATTTATTGATTGAATTGTTTGGAAATCAACAAAAGGGGTGAAAGACCTCTACAATGAAAACTACAGAACACTAAAGAAAGAAATTGAAGAAGACTTTAGAAGATGGAAAGATCTCCCTTCATGCTCTTGGACAGACAAAATTAATATTGTCAAAATGGCCATACTACCCAAAGCATTATATCGATTCAATGCAATTCCAATTAAAATCCCATCATAATTCCTTATAAAAATAGAAAAAGCAATCATGAAATTTATTTGGAAAAATAAGAGACCCAGAATAGCCAAAGCAATCCTTAGTAAGAAGACTGAAGCAGGAGGCATCACAATACCAGATCTTAAACTATACAACAAAGCTATAGTAACAAAAGGGCACGTTATTCACACCAAAATAGACATGTAGCCTATTGGTTTGTCTTTAAACTATGAATTGATGATATGCTCCTGTCTCAGCAGGTGACACAGCCCATCTCCTAGCCTGCTTTCTTCCTGAGCACCCTCTTCCTCTTTCTGTTAAAGGCTGCAATTTCCTGGACATTACACTATTTGTTGGCACCCACACACACAAAATGCTACTTTGGGAAGAAAGGAAGAGAAAAAGCAGAGGGAAGGTGTACTTTCCTCAGTGGCAGCCCTAATGGTGCACAGAGGCCTCTGATGCCTGTGGACTGCCAAGGGCAGACTACCAACCATGCCCCTTCTCCCTGCACCAACACAGTGCCTGGGATAGTGAGTTGTCCACAAGTCCACAGTGCACTAAACTGATTTGATATGACCTACAAAAAGCAATATCTATAACGGTGTACACAGATTTTCCAAAATTGGTCAATAATGGGAAATATGAAAATTAGTTTCATAAACAAATCAATGTGAAGTTGACTTTTTAAAAACACTTTCATGTTTCTTCTAGTAAATGGAAATTCAGCATGGAAGTCTTAATATGAAGCTAATACAACTAAGTAAGTAGGAAAACACATAAGAGGAAAATTAGGTATTATTATAAAATATCCGCTCAATGAAAGTCAGTTTACGCATTTGCCATTAGGTGTTCTGAAGGAAACGTTATGTAGGAAAAAGTACTATTATGTGTGGTAATGGATCCCTGCTTCTCTAGTCAAACTTTCTCACTATAAAATAAAATGAGGCAAGTAAATAATTTAGCTTCTTTTTTAATGGGAATAGGAGAAAGAGCTAAAAAAAAATGTTACATTTAAGAGGGACAGGCCTTTAATTTCAAAACTGTCCCTGACTATCCAAGCTTTTCTTAAGGCCCTAGAGTAAGTCTTCTGTTTTAGATGAAAATGTGCACCCAGTGTACTCTCTAGCATGACGGGAAACTGAGCAAATCCTCCTGCGTGGTCCCAAATTCACACGCTGAGCTTTCCTGGCGACAGTCCTGGGTGGAGCCCCTGGGAGGTGAGGAGGTCATGCGTTGGATCCCTCACAAATGGCATTTGTGCCCCCACAGAAGAGGCCCTGAGGCTGCCTCCTTCCACCACCTGAAGACTCAGTGAGAAGCTGCATCTGTGAACCAGGGAATGGGCTGTTGCTGGACGCGGAAACTTTGGGGCCTGGAAGGTGGACTTCCCAGTCAGAAGTGTGCAAAATAAGCCTCTGCTATTTGTGAGTTGCTCGGTCCATAAAATTTCATCATAGCAGCCTGAGCAGGCAGCACCCCACCTACAGTGTCACATTCAGCCCCGGGCGGTCGGGGTTGGGGCTGTCAATGCAGACCAGTGGAGCTCCGCTGCAGGCAGCATGGCACCCACCCGGGCACCGACCCAGGCCCGGCCCTTGTCTCCTTCTCTGCAACCTGAGTAGATTCATCTGACTCCCGATGACACGAGTATGTCTCTTCTGCACATAAATAAGAGTGTGGTGCGACTCCTGGGGAGCTCCCACCTCAGGGAGCACCTCTGGGCCTGGCTCCTCGGTGGACAGGGACCATTCTGTTTCCCACTCGGTCTGCATGCCCGCCTCTGGACACCCAGGGCACACTGTGTTCTGTCCTTTCCTCCTCACTCTTTTCACAGCCTTTCATCAAGGGCACATAAAACTCTCCTCCCAGTTTCCATCTGCATGAAGTTTCCACGCTCCTCCAAGGGAAGCCAATTGGGCATCTGGATCACAGCCGTGCCCTGGCCCCCGCCAGTCACCGTGTGCACCTGGGCCTGCAGGCACTGCCCTCTGCTCCCATCCCACTTCCTTGGCTTGTTTTTGGCCTTCGTAATAAGACGTACAGCTTCCTGTGTTTCTTCACAGTTCCACTCAGATGGCTCCTTCTGGAAGTCGTCACCTGGATGCTGGGTGCTCAGGGAGGCACCTCCACTACAAGCACTCAGCACCCGAGAGACCAGGTCCCACTCTTCCGACAACTGTGAGCCCCCAGAGGCAGGCACCTGTGCTGTCCACTCCTGAGTCCCCAGGGACTTGACCCAGAAGAGACCAGGGAGGAGAGCATGGAGGTAGGCTGCCAGTCCACAGCACAGCAGAGGCCTCCCGTTTCCATACTCTTCTAGAAACTTTGATTGAGGAAACACAGATAACGAAGTGCTATAGCACATGTCCTGAGATAGAAAATTCTATGGCTTTCTGCTCACTGGGCTTCCCTATGAATCCATCCTTCCCCTCTGCAGTGAGTGGGGCAGGGCTATTCCTGGGAGAACTCCTTAAGGCCCTGAGTTCTCTAGCAGCACTATACTGGTGGGTTTTGCTGTGTTCTAATTTAAAATTCTTTTATCCCTGGCACAATTGACTATCAGTTGCTCTCTTTATCAATCGCACCAATTCTTAGCTCCAAGTGAGGAAGACCATGGCATTCGGGTCCTGCAGAACATAGATGTGCTCTCAAACTGGTGACTGAAGGTTGCTACTCTTTGGTTTGATTGGGAAAAGCCACAAGAACAGTAGTGAGAGACAGGCTTTCAACAGGGGTGCCAATAAGGACCTACCTCCTGCCACAAGCCATTGGCCACACCCGTGAGGAGACTGGAGCACATGAGCACCTCGGTGTGGTGCCTCAGTGTGGCCAGCCTCCTGGTCATACAACTGTGGCAGGTGGTCTAGAGAAGCAAATGGGAGCCGTCTAACCCCGTGACTAGACCTGGGTACTGAGAAAAGGAAGCTTAGAGACATGGACTCTCATGGGAATCAGCCAGGTAACAACACTGATGACACTCAGTCACCACACTGTCCCAGTGCCCTGCTGGTCTGTCAGGTACAACAGCTGTTCATCTGCCCAGTATCAGTGGCGGATGCATTGGTGCACATCCTCCTCACTGGCCAGAGGCCCTTCCGACTGGCCACGTGTCAGAATCTTCTGGAGGGCATCCCCAGCTACTGAATCCAAATCCCCAGAAGCAGCACTCAAGAACATGTTCTTCCAAAGAATTCCAGGCAATTTAGGTGTGTATAATGATAAATAATACTTCATTCACACTAATTGGCCTTGACAGTTGGGTGCTTAGTAGGATGTGCTGAGAATTTACCTCATGAGACTAACAACCTATGGTGCAGTTGAGCTAAAACTGGAGGCACAGTGTGTGATCAGACCTTGTCAACAGAAAACACACAAATGAGTTCACTGACTTCAAGAAATCATCCACTTCACCCAGAGCTGGGATCAAGTGGTGCTGATGAAGCCAGATTTAAAGACAGGTAGTTAATGTAGTTAGGTAAATCGGGTCTAAAATCCAGTAAAATTGAAAATGAAGGCCTTGTTGAGAATGGAGCCCGGGAAAGCAGAGCAGCACTTGGGAAATTGAAATGTTAATGTTCCCAAGGCCCAGAGCCCATTCTAAAGAATGTTAATGGAGCAGCTCCCAGCAAACAGGGAGGTGCTAATCAGAAGCAGCGGGGGGCCCTTCCTGCCCAGATTACTCCTCCCCTCACCTTTTGGGTCTCCCCACCTACATTCTATCACTGCAAGAAAACAGAACAAAAGACTGGAACGCTGACAGAAATGCGGGAAATCTGAAAGTAAACCTTAGCTATAAAAGAGGGAAGACCTCCCCCTTCCACAGATTCCACCTCTTAGGTCCCCTTCTTCCTCCAGGGAGAAGTCTTTTCTGCTGTCCTTAATAAAGCTTCAACTTTCCACTCTAACCTTGCCTCAGGGTGCTTCTCTGGTGTTATACCTCAGCATTGGGGAAGCAAGGACTTGTCACTGGTAAACAGCAGTAACACGGATGGGGCCTCTGGAGCCTCTGACAGCCTGCTGAGCCTCCCAGCTGCTTTCCTGCCCCAGCATTCTGGAAGGAGTAGGAAAAGGGCGTGCAGGCAGTCCTCACTCCCAGCTCTTGAAGTGTGTCCCTAAAGACAAGATTCAGCAGCCGGGTCTCAGAGTAAGAGAATGGAAACCATTGCTCTCCGAGGAAAAGCCACCAGCCTACATTTCTGAGCACTCACTGTGTGTTAGGTGAGGGCTAAACCCACAGACTCCGTCCCAGGACTTCCTGGATGAGCTCCTGGTTCCTTGAGCCAAGAGCAGGAGAGGGTGGAAGAGAAGAGCACGTCTCTTCGGATGTTCTGTCGGACCCAGGCTTGCTCTGCCGGAAGCCCTCCAGAGTTGAACAAGGGCTTTCCCTGCTGGGTCTGCAGGGTCTGAGGAGGAGATGGATCTCTTCCAACTCTGTCCAGTGGGCAGTTCCTGTCCCCGCCCTTCACACAGCCTCCACTCGGGCTCTGACACAAATCCAGACGGTTTCGAGTTCTAGGAAGAGAACCTATTGGTCTTATGAGTTATGTTCTCAAAAGGGACAATAAAATCATGGCAAATGATGTCAAAAAAAATTCCAGTCCCTCTTCTCACTGTGGGGAAGGAAGTACCCAAGAGTTTAATTAGAAATTCTGGTGTGGGCCTCAAGGTGCTGACCAGCTGGGCCACACCCTGCCTAGGAGAGGGACTTGGTGGGGAAGCAGGAAGCCTGCTGGCCCTCCTGATGCTGAGTCTGTGGGTCAGCCTCCGGTGCAGAGCATCTCACCAAGGTCCTTCTTCACTATTGATTCCGCACCACGGAGCATCTGTAGCACCGTCCCTTCCTGGAACAGAAGCAGCAGTCCCCTCTGACCTTTGGTGGGTTGGCTGCCAAATCCACTGTATCAGATTAAATACCCAGGAAGAAGGGAGGGGTAGGGAGGGAGGAAGGAAGGGAAAAAGGCAAAAAAAAAAAAAAAAAACCAAAAACACTGAGGGGTTGAGGTGCAGCTCAGCAGTAGAGCATGCATAGGCCCTGGGTTTGATCCACAGCAATAAACAAACAAATAATGGTTAGACTTGGCTTTAAACTAGGAGGTGGAAGTGAAGGAGAGACCGCTCATTGCAGGACGCACCAAATCTGACACAGCTTAATGGCTGTATAAAATCCACTGGCCAGACTAACTGAAGGCTGCAGAAACCTATTTTCGACCTGAAGAGGTGGGGGAGTCAGAGGAGAGGAAGAGGGCAAGGAAGTCAATTACTTCTAGGCAAACTGCCCGGTAAGAGGCAAAAAATAGATGCGCAACCATTTTATCTTCCCAATCAGAGTTTCATAAACACATCCCCCACTTCCTTTAACTGGAGGTGTGGGGCACTTTGCTCTTAAACAACCAAAAAGCTGGTCTCTGTACATTTGCATAGAAAAGATAAACTTGGGAAGTTAAGATTGCCAAGCATGGGGCCTCCGGGCTAGCTCTGAGAGTGTGCAGAGAAGCATCCTCTACCGAATCTGTAAGGATGCTAGAGGAAAACTACAGTATCGGAGGGTATTGAGCACAGGCATCAATAAGGGATTTTATACGGGAAAGTCATTCCAAGATAAGTTATTTAACGAACAAGTCATGAACTGCTCTGGTTCTGGTAGCACAGGAAGGTAACTCTCCCGAGTGACAGGGACACCAAGAAGGGAGCTTGAGCTGGCCCAGGTGAGCGCTGCAGAAGGCTGCCTTTTTGCTCCTGGCGCCCTTGCTGGTCGCGGAGACCTCCTCTCTGGGATGAAGTCCTGTAGCAGTGGGCTCCTGACTCCACCCGCTGAATCAGGGATGAGTAAGGGCACCCCAGCTCCAAAGGCAGCAGCCCCAGCTCAAGACCCTAGCAAGTCCCACTTCTCAGAGGCACCACTCAGCCACCAAAGAGGGAGGAGCTGCTCTTTCCTTCTGAGCCTCCTAAAATAGAGTACCCTGGGGTTCCTGGTGCTGGTCCAGGAAACAGTCGTCCCAGGAAAGGACCCTGGAGGGTCCTTGAAGCAAAGCTGACTTTCATTCCAAGAGGTGGTTGGAAAGGCACCTTTGGAAAGGCACCTTTGGAAAGGCTGCCTGGAAGCCTGACCACAGGAAGAGGTTTGAGGGTGGAGATGAATGGAGTGCGTTCTGGTCCCAGATCAAGAGCACATCATCGCAGGCACTATTTATAAAATCAAAACTTGGAAATGACTGTAGGAAGATGGTTAAAGACATTAAGGAAAGTCCGCGTTGAGGCCAGTGCACTGGTAATCAGGCTGATGGAGAGTATATACCAAGAGATTGTCTCATACACACATCAAATTATAAAAACCTGCAGCATATGACTCGATTTTGTTAAGATCTGCATTTGGGGTAAAATTGGGAGTTCATAACCCACTTCAATCTAATGTATGAAATATGATATGTCAAGAGCTTTGTAATGTTGTGAACAACCAATAAAAAAATAAAAAATTAAAAAAAAAAGATAAAAAAAAGATATCTAAATATCCATTTGATAAGAGCTATAATAAGGAGACAAAAAAAAAAAAAAAAAGCCCAGCAGCAGTAGTCACCTCACTTCTCATTTTAACACAGAAACAACTGATTTGTATTATATATTTATGAATTTGGGTCTGTTTTTATATTCTCTAGAATTGACATCCTTATCTTTGTAACCAAGAAGAGAAATAATTTTTTAAATTATGTTTTTTTTAATTCTCATGAAAAAAAAAACTTATATACATTAAAAATGTAAATGGATGGCACTAGAGCAGATTATGCTTAGTGAAGCTAGCCAATCCCTAAAAAACAAATACCAAATGTCTTCTTTGATATAATGAGAGCAACTAAGAACAGAGCAGGGAGGAAGAGCAGGAAGAAAAGATTAACATTAAACAGAGGCATGAGATGGGAGGGAAAGGGAGAGAAAAGGCAAATTGCATGGAAATGGAGGGAGACCCTCATTGCTATACAAAATTACATATAAGAGGTTGTGAGGGGAATGGGAAAATAAACAAGGAGAGAAATGAATTACAGTAGATGGGGTAAAGAGAGAAGATGGGAGGGGAGGGGAGGGGGGATAGTAGAGGATAGGAAAGGCAGCAGAATACAACAGTTACTAATAGGGCATTATGTAAAATTGTGGATGTGTAACCGATGTGATTCTGCAATCTGTATATGGGGTAAAAATGGGAGTTCATAACCCACTTGAATCTAATGTATGAAATATGATATGTCAAGAGCTTTGTAATGTCTTGAACAACCAATAAAAAAAAAAAAAACTCCCTGGAAGAGGAAAGTTACCCCAAGTCTTAAAGGAGAGGGGGAGATACAGAGGTTGAATAAAATACAGATGTCCATTGAATTTGAATGTCAGATAAACAATAAATTACTTTTTAATATGAAAAAAATGTATTTACCCCACCAAGAATAAATTGGGCAAGGCAATCTGCACAAAATTTTGACAAAATCTGAACTATCAGCTTCACAGCACCTGGAGAGTGGTTCATAACGAGGTTTGGGCCTCGCCCATTAGTATACCCGCCTCTTCACTGGGGCTGGAGCTGAGAGCGCCATGGCACGGACCTTCTCTGCCCGCTTTGACACCCACTGTGACCATGTCCCCATCCTCTGAGCAAGTAGCAGAGCTCACATCTTCTCCAGTCTTTCCTGTCAAATCCTGTTCTCAGAGAACCTGGCTCCACATGGGTCAATGGACCTCCCCCCCCCCAGGCTGAGCAACCCCCAGGGCTTACAGAATGGCAGGCCTGGGAGCCAGAGCCTCATGGTTTCCAGAAGAGACTGCAGCAGAGAATGGTTTTGAAATTTGAATGACAAATGGCCACTCCAGGGCTTTGGGAAGACAAACCACTGCAGGTCTAGCAGCTCTGCCTACCCTGGTGATGCACTGAGGCAGACCCACAGGTGGACGGCCAGGCAGCCTAGCGAACACACTGTCACTTTCTCTGCATTAGAAGTAACCCTCATTTCTGAAAACAGTGTCATCCTGAGTAAGGCAGGGCCCCATCTAGAACCCAGTCAACAGCCCCCATCACCCTGCTTGACTCGTGTGAGTTTCCCACATCTAGAATCATTCCACAAGTCAGGTGTGGTGGCACACACCTGCAGGACCCAGCTCCTCCAGAGGCTAAGGCAGGAGGACCACTTGAACCCAGGAGTTTGGAGTGATTACCTCACAAAAGAAAAAAAAAGAAAGAAGAGAGAAAGAGAGAGAAGAAAAAATAAATCTGTATCAGCCTTCACTCCGGACTAAGTACGGTGAAGGTAAGCAGTGAGTGTCTCCCGTCCACCCCACACCCTCAGCTGCTGGCACACAGATGCTCAATAAGGAGATATTAAGTGACTGAATATCAAATGTACAGCCATCTAAGTCTACTAACTTTCATGGCTGAAACAATTCAAACTTTTAATAATTTCATTAACTCCTTTATAGGCCAACTTCCACAGACCTCCAGTGGTTTTTCTTCCCAAAGCCCTGGAGTGGCCATTTGTCTTTCAAATTTCACAACTGGAAGCCGAGGCTAAGTGACTTTCACAGTGTCACACAGAAAGAGAGCAGCTTTGGGAAGACTTGAACTCAGGCCTTGCTCTGCAAATCAATGAACTTTTCGCTCTCTTACAGCTGCCTAAGTGGCAAAGCAACGTTTTTCTCTTAAAGACATAGTGCCAACATCCAGCTTTGGGGCCATAGGTGCACGTAGCAGCCACTTGCCAGCAGCTCTCCCCAAGGCCAAGGATGTCACCTGCAGGCACTCAGGAGCTCTGCCACTCACCTCTGAAGCCAGGCACCAAAGACCTCCACTTGCACCCAACCCTTCCCGCCCAGCTCCAGCCCTCCTCCAGGTTCCTGCAATCAAGTGAACCAATGCCTGGTGAATTTTTCTGTACAGATTCTAGACCGGAAAGAAAACCAGGAGCTGGATGAAGAGCTGATTATTCTACATAAATTATAAAATATCTCTAAACATTGCTTGGAATCATTTTCCAGCTCTCGTAAAAATGTCTCTTCTTTGTAAACATTAGTCTGCAAATTTAGAAGCACTTAATAAAAGGCCCAGGGAAGCGCCACAGGGCTGTCCGGACTGGCGGCCATCTAGGGAGCCCTGTCAACTCTTCCTGCAGACCTGAAAGTCACCGATGGAAGGGGCGATTGTGTCCAGAAGTTGTGGTGTGCTCAGAGGGGACACCTGGTGCCCGCCCTGATCCGACCTAGCCTTCCTTCTAGAAGCGAGGACTTGGACACCTGGCAGGGGGAGGTGACTCACGCCCTCCAGTGCTGGACCAGCACCCAGGCCGCATCAGCTCTGCCCTCCAGATCTCAGGCTGCCTCGCCTTCCCCTCTTATTTAATTCAGTATGTGGCCAAGGACATTCCTGAGCAGTATGAGAATCATAACAAACTCACAGAAAACCAGTGAAAATTATTTTATTCAGACTAAGCAAGAATCAGAAGGGAGTGAGAAATACGCAGAGCCTGCCGTGTGGTTTGTAAGAAGAACCTCAACACGAACCCCCTGCATAGGACTCTTGGATCCTAAATCGGATCAGCAACCAATTTGGAAGCTTTCGTCAAAATAGCCTTGGAATCGCTGTGGATTAGGGGAGAAACAGCAATGAATTGGTGTCCCCTTCCAAAAATAATACCCAGGCCCAGCTGGTTAGCAAGGCCTGAGTTTATTTGTAGTCATTTGAAGCAGAAGACTATAAATTAAATTCAGATGCCATGGGGAGGAAAATCACTCCTTCCCAGTCCAGCACTGGAACCCCTGTCTTGTGTGGGTGCTGAGGGACAGGTCACAGGAGCCCTGGGCCTTTACTCAGTGTCCCTCTGTCCAGAAGGAATCGACGAGCAAACTCACTGTCCTGAAATGGCTCACCCCTCTCAGGCAGCCAACTCAGGTCCCTTACTTTCATCCCCAAGGTGGTTGAGTTCCCGCCAGGCTCAGGGCCTTCCACGCTGGGGTGCATGGCTGATTGACAGGACCCCAGGTGATGAAGCCATGAGAGGCCCACACTCCCTGGTCAGACCAAGAGGACCACCAAAGGGACCCTACTGTCCACATGCATGAGGTTCCATGACTGCTACCAAACACCTCACGGCTGGCATCTGCAATATTCGTTTGGCTCTGAATGGTGAGCCCCATCCAAAGTCAACACGCTTACCAAGCTGAGGACCAGAACAGGATGCAGGAGCCTGGTCCTGGGTTCCACACCTGGTCTGCCATCTGAGAGCTCGTGGAGACAAACGCTCCACTGTTCCTAGGCTTCAGTTTCCTCACTGATAAAAATAAGAAGCTTTACTAAGCAATCTCTGCAGCATTCCCGGTTCTCTGCAAAGATTTCCAAGAGAAACAGGAAATGATCAATCTTTGAATTTTTTTATGGTTTATTTCCTGCCTTTTGTCCTCATATTACACACACACACACACACACACACACACACACACACACACACACACATATCTGTCTCCAGTCCTTCAAATGAGATGTGTCTGAAGCTAGGGAAGAGGAAGACTTTTAAGATGGAAGAAGGGGCAGTGAGTCACCTACCCAGCGCAGGAAGACCAAAATGATCTAAATAGCATCATTCTTCTGCATTTCCTGCTGCCTGCTGATAGCAAACTTGGAGAAACATGGGATTCTGGTGGTGCTTTTGGAGCCCTGTGGTCTCACCTGCAGAAGAGAGCTGGCAGGGGATTTCGCTTGCTTTGTTAAGAAAGAATCAATTGCCTAAAGCCAATGGAATGGTTTCTGCCCACTTTAAGACAATCAGATGAAAATAGTCAACTAGCTGAGTGTGTTCCCAGGCTGAGATCTCCATTCTCTGCAAACAAGTTGTCAGCAAATACCCTCCACCAGACCGCACGCCTCCAGCTGAGAATCACTTAAAGGTGCCTGGAGAAAAAGTCAAGGAAGACCACTTCATGGAACCTGAGACCTGGTCAAGCTCATCCTTTTTAAGAATTTTCCGTAGCCAAGCTGAGAGGCTGCAGCAGAGCTAGAGTGGGGTGTAAAGCCAGATGCAAGCACTGTCCATCCTCTCACAGAAAAGAAAAGAGGGAGCCAGTCCCAGAGAGAGGGAGATCAAGTCCAGAATTTAGTATGGAGCAAGGTGGTGAACTGGGAACCTCTGGCCAGAGATGCAGACTCAGCCAGAACCAGTCTACAGTGTGGAAAGGGCAGAGGCTGGCGAGGAGTCTGCCCATTTCCACCACCCAAAGGAGTCCCCACCACCTGGTGGCCCCCTTCTGCATGCTAGCTTGATTCGGAGTCCCCCTCAGGAATTTTCCCACAGCTGGATTTTCACCCACGAACACTCTTGCTTACCCACCGGCAAGACCACTTGGAAGTTAAGCACACGGAATAGCACTCTGTGGTCGGTGGACATTCCAAAGCAGAGAGAGGCCACAGGGCTCCTTTCTGAAGACTTCCATTGACTTGAGCATTTACGGATAAAGTGGGAAGCGGAAGCATCCGTGGGGCCAACCCCTTCACCCAAATGAGTGTACAGTAGGCTGTGGGGTGCTCTGCAGGGAAGATGTGGTCATTTTGACTTGGAAGAGATTTTTTACCATTATTCAAAGAGTGAGGTTTTTAATTGAATCCATCCATCGCCCTGAATCCACAATCACTTGATTCTTTTGCTAAAATAATTGGTTTCAACAATTTGCTCCATTTGATTTTTTTTCCTTCCTTTTGAATGCTTTTTTAAAAAGAAATGGAATTAATTGTCACCAAAGTGCTCATGGAATAGAGTCAAAAGTCATTGAAACTAAAGCAGTGACTGAGACGGTCCAGCCTCCTGGGACCCGGCCACTCCATGGTGAACACGGGGCCGGCAGTGTTTCCGGAGCCTGCGCGCCCTCTCAGAGTGGCGACTGGCGCCGTCAGTGGCGTTTCTTTCTAAGTAACAATGCCCCCTTGGGTTCTCAGGGTCCTGCTTGCCACCTTTTCACTCCCATAATGCTTCCACAGGTGCCTTGGGAGCCACAGGGTCACACAGAGGAGAGCCAAGAAGATCACTAAGTCAGGACGAGCCGTTTTCGAGAACGTTTGGGGACATGGTCAGAGCTGGGTTGGGACCCTTCACAGGCCTCCCAGGGCTCCCAGGGCTCAGTGGAGTCACCACCCTGGATCAGGCCACCCCACTCAAGCCACTTTGGGCCCCTCTGGATGAGACAGCCCAAGCACTGACTCTCCCCGCTGATCCCCAGGAACATTCCTGGAGACTTCCAAACCCACTCTAGGATCCAGGGCTCAACTGACAATCCAGAGGCCCTGGGATCAGCCGACACAGGGTCCCACTCTCTCTGGGATGCACACTTAGCAGTGCAGTACCAGAAACAGGGGTCCTGAAGTCGCAGGACCACGAGAAAATGTCTGCTTTAGCAAATCCCTTCTTTTAGATACTGTTTTATACAAAAGACCATCGAACATAAGACACAACATTAATTTTCAATTCTGTTGTTGAAATTCTTAAATAAAAAAAAAATTGACGTTTTCCAAGAAATTCTATTTCTCATGAGTTAACTTGGCAGAAACAAATATATAAACAAAAATGATGTTCACTGTTTAATCTTCACAAAGAATTTCCTAAATACGTAAGATAAAGTAGCTTGGTCATATTTGACCACTGCTAAACACATAAATGCTACATTGACACAGCCCTCAGGAAAGCACCCGTCCACACCACCTGACAGAAGGCCTCTGGGGCTCTGGAGATACCTGAAGGACACCACCTGTCACACTTGGCATCCTAGGTCTAGGCTGTCACATTTGATACCATACCCTCGCTTGTGATATGAGTATGTCAACATTTCTGGATGTTATTGACCTTTAAACCTCTAATGACGTACCTGTTGATGAAGCAAGAAATGGGAGCATTGATCATAATCCCAGAAATCCTGGGACCCTTCTTGGAATCTGTAAGATCAAGCATTCAGCAAAGGTCTTGGGCTTAATTCTGTATCTCCCATTCTTGCCTTTGAGAGGCTGCAGTGGTAACAAACATAGAGACTTGACAGAAATCACCTTTCTGAACTAAGCAGAGTGAGGATTCAGCTGTCATTGCCCAGGGTGGAGCACACACCAAGTCTGGGGTGTAGCCAAAATGTGATCTGAAGCCAGGCAAGACGGCACGTACCGGCCAGGGACTGGCCAGTCTTCCCTGCCTGGGATGAAAGCCCAGGCAGGCCCAGTGACCCTCTGGATTCACAATAAGCTACCTCGTGCCAGCTCAGAAACCACAGGAGTGACCTCCTGACAATAACCACAGTGCTGACCTTGAGGAAGGTCACGTCTCACCCTCCCTCCACTGTGGCAGGACAGTGCCAGGGGGCCGTCCTCGATCTGTCTCCTCTTTCCCTCTCCCTCCTGAGTGACTAAGAGCTGCAGGCCCTCTGGGGACAGAGGACAGGATGGGAACCACAGAAAGGGAGAACCAGAGGTTCTGGAACCACCAAGCCAACTGGTTTGTCTCTGCCTAGAGGATGTCAGAAATCCACGCTGACCTGGGGTCGGTGGGGGGGTGTCTCCCCCTCCCACTGGGCCTCCACTGGTCCCACCCCAGGGTGAAGCCCTCTTACAGCGGCTCCTCCTGGCTGCCCTCGGCCCTCACAAGGGCCAACCCCACAGCCCCCACGTTGGGCTCTCACTGCCGCCACCTGGTCTCTGTGGGCAGGACTCCCACAGGTCAGCCTGTGCCCCAGGAGGTCACCTCTGCCTCATGTTCATGTCATTACTTCCAGGCCCAGATCCCCTCTCTTGGCCTCCAGTGCCAGGCAGAACCCTCGGGGGAGAAAACTGCTGGGCACTCTGTCTCCTCATCCTAAGGCACCATGGGCTTTGTGGGTGGCTTAGAAGGCCCTGTGGCTCGAGGCAGGTGGCTGGGTCTCAGCACTGCTTTCCCCGGGAGTCCTCCACGCCACCTCCCTCCACACCACCAACTCTCCCATTCTCCACGCTCAGGGCCCCGAGTCACAGAAACCATCTCTGGATCGTGCATTCAGAGGACTTGCACTTGCTACCTGATGTCTTTCTGCAGCCACCTCGGTCAAAGCTAGGATGATGAGAAACCCATTTCAACACTGGGATCTCCTACTGTCCACCCCTGTGAGTGAAGACATGAAGCCAGCAGCTACAAGCAAGCCCCAAATATTTAAAAAGTAAATAAAAATCACCTAGCCTCTCCTTTTAAAATATTTTTCTAGTTGTAGACGGACACAATACCTTTATTTTATTTATTAACTTTTGTGGTGCTGAGGATTGAACCCAGCGCCTCACTCTTGCAAGGCGAGTGCTACCACTGAGCCACAACCCCAGCCCCCTAGCATCTCTTTCTAAATGAAGGCCACAAGCTTTCGAAATCTGTTGGCGCCCTTGTTTGATCTCTGCATTTCTGCTTGGTGTTCTTTCCAGACCAGGGGCACAAAGGGTGAAGAGGATGGGCCTCCCGCTGCCTGCCCCTGACCCTGGCTGAGGGAGCTGGTGAGGTGGGAAGACGCCAGTTGCTGAGAAAGGGTAACAGGAAGGGATCTCGCCTTCCTTCCACTTGCAATACTGGAAGCTGTATGTTCAGTTAACGCAGCGTCAATTACTAAGTTCGCAGCTTGTGGAACACACTGTCCTGTGCCCAGCATCACAGAGTTGAAGGATCATCTCACGACCTCCTGCAGGAAGAGTTCTCCTTTCTGCTCATGCACCTCCCTTCTTCTGGAAGCAACTGCCTTCTACATGGGGGGGAGCTCCCCTCTTGTCCTCCCCAAAGTTTCTCCCTAGTGACTGTCCCAATCCTGTATGCCCGCCCCCAGCCAAGGATGCTCCACCCGGGGTGGACACCTGATCCGCAGAAGGCCCACGAGAATCCTTCCAGGGGTGCGGGGGTGGGGGCAGCAGCAGTCCTGGAAGAGCCCTGCTCCAGATAGGGTAATGGGGAGAGCTCTTCCCACGGAGGCAGCAGGGACAAGGAAAGTCAAAGGACATTTCTGTGGCATTGGAATTCTTGGCTCTAACTGCACTGATGCCAACGGTATGTCTGACTTTCCTGCAGCCACACGAATATTCTAGAACTTCCTTCTCTGTCTAAACTAGTCTGTGTTAGAGAGCGGTGACTTGGAGCCAATAGTGCCCTGGTGGACTTGTGTGTGACAAAATAAGCCCTATGTGCTTATTCCAAACAGAGTCAGAGGCAGGTTCAGTAATATATGTAATGATGTAACCACTCCATAGACATCTAGAACATTCTCATCGAGCTGGAAGTGGAATCAAGATTCATCAAAAGAAGCAGTGAGGAAAAGGTCACTTGATACGGTGACTTACAAACTGGACCTGGAGCTCACATCTCTAAGAGGCCACTTATCAGGGGTGGGGTGGGAAGCCACAGTCAAGCCTCATTGGCTGAGGAGCATCTCCACTCCAGAACCACCCAGTGGGGCGGAACCAGGCAGGGCCCTTCACCTCTGCGCCTCATTTATGACAGGGGGGTTTCTGTGGAGACCCGCCAAGGTAACTGCCAGTTCTTCTTAGTCCCCAAAATACCTGCTGAGGGAATTCTCTTACCTCAAACAGCCATTTTCTGAGAGCAGCAACTGGCAACATTTCTGTTTAATAAAAAAAGAAACTCTACACATAAACATGTGACTGAGAGGAAGCCTGGCAGGAGTCAGGGGTCCGTCCCCCTCAGGGAGGAGACCCCCTGCCTGGGCTCTGCTCCTCCTGCAGCAGGCTGCCCTGAGCAGGCCTGTCAGGACAAGAGCTCCAGGAGCAAGTCCCCGTGCAGGCGGGGAAGCTCACGTGGGTGAGTTGTGCATGTGGCCCCTGCCACAGCCCCTCCTCCAGCCCTCGAAGTGCAGGAGGACCACCGGTGACACTATGATGAATCCACCACTGTGACCCTCCATCAAATCGCCTCAACGTGGAAGGGCCTGAAAAGCCTCCAGCTCAACTTCCCACCTAAGTCCCACCAGACTCCTCCAACACGAGGCAACCACAGACCCCGGGAGGACCTTCTAGCAGGGAGCAGTTCATGTGGAAGACGGGCCTCCCTTACTGACCCCCTTTCTCATAGCCACTCCCATCAAGCCCCGTGGGTTCTGGGAGCCCGCACACGTCTGCCACGACCCCAGTCTTCTCCCCGTGCAGGCCATCGTCTTCCCACGGCTGCTCCAGACTGGTGTCCCACTCTCCACGCTCTCACGCCCCCTTTGCCTCTGTTCCCAGAAATGGCTGTGGTGGAAAGTCCCACGGGCACCTGTCCTCTGGTCTCAGAAACACCCAGGGCGAGGCGGGAGAGCGTCTCTCACACACTGGAGTATTTCATCTGCCACTTTGTTGGTGGCTGTTCTAGGAGGTTGTGCGTCTCCCAGCCACAGCTATGGTCCCCAGGCAGCCCTCACGGTACAGGACAATCGCCTACCCCCAAAACACTGGGGGAAGACTTGCCCTTCTCACTTGCTTGGCCAATCATGAGAGCAGCAAAAGCTTGCAGCACTGCTGTGTGGACGGCCACCTTCTCTTCTCCCTCTGCTGTGAGGCCACTGTGCCCAGTACCAGGCTGCCCCTCAGCCCACCTACCACCAAGAGTGCTGCTGCAGAGAGCAAGCAAGAAGCCAGTCCTGCTGCACATGGCCGGCTGGGGTGGCCCGCTGGGTGCTCCGTCAAATGGCATCTCCTCCCTCTGAGGACCTCTGTTCTCTGTCATGGTTCATGTTTCAGAGACCACACTCCTAGGTGGAACCGGGGGTGGCTAATGAGGTCCCTCCCCAGGCACAGTGATTGGCACTGGGGTCCCAGGAAGAGAACTTTAGGACCCTCACGGGGAGTGAATAGGAAAGACAGATATTTTTCACGGAATCCCGCATTCATCTGCCTAGAACTGCCACTCACTGCCATCTAGCACAAAAACAGCTTGACAAAGAATGACAAGGACAAAGAAAAGAGGACCAGAAATGGAGAAGGCCATGAGATGTGGCCCCTGGGCCTCGCCACAGTGGGGGAAGTACCAGTGCACTGCCTACTGTCTTGAATCAAGACCTGGTTTTGTTTCTGAAACTTGCAACCCAAACCAGTCATGGGTCAGACCACAACAAGCCAGAATCGAGCTGCGTGTGCTGTTTGACGGCCAGCGTCTGGACTGGAAGGGAATGTGACGGTCTCTGTCCTACCCTGCACACAGCAGCTGAACCGGTCTCAGCTGATGACAGCGTGTCCGCTGCCACACGTGTCCACAGATGTCTAATCACGACACATGTCCACGTTTGCCCTGCAGCCCAGTTTACCTCGTCTTTCCTGCTCGTGATGATTTCTGAAAGCTCCAGGTGGGAGGTGTTGACAGGATCCCCCTTCATCATGTAACTGCCACCTTCTACACAGTGCCGAGTCCACCAGGACCACAGAGGTCGGAAGCAGCTAGGGAACAGTGTCCTGGGCCGCCTGAACAGGGGAGCATCCCGCTGGATGCCAGAGCTTCTGGAGGACTGGCCAGAAATCCCCATGACTGACAGAAATGAGGCAGCAAGATGTAGGCGGGACCCGCGGCCGACAGCCAGCAGCACCTTGGGATGAAGCCTCCCTCTAGGAAGAGTCAGCTGGAAGAATCCACGGCCCCAGGGACGACACTCAGTGCAGAACAACCTAGTGTCTTCTGTGGGGTACCTGACTGATGTAGGTCATCCTAAGGGTTCATGAAAAGCACAAAAACCTTCTATTTACCTGAGATGCTTAAGTTTATTTTTTTGGCACATGGCAAGAAAAGTCATTCCTGAACAAAATTTTAAAATTTCTTTTGGTGATTGTGCTTAACCACATCAGAAAGGCTACCTTTAGCCCAAATCTCCTGTGGCAACAGACCTATTTCTGTGGCAACAGTCCTACTCCTCATGAGCACTCGGGGACTGTCCTCCTGTACTGTGAGTGTTCAGTACAAAGAAGGTGGCACCCAGGAAATGCTTCAGAGAGAGACACTGCTTCCCCGGGAGACACCACCTGTTCATCCTCCCTGAAACGTCTTTGGGGAGAAGCGGCCTAGGAGTGGATCTGTTGGGAGCAGCTTTTAAACACTTGCATTACTGCCCTGGGGCTTGCGGTGGCTCCCTAGGGACTGGACACAGTAAAGGAAACTCAGCCCGGGGCATCCAAAATCCTGAGGATGGGGACCACTGTGCGGGATATCAGTTAACAGAGACACTGGGGAGGACCGCCCATGTGCTTTTCCTCCCAGCTCAGTATGGTGGCTCTGTGCAACCTGGTGGCCGTGGGGGAGGGGGCATGTGGGGTGAAAAGCCATCTCAACTCTGCCACAGAGAAGGCCTTTCCAGGGTGAGAAAAGCTGTGCATCCCCCCACCCTACCCCCCCCACCCCCCACCCCCCCACCCCCCCGCCGGCGCCTGTGGGGCCACTGTGAGAATCTGGGGCTCAGCGGGCGAGCGTCACGCCCTGAGGATGGCCCTTCTTGCTGCACCCAAGGGCTTGCCCTGGGCTTCCTGTCTGTGCCAAATACAGCAGAAGGCATCACGGGATCACTGGCCCTGGGAACTCTGGGGGAAGGCAGTGAACTGAGAACAACCTGAGAATGTTGAAGTATTTGAATAAAACAAATATGACAATCTAACACTCAAAAGAATATGTTCCTGCTTCTCTCCAAGTAAAGTGTGCACCCGTTTCACAAACGTCTGTAACGTTTTATGTGAAGTGTCGTGTGGGCCAGTTGTTGATTTTGCTCACAGCCACCCTCACGCCAGGGCCCTTCAGAACGCTCAGCACCGGGGAGACACGAGCTTGGGGCTGCAGAGCTCAAGCACTGGCCCTGCCCGAAGGCTCAGCAGCACTTCATTAGGATCCCCGTGGTGTCCCCTCAGGTACAGATGAATCCTCAGATGAGGTCACAGGAGGATGAGAGCAGCTGGTGCTGTCATTTAGTTGTGAGGACCAACACTGACACCAAAGCAGAGGGCAGCAGAGGACTTCCTTAGAGCTGCTGCGAGAAGTGGGAGCTCAGATGCACACATGTGGCGTGTCAGTGTGCACTGGGGACTTGGACCTCGACCTAAAGGGGTGCGGGTCCGGGAGGAATCAGCCAGCGGGTTGCCCAATGTCAGAATGCAGAGGTGTTCTCACTCACTCACATATTAAATGACTACAGGACTGGATACAAGACTCAGGGCCACTTTGTGCCACGTAAATGACCTACGGGAAGTTCTCATGGAATCTCTGTGTCCAATGAACAGCATCAAGGTGCTCTGGATTTCTTCAAGGAAAAATAAGAAACAAATAAATGTGCCTCAAGTAAACATCACCATAGTTTGATTCTAAAAAACAGTCAGAATCCACCTGCAAAATTTCCAAGGGAAAGCCTCACGGTCCAACAGCTGAGCAGAAGAGCGGGTGAGCAAAAAGCACCAGAGTAGAACCCACATTTTGTCTTCAAGTCCACAGCACATTCTCACCAGAAGGCCTCCTCTGTTATCCGCAGTCATTTGCAGGAACCAGCCCCAACACCAAAATCTCTGATGCACATACCCCACGAACATTTTCCTGTGCACTTTAAATCACCTCAAAATGACCTATAATACCTATCACCTACTGTAAATGCCAAGTATAGTACCTAGTACTATAATGCCTAGTACATTGTAAATGCCTCATACTTAATGCCTAGTACATCATACCTAGTACTATAGTACCCAGTACGATGTAAATGCCTAATATGTAACACCTAGTACATTAATACCTAGTGTCTCAGACCTAGTACTATAATACCTAGTACAATGTAAATGCCTAGTACATAATACCTATTACTATAATACCTACTACAATTTAAATGCTTAGTACATAATATTGAATACATAATACCTGATACCTACCTAATACCTAGTACTACAATACCTAGTACTACAATATCTAGTATAATGTAACTATCTAGTACTTAATACCAAGTACTATATACCTAGTACAATGTAACTATCTTAATGCCAAGTACAATGTAAATGTCCAGTACATAATACCTAGTATATAATCCATAGTACATAATTCCCAGTAAATAATACCTAGTGCAATGCAAATGCCTAGTGTATAATCCCTAGCATAAAACTCCTAGTACATACATAATCCATAGTACATAACATCTAGTACTTTAATACCTAGTACATAATACCCTAATACCTAGTACATAAACCTAGTTCTATAATACCCAGTACATAATACTAGTACTATAATGCCTACTACCATATGCCTACTACATGATACCTAAAACATGATGCCTAACACTATCGTATCTAGCACAATGTAAATGCTATGGGAATAGCGATACTGTGTTGTTTGGGGATAATGATAAGAAAAATGCCTGCACCTATCCAGTACAGACACGATTTTTTCCAGACTTTTGATCTGTGGCTGGTTAGGCCCCATGGCTGCAGAACCCTCAGGTACAGAGGGCTGATGATGCGTTATATCTGACTTTATTCCCATGCCCACTCTGTAATGCTAAGTGAAGTTAGCCAATCCCAAAAAACCAAATGCCGAATGTTTTCTCTGATACAAGGAGGCTGATTCATAGTGGGGTAGGGAGGAGGAGCATGGGAGGAATAGACAAACTCTAGATAAGGCAGAGGGGTGGGAGTAGAAGGGAGGGGGCAGGGGATTAGAAATGATGATGGATGTGATGGTCATCATTATCCAAAGTACATGTACGAAGACACAAATTAGTGTGAATATAGTTTGTACACAACCAGAGATGTGAAAATTTGTGCTCTATATGTGTAATAAGAATTGTAATACATGCCGCTGTCATATGTAAAAAAAATAAATAAAATCTGAGATAAACCACTAAAAAAAGAAATCCCTTTATTTAAACAACAAAATAAAGAGCCCTCATTGCTTTGCTAAGACTCAACCCCCATGACATTCTAGCTCCTGGGGCTTTTAAGAGGGTGCTGGGGAGTTAAATTTTAGTGGTCCTCTCATTCACCCTGCGTAGTTGTCTGGATCTTTCTTCAAATAAAACAGGGCTCACGGCAATGGTGGGATGAAAGTGCTCCACTGTTTGCCAGAGATGCAGGGAGTTGGGGTGGGGTGGAGATAGGCTCAAGAGATCTGTCCCTTGGCCTCGTCACAGAGCCCAGCAGGTCTGACACAGCACCCTGCTGTCCCTTCTGACCCAGCCTGGCCCTGGGTGCCTGCCCTGGACTCCTGCAGCGGCTCCCCTCTAGGTGACCACAGGCAGCTCTGGCCCACTCACACATTTTCTTTGGAGCACTCAGTCTCGGCCAGAACAGGGTTTTAAATTTGAATTAGTTGCCAAGACCCACAAAGCCCAGGAGAGGCCGGCTGTTTGTGGTCCTCTGGTGCTGCTGCCCCTGGCTTTCAAGGCCTTCGCTATGCCCCAGGTCAGGCTTCGGCCCCCGAGTCCTCTCCGTGGGTCTGAGTCAGAGTGACACAGGAGGCCCTGGGCTGACTCAGGAGGGAGGGAGGCCTAGTGGCTGCCAGAGCAGCTGCAAACAACACCTGGACATACAGGTCAGAAGACAAACATGGAGGTCTCGGAGGCCCCGTTCCCCTGGGCCGTGCCTGCTTCAGCCATGGCCACTTCAGGCTCATGAGCCCTGAGACTGCAGAGCTGCCCAGAGATGAGCTTCTGAGAGGAGCTGTGAGCAGCACCTGCACCAGGCGCCTCCGCCAGCGACCGCTACCATCCCAGAGTCTTCCTGGACATTGCAGCTTGCTCTTCTGCAGTGGTGCGGACCCACAGACCCTATGCTAGAACACTCTGTGCTTGGAACCCATAAGGTAGCTGTTATCTCCTGACCAAGCCCTGCACTGTCATGAGAAGATGTCTTATAAAAGTCGTAGATTTCTGTTTCTCTTGAAAAAAAAAAAAGTCTTTCAAAAAAATTATAACATCTGGTAAAATCAGGCTCCCACACCTCATGGCAATGACTGACAGACACTTTTGGAGAAGGATGCATCCTCCAGGGACCAGTGGCCCCACATGTGTGACACTAGGCCTCTCTAGATCACAGCCACCTGCGCTGTCTGCAACCCCAGAGGCACCTGAACCTTTGGGTGTCATCTGCTTCTTGTCCTGCCAACCCCGCTGCCTCCCTCCTGCTCACGGATGACATGGGATCACATGTGCTGGACCCTCACGAGGCTTCCAGAAGTGCAGCAGTGGATCCCAGGGGACATGCAGTCTACCCCGAGCACCCAAAGTCACGTCCCTGAGGCCTCGCCTGTGTCATCACCAGCTCATGAGAAGCAGCTTCAAGTATTATTTTTATGACAAAACAACTAGGATAAAGTCGACGAAAAATGTGTCTCTCAGAAGATTAAATACAAAAACTCATTGAAATCGGTATCTGGGGCAGTCCTCCTCCGTGGTTCTTGTGTAAGAAAAGCTGAGCCTGAAAGTTTGTGTCCTAAGCGGGTTGTGGCAGGGAACTCCATGACTGAGGCAAACATCGAGTCCCCTTGGGTGAATCTCTGGGACAACACCCATTTGTGTATATGTTCACATTGAAGTATAC